>NC_046658.1:108723434-108779049 GCF_010883055.1 Belonocnema kinseyi | reverse complement strand
AAATAAAATGAAAAGTTCAAAATTATTCTTCAAAATTATAATATACATTAACGATGAATAGTATCGGACCACTAACCGAGTGACCTATTAAAACTTAGCTGTGACTTTGAAAGATGACAGCACCGTCCATAATAAAGATACAAGTATTTTTGAAAGACCGTTGCAAAGCTCATTAAATGATGCATTAAATAAGCCTCAATTAAAGTAATTTGGCCTTGTGGGTATTTAATTATCATGCGAGAAAAAAACAATAAAATTCCGATTTTTAAGGAATTTTTTACTTAAACTTCATCTCTGGGAACGGGGTAGCAAAATAAATTTAGTATATATACATTGATATTTTTCAATAGTAATTGAAAGCTAACATTCTTTTGTAAAATAGTACATTAATACATTCATTTCCGTTGTTTCTGTCAAAATTTAAAGTTAATGTACAAAATTCCTTACAAATAGAAATTCTATTTTTGTCTTTCTCATATGCTAATAATTAAATAAAGGACAAATAACTTCAACTAGGGCTTATTCAACCCAGAATGCAATAATCTTTCTAGACTTTTTTTAAACTATGCTTACCTACATTCTGGACGACACTATCACCTTTCAAAGTCAATGCTACTTTTTAGTAGGTCACAAGCTTAGTGGTCTGATACTATCTGTCGTGAGCAGGTACTAGTTGTCATTAACATTTTCTAAAAAGCTATTTAGGATATAGAAGTATAAACTATGTTTTTGTGGAATTTTTTGAAAATTCGTAACAGTCTATTGAATAATATAACCTTTATTATTATTATATCTTAATTATTACGAATTGAAATGCAAAGGGTGCGAAACCTATCGTGTTTCCGCGTCGTACTAAAGATCTCTGATAGTCCGATATCGCGACATTATGATAATCAAGTAGTTCAACAAATCTGATCGTACATAGTGTTCCGTGCCAATCATGTACTTGGGCTTTATGTGCTAAAAAGAGTGTCGAGGCAATAAACCAGTACAAAGCACCTGCTGCTATTAATTATATGCCACTAATTTTACCGAAAACTATTTCCTCGTTGACAAAATTAAGGTTTCTGTAAACTCAAACGAATGAATAAGCACGATTTGATGCAAAATAATATTGCATTTAAAATAACTTTCCTTCTTTTTAATTTTTATCACTACATATATCACTATATTGCACATTATAACATACGAGTTATTCCCTGAATAGATTTTTCCAAGCGAAAATTATTTTATTTAATCTATCAATTTTTAAACAAACCCCGAAATATCTGCTTTATGGAATAATAATTCCACTAACTTATTAATGCTCTTTCCAATTCATTGACACCGCAACATTTTTCTTTCTCATGAATGAAATTAACTCTAATATAAAGTAAGTAACTATGGAATGGAAGCTTCTAATGTGTCCCCTAAGTGTTTAAATTTTTCTTACACCTTCTCTATTCCTTTACACACCCTCCACACACTTACTTGGTGGTGGAAGGGGGACCTACAGTTTAAGGTGGGTTCCGAACCACCAAGAGCAACAGCCTTAAGTACTTAGAGAAAACCTTTTTCTCTAGAGGTACCGGTCCCACGACTCTCCGGAGATGAACAACTCCCTGGCTAGGCTAGTGTTCACCGCATGGGCCACCGAGACTCTTCCAGAGTGCGAGGCGGGAATCGAACCCGCAAGCCGAAGGAGTGGGTCCAAAGCCTACGCTTTAGCCCCCACGACCATCGTCCCGCTTAAGTAAGTAACTAAATCAATGTTATAAAGAAGATTTTTATATTCTATTCAGACTTCAGAGCCCGAAATGTCCTCAAAACAGGAGAGAGAGAGGGTGATTTTTCATGAAAAAAGGGAGATGATAGGGAGATATACATTTTTAATTAAATTAATGTAAGTACTGTATTCCTAAGATTGAAAATCTACAATATATTTCAATTTTTAACAAAATAGTGTAATTTTGAACCAAAAAGACGAATTTTTTACCAAAATACATGAACTTTCAAGCTTAAAAGACGAATTTTCAACTAGAGTTGAGTTTTCAATCAATAAAGTTGATTTTTACACCAAATGGTCGAATTTTCAAACGTATAAAATTAAACTTCATCTAAAAAGTTCAGAGAAAAAAAACACAACCAAATTGGTTAGTTTTCTAAAAAAAATGTCAAAGTTTTAATAAAATAGATGAATCTTTGATCAAAACAGATTCTTTTTCAACTTATTGCTGTATTTTAAGCAAAAAAAGATTACATTTCTTCCACAAGAGATAAATTTCTAAACTAAGAATAAAAATTCTCTACGAATAAGTTCAATTTTCCACCCAAAAATATAAATTTTGAACAAAATAGTTTATTTGTTACGAAATTAATGAATTTTTAATCGGATATTTGAATTTCCATCCAAACAGATGAAATTTCATTGAAGAAGATTAATTTTTCTACCATTATGAAAGTAAAAAATGAGTTTCCAATCAAAGTGATACATCTTAAACCAAAGAAATTAATTTTAAACAAAGTAGTTCAATTTTCAACAACGTAGATGAATTTTTTACAGTTAGTGAAATTTTCTATTATAAAGATGAATTCTCAACAAAATAAAATTTCTTAAGAAAATAGTTAGATTCTCAACAAAAATAGATTTTTAAGCAAACAAAATTTCTACCAAAAAGTTTAACTTTTAACCCGAAAATATTCATTATTAACAAAAAGATTATTTTCAAGAACATAAATTAATTCTTTGTCAGATAGATGAATTTTCAAACAAAAAGATGTACAGTGAAACTCTTTAATAGCTCTCCCTTCTATAGCCCTTCCGAGAATTAACGCCGCGCCGCTTGTAGGTGCAACAAGTGCTGCGCGGGGTGCGCGGGATCTGCGGCTGTCACTCAAGCGAGCAGTCAAGCGTGAACAAACAAAAGCGGAGCAGGCTATAGTGAGTTAGTTGCCACCCACCGTCAGCCCCGAAATCAGAACTATATAAGAGTTTCACTGTATTTACAACAAAATAGTTCAAATTTTAACCAAAGAGATGAATCTACAACAACAACAAAATAAATTCTTAACAAAATAGTTGGAATTTGAACCAGTTAAATGAATTTTTTCATCAATAAAGATGACTTCTGAACAAAAAATGTAACAGCTGATACTTTAACCAAAAAAGATTTTAATCTTAAATTAAAAACAGTAACATTCCAAACAAACAGATGCATCTTCAACAAACTAGTTAACCCCTTAATAAAAACAGATTAATTTTTAACCAAGCAATTGAATTTTTAATCAAAAGAAATAAATTATCGAATCAAAAAGACAAATTGTGTTCTATTAATTCAGTTCGATATCAAGCGAGAAAGCGAAAAAAATAATAATTTTCTTAAAAATAGGGGTGAAAGGGGTTTTTTTAATAGGGAAAGGGAAGAATAGAGGAAAAAGCGACAAGTCTGATAATATTAAGTAATGAAACTTGAAGAATAAAAAATGTATATAACTGAATGAAGTGAAAAATGCCTATTCAAATCGTAATAAAGGTAATGACGAATTCAGCGAGATAAGGTAAAGGGCTATGAAGCCGTAATTCATTTTTTATTCGCAAAACTTTGGATACTGATACATTCAGTAAACCGAGTTTATGACGAAACCTGATAATAATACTGAATCCATTTCGCTGAAGAAAGAATTCTAAGGCCAAAAACATAAAAAAAGAACGTTGCAAGTGTTTAAGTGTCTACGTTTAACTGATCGATCCATTCCACGACTGGAGGTCAGGTTGTAAAAGAAATTTAAACCGATTTTCACGACCGACCCTGATTCTAGGTGCTCCCGGAGAAGCCTTACGGTTTGTTACAATTGGAAAAAAACGGGCCCTAAATGATATTACGATACGTTTATATAGTTAGAATAAACCTCAAAGAATAATTTTTTATCTGAAGGCCGATCAAAACATTGCAAACAATTATCACATAGGGGAGGGGTCACAAAGGCTTTGTAACGAGAAACACTTCTCTGATCAAACAATAAAATTTAAACAATTTTCGAAATTTAAAGAGTAATATCATTAGGAGTTAAGTTTTCAACCAGAAAAGTTATCTTTTCGACAAAAAATTTACTTTCAGACAATCGAGATGAATTTTAAAGTGAAAAAGATAAGTTTTCAACTATTGAAACAAATTTTCATTCCAGAAAGATGAATTTTCAACAAAACGGTTGAATTATCTACAAAAACAAATATTTTGTTGACAAAATGGTTAAATTTTCAACAAAATAGTTGAATTTTATACCAAAAAATATGCCTTTGACAAACTGGTTAAATTTTTCATAAAATAATTTAATTTTCAACGAAATAGTTGAGTCTTCTACCAAATTGCTTAATCTTTGACACATTAAGTTGGATTTTTAAACAAATCAAATTTCAAATAAAAACGATGCATCTGAAATCAAAAATGGAATCGTTAAATATTCAGTTTAAAAACTACTTTCCAACCATAAAATAACTAATTTTCAACTATTTAAAGAAATAAAAAATTAATTTTTAAAAAATTTCGTTAAATTTAACAAAAACTTTATTTGTTACCCAACTAGACGTATTTTCAACAAAATAGTTTAATTTTCAACTAAAAAAGATGAATTTGCAACCAAAAATAGGATCACTCTATGTTCGTTAAAAAATAATCTTCCACGAAGAAAACAACGAATTTTGAACCAGTTGAAATCAACTAAAAAAGCCGTATTTTTAACAAAATAGTTGAATCCTTAACAAAAATTATGAACTTTCCACAAAGAAATTATTTTTTAACTAAATAATTATATTTTTAAGGCACAAAGGCCAATTATTTACAAAAATGTTGAATTGTCAACCCGAAAAGTTGAATTTTCAGCAAGAAAGTACATTTTCCACTAAATAGTTTTGTTTTCTACCAAATAGTTGTTTTTAAACTAAAAAATGTTATTTTCATGTAGCATGTAATAGTTAATATTTCAACGAAAAATTATTTTAAATTTTAATCAAAAAAAGGTACATAAAAAAGCGATTTTTTTACAAATTAGTTGAATCTTTAACCAATACAGATTAATTTTCAACAAAGCAACTGCAACTTCCATTTGCATCATTTGCAACATCAATTGTAATTAAAAAATTAGAGTTTTTAACACCGAACATTATTTTCTATAAAAAAGACGAACTTTCATAAAATACATGAATTTGAAAATCAGAAATTATTTTGAATTAAAAAAAAGTTTATTTTTTAACCACGAAGATTAATTTTCTCGAAACAAAATATGTTAAGACATTTAAAACAAAAAAAAGTAACTATTAACCAAAAATAGTTTAATTTTTCTATTAGGTTCTATTAATTTACTTTAAATTCAGGCAAAAAAACGAGAAAAAAGGGACATTTCTTGAAAAGAAGCGAAAAAATACGAATTATTTAGAAAAGGGTAAAAGCGTTTACGCAAGGCCTCTTATTTGTTACTTTAATATGCCTTCTATGTTAATCTTTAAATTGTATCAATGTTCATAATAAGGGGGGGGGGGGGGGGGGGGGGGGGGGGGGTGTTCACCGAAAGGCCAGAAATTGTCAGAAAAGGGTAAGTCAAAAATGACTGAAAACAACATTACGTAATTTGTGGTCCTTCCCAAAGGGTTTTGCCCGTTCATTGTTCCAATAAACAATTATGGAAATTGGAAGAAAAATATTGCTTCTTAATATTTTATTATTAAAAACATGATGCAAGTCTACCCTATTAATAAGTCTTTCAATGTATGATCGTTAAAACCTGGCTTTCATTAATGTGATATTTTCATCTCAAAGTTCCTAATATTGCTTGTGATGAAGTGATTAAAGTTAAAAAGATCTAAAGTCGCAATTTCCAGTACTTTCTATGAGACGAAAGGGCGTCCTTCTGTATGTGATAGTGAAAAATGCCACTTAAGGTTGGTTAACTCATTCGTGATAGATTCAAGTACACGAGTACCATGCCTACATACCTACTTCTGCCACGTGAACAGAGGAGAGCGCTGACATTTTTAGAAGAACAGAGATCATAGCGAAAAAGCTCAAAAAGAGAAAGTAGGGTAATTTTTTGACAAAAAGGGAAAAATAGGGAAAAGATGAAGCATTTATTTTTACATTTAGAAAAGGGAAAACAGTATTTTTATAAGAAAGTTTATCGTGTTTAAATAATGTTAAATGATTTTTTATGATATCTGCAATTAAAGAATTAATTTGTTAAAATCCCTTTTCCCTAAGTCACTATTATTTTATCGGTCCTCAACCCCATTCCCCTACCCACACCTAATTCTGATCATTCCTTCTACCTATACTCTCTTACAATCCCTTCCCTACTTCCATTTCAACTTTTTCTTTAAGTCTCCTACCTTCAAAACCCCTCACTTAGTGTAGTTCCCCTCCCCTTATCTCACGACAATTTCCTAGTACCCCTTTCACTATTTCCTCCCATCTTTCATACTTCCCCATCTCTCATTTATCCCCACTTTCTTTGCATCCTCTACCCGCATTTCACGTACTTCTCCTTATTTCCCTTAACTCGCCCTACTTCCCCTCTTCTGCCTTCTCCAAAATTCTCCTATTTCTCCTCAAATAACTTCCCTTCATTTCCATTACATTCCTTATCGTCAATTCCCCTCACTTCCCCAGTACAATTGTCATCGTTTCCTTTTATCTCCATTACTTCCCCTACATTCATCACCTCTCACTTCACTGACTTCATCCTCTCGCATTTAAACTTATTTTCCCTAATTTCTCTACTCTCATTTCCCTTTACTTCACTTCATTCCCCATTCCTACTTTCCCCTAAATTAGGAATTTAGTTTGCCACCCATAATTTCACCTCATTCTTCCTACTTTCCTATGTTTATATGTTTTCAGTCATTCCCATAATCAATAATACTCCCCGCCAACCGCGTCTTGAAGTCCCTGACTGTTTATTTTGCAATATTAAAAAAACTGTTTAAGACCTCATGATAACGAATTGTTAAATATTAAGAGTTCCGTCAAATTTTTGAACGAGATCTCTTAAAATATTTTGAAATCTTTTAAAATAACTGAAAATCTCTAAAATCCTTTAAAATTTGTAGAATTCCTTCATATCCCTTGAAACTTGTAGAAACCCCTTCAAATAAAATTTATTTTATCACCTGAAGTTCTCTAGAAATTCCTGAAGACGCCTTAAATTACCTTAAATTTTTTGAAACTTGTAAAAATTTATTGAAATATGTAGAATTCATATGAAACTTTCGGATAAATTAACGTTTACTTCGTTAACGTAAAATGCACGTGCGCAAGGCAATCTTTAACGTCACTGGATTTTTCTTTTTTAATATTAAAAACATAAACTACTTAAACATCAATAATATCTCATTTTTAATTAATGTTTTCGTGGATACCAGTAATTTGTACGTATCTACCTGGAGATCTTAACTGTTTTTACAAATATTATTTAATTTGAAATAACAATATTTTTAAAATATTTAAATAGAAATTTTTAGTATTTGAAAAATTTAAACAATGGTTATCTAGTTCTGTACTGCAATTCTTCAGTTGTTAATATTTTTATTCTTGTTTGAATTTTGGTCTAATCGGACAATAACACAGGCACACGAAAAAAAAGTTTTGTCCACCAGACGAGATAAACATTTCTATACGTTTTGGGATCGCTGAATCCGAATCCGGGGTTGTTTTGACTCGGTCAGGTGGCATTTCGTTCCTAACCTCAAAAAATGATGAAAGTTGGAACATTCATGGAAACACCCATAAAGCAAAGCGGTTATATGTTTTCACGGTCGCTGAGTCCAAATTTAAATGTGATTTGACGTGAGGAGGTCGCATTCTATTCATAACCTAAAAAAATCAAAACACTGAAAACTTTTCTCGACATAAATTGTTTGTATTCAGCGTCCGATACATAGAACTTGTTAGTAAATAGTAGCTGATCTGGTGAAAAACTTTGGAAAGCGTGGTTGCACTTCTTGGATTCTCACATAAATTACTTTCCAATGAATTTGGGGAATTACAACGAGGAGCAGGGAAAAAGATTCCATCAAGACATAAAGGATATGGAACGTAGGCTTCAGAAAAGGTAGGATGTGAATAAGTCATTCGAGAAAAAAAGAACAAGATATCGTAAGAAAAAATAAAAGAACATTTTCTTTCCCGTGTCAGGGACATTTTTCGGTGTTTAAATTTATTTTTTCAAGGCTATGAATGGAATGCGACCTCGCCGAGTCCAATGACCTTTAAACTTGGATTCAGTGACCCTGAAAACATATAACCGCTTTGCTTTCTGGGTTTTTCCATGAATATTCCAACTTTTATCATTTTTTTAGGTTAAGAACAAAATGTAACCTGACCGAGTCAAACCAACCTCGGATTTGGATTCAGCGACCCCAAAAACGTATAGAAATGTTTATCTCATCTGGTGGACAAGACCTTTTTTTCGTGTGCCTGTGTAATTGATGTACACTGAGAGACCTTTTGTTAAAAAAAAATTTTTTAATGATTTAAAATTTAGTATAATATCGCTCCAAAATTTGAAAAACCGAGGTTTTATTACACTTATTCATATTACAGTACCGAAGTTTAATATTATCATACGAGTATTTAAAACACGAATATGACAAAATAGTATTTTAAATACGAAATATTATGAATTTTCATTACAAGAATTAACACTGAAAAAATGATAATCTTTTCACTGAGTTTTCGATAAATAATTTGAATAAGAAAAATAGTGAATCTCATAATCTCGAAAACGTATATTAGAAATTGATATTGTCAATAATTATGAAGTTGACAGAAGCCCGAGACGCATATAGGAAACTATGAAATCATTATTCTTAATTGTTCATATAATTTCGTTTGAGAATGCTCCTCGAGTGTTTCCCCTGTTTTCAGACCGAGCCGAAAGTTTATGATTCACAACATTTTAAATAAAAGTTGACTCTTTCTATTTTTAGTTCATTTATTTACCATGGGATTTAAAACATTAAGAATTCTTTTTCGCGAAAATTATACACTAAGGTAATAGGATTTATTTCAATGAGTACAATTTATAAAATATTACTGAGATATCAAATTAGATAAATGCGCCTAGGGCGCGCGACAGTTGAATCTCGCGCTTCGCGCTCGGATATTTATTCTTTGCATTTGGAATGCTTGAAAAAAACTTTATCAAAAAAATCTCTTTTAGATGGCAGTATTTATATGCGTCTTCATATTCTGAATTGTCTACTTAAGTATAGTCAAATAGTAAGTTTCTCAAAGCTCTGTAGGCTTTGAGGTACACATTTTCATCGTGACACTCGCGGTGCGCGCTCGATTTCCGACAGACATTTGTAGACAGGTTTTGTTGGATTTTTTTTCTCGTAGCTTTCATCGTTTTTCCACACATTTTTTTTATTTCATTTTTTTGAAAGTTATTTTTCACGAATAAAACAAAAAGCACGCGTCCTATCAAGAAGTGATTCTTAACGAAATTTTAGATCTTTTTTGGCATAACCATTTTTGTTAATTCATCTTTTTTCGTATCCTACATAGTTTGCCCACAAAATGGATTTTTTTATTTTCCATTTTTTTGTGCAATCAAAATTTGATTTTTCGATTTTTAAAAAAAATCTGAAAATTGGTTATGATAATCTTGTAGGGCTTTTAAAAAGAAATGTTTTTCTTCTCTTGATTTTTTTTTCATATCGTGCGCTTTTCGGCATCAAAATTTGATTTTCGGTTGATTAAAAAAATTTTGAAAACGCTATAACTCTGAGAACTTTCTTTTTGTCGAAAAAAGTCATGAGGATAAATTGTTTGTTCTTTTTAATACTATACATATCCATACATAGAATTTTCAAATTCAGAAAAAAGTTGTCTCAAAAATTTGCAAAACGAACTCGTTCTTTCTTTTAGGACCTAAAAAAAGTGTGCCAAAGATGAATTTGATTCGTTAATTTTTTCGAGACTTATCGTGTTTACGGACGGGCAGACAGACAGACAGACGCCATCGTGAAAACCTGATTTTCGGATTCAGGGGGTCTCGAAACGTGGAGATCCGTTTAAAAAGTGTGATGTCAAATTCCCGACAATTCTAATACTTTCTCAATCATGAATGATGAGAATGTAAAAAGTTTAATGTTTTGGGACTATTTCTAGCTCATTCAACAATCAATTGAAAAATTCATTTAATGGAAAGTTTAAATTTTGAACCACATCGAACTAAAGTATCTTCACTGTGTACAGACAGATCATCGTACTTCATTATAGTTCATTTCAAAAATATTTAATTTGCATAGATTAAAAAAGAGCTTTCACTACTTGTGACAGCATATTCTCGATTTGAATAGAATAATTTTGCAGATTTAAAACGAACAATTGTATTTTCAGATATCGTATATTTAAAGAGAAAAGGGAAAGAAGGGGAAAATTTTTGAGAATAAGGTAAATAGGGGAATTTAAAAAAACGAGAAACAGAGGAATAAGAAAAAAGACTGCACCCTGGAAGAAGAATAAGAGGGCAAGGTGGGATTTATATAGAGCTGCTACAAGTTTACAGGAGCCTAGAGACTCAGATAGCGTTTGTTGGCACCGTTTTCCCGATGAAAAATAAAAGAAACCATCGAATAAATCTTCGGAAACTGCGAAAGGTTCAGGACGATATATGCCGCAATGGGAATTACGTATGTTTTTTTTGCATGAATTGATAACTTGGAAATCCAAGTCAAGAAACATATCACTAATAAACGGAACCTACATCCTTCTGAATATTAATTAGATTTATACTTCTCCTGGTAATATGTATTTACTAAACTTGTAATACGATAAAGTAATATGATGCAATTTTCAATCATTTTCGAGAAAAACAGCTTCAACCCTTTGCGACATAACCTCGATTTTAAATATTTTTTACAGCATTTTATAAGAAAAGACAAGAGCAAAAAGCATGCTAAAAGACATGACATTAAGAAACCTTTACATTCTTTGTTTTTTGACGAAATGGATTTTAATAATAACAAAGTAAAAAAAATACAGCCTTTTAACAAACTGAATATCATTGTCATTAATAAACAATAGTCCCTTAGCTAAAAATTACGTCTAAAGGGTTCTTTGGGTCGCTAATTACTAATCTGAAATTAAAATTCGAAAATTGAAAAGGCCAATATGGATCCAATATGGCGGACAATAAATTAAAAATAAGTCCCATGGCTTCAAAATAGGTTTTCGGCAGCTTTTTGTGTCACCGATAATGAATCTCAAGTAAAAATTCCAAAATTCAAATAACCAATATGGCAATTTGAGTCCAATATAGCGGAAGAAAAAATTGAATAATAATGTCCGTGGCTAAAAAATAGGTTTCTGGGTGTTTGTGGGGTCGCTGATTACCAATGTGAGCTTAAAATTCGAAGATTTAAAATGACGGTAAAAAATTTAAAAACTGGTCCCGTGGCTTTAAAATGGGTCCTTACCAGTGTTTGGAGTAGTTGATAACGAATTTGGAGTCCAATTTTTTAAATTTTCAAAAATTCAAAATGGCGTATCCAATATGGCTTACAAAAAATTTTTAAATTGGTGCCATGGTTTTAAAATGATTTAGTCCTTTCGGGGGTTTCGGGTTAATGATTACGAATCTGATGTCAAAATTCAAAATTACGGATACAAAATTAAAAAATAAGCATTATATCCACCAATTTAAATTTTGGAATGTAGATTTTATATTCGTAATCAGCGGCCAAAAACCCTTCAGGGCCCATTTTGTAGACACTGAACTGATTTTTTAGTTCGATAATGGACTCAAAGAAGTGAGAAAAAAAATGTTTTTATTCAATTTTTCGCTCTAAAGTATTTTTTGTTATTTATTTATTTAATATAAATATTTTGGTTTCTTCTTATTTTCTTTGTCGAATAAAAAAATTGATAAAAACTGTAGCTTTCGGAGGCATTGATTTTTTAGAGCGGGAGAAATATAAAAATAACAAAGCTCAAAAGAACGTTTATAACGCAACTCTTAATTGATTTTATAATTTTGATAGACAAATTTATAATTGATATGTGCAGGCGATTTTTAAATTTGTATTGTTTGCAATTTTATATCAATGCAAATAACGAACATGTTTTCAATAACACCTATTAATATAAAAATTTGTAATTGAATATTATTTTGTAATTTCATAAATGAAATGAATAAATATAAGCCCAAAGTGTCGATTAAAGCAAGTAATTTTATCGCCAAATTATTACTTTAAAACCAGACAATCCACAATGTTCGCTATTTGATATTAAAATTTGTGTATAACAGATAACATTACTTATCAAAAATGTTACGCAAAACAATCAACATTTTCAACCATTTACATTAAAATACAATTTTAAACAATAAAAATTACAAAAATCGCTAATACGTGTCAATTCTACGTTTCATTTTAGATTTTTAAAAACAAAAAACCCAAAATCAGTTAAGAATTGCGTTCATTTAATATTAATTAATATCTCCGAAAGATGCAGAATGTTCATCAATTTCTTTTTTAATCGACGCTCAAAACTATGAGGAATTGAAATATTTATAAAAGTTTTTTCGTTTTTGAATTGCAATAACGAAGGCTGATAAACAGTAAGCTCTAGAAGAGACCCTCTACATTATGTAATGAAACTGCAGTAGAGAATCGTTAATGAAAAGCACACATATACCTAAAATAATTATTTATAATTTTAATTTATTAACACACATGGACTCCTAAGTAATAATTAAATTAATTGTTTTACATACATCAGTATTCTAAATAATGGTAATCTAGTGTAAAATCATTAACAATTGTAGGATGGGCTCAGCTATACATTAAAAAATCATTCAAATCCAGTCAAAGCTTTGGAATACATGGGGTTTTAAGAAAGCCGGGTCTCAAAATTCAAAACCCCATAACGCCCTGAGTTTTGAAAATTTAAAAAACGATTTTAAGCTCATCCAATACTAAAGTTTCACCAAGTTTCAGCTTGTGGGATGTCTCACGAACATTTTAAACTCAAAAAGAAAAAAATGTATGTACCCATTTTAAGAAAACGCCATTTTTTTATTGTTTTAAAGAGTTTATTCAACCTCTTTAAAAAAGTCAAAAATAGCTTTTCTCACAAAGGGCCCAAACGATTCCTTTTGTTTTAGGGCTCAAAATCATTGTCAAACATCCCAGAAGTGTAAGCATAAAAAACCGAATTGGCCAAGCTCTTTTAATTTAAAGTCAGTCGAACCCACCTAATATTCTGGAACAGGGTGGACCCAGTGGAATCAGGGGCCAATTAGGAGAAAATAGTGGCATGAGTGGCTAATAGATAATAAAAATGTAAAAACAACTCACGTTGACTGCTGCTTCTTCGAATAATATTTTCCAAAAACGTGTTTTGAGGGGCTACTAGGCCCCTTCGCCCCCCTGGCATGCTTTCTTCTTCACTTGAATGATTTTGCGCTCCAGTGTTAGGAGGATCAGAAACCAGCCAGAATTACGTGTCTTCCTCGCCACATTATCACTACTCACAAATCGCACGAATCGTCGAACACTTCACTCAAAAACCTTCATTAACGCTTCTGCACATCGTACATACAAACTTTCACACTATCTCGTGTAGAGCTCCACTTTACTTCTTCTTGCTCGACAAAGTTTCCTTTTCCTCTTCTTCCCCTTATTTATTATTTCTAATTTGAAACTTCCTCTTATTTCTTCCTACTCTTTCCTCTCCCTCCTTTAATTTCTCTTCCTTCTCTCTTACTGCTTTTTCTTTACCCTATAATTTTACTTTTTAACTAAATAAAAAACGACCCGACACACCCTGTCAGTTCGTTCGTCACCTGAATCTGGAGCCTCTCGGCAGCATTGTCTGCAAAAAGGTACCTGGACCGAGAAGATGAGAACTTTTGGTGAGGAGGATCCTTTCGGTGTTCCTTTTGGAAGTAACGCTAATGTAGGCACTGACAACGATCAGGCTAGAGGTCCTGATCGTTGAGGCCTCTTCTCCTCTATTGATAAGCGCAACATCCCCCGTATGCGGTGCCTGGATTAGAATAGGGCCCATCTAGCCACAATCTTTCCACTTGTACGCGATTATGTCCCGACGACGACCACGAGATCCCTGATGCCTTGTTTTCCACATCCTCGGAGTCCTCCTCATCCGTGCAGGTCCCCGAAGAAGGCATCTCCTACTCGAGTCGCCTCACATCCTTCCAGACTCTTCAGATACCTTTTGCGATCGATTTTTTCGACTAGTGAATGACCCTCCCAAAGTTCGGAGGGATTATTGCCGGGAGGTCGAATGGAAAGACATGTATGGTGTCCTGGCGGCAGGTGCGCTTTCAGTGGAAGAAATCCAGAGGGAATTGATCAGTCCTTGTATCGCGAACTGCAACAAAAACAGATTGGGAGGGTGAGGAATATTCGTCAACAATTGTGAAATTGAAATAAAATGGAAAAAGGATTATGGGCTCAAGAATGATTAAATTAGATCAGTATCTAGATTCCGGGGATAACAGCGGTTCAGCAGTTCAATTTTAGCTAAAAGAGGATTTTTTGAAAAAAAGAGGATTAAAGAAAGATTTCATTCATTTTTGAAAACTTTGTATATCATATGGGTATCTCGTAAATATAAAAAAATTAACTATTTTGGTATAAAATTTCGAAAAGGGTGTAAGTCCGATTGTCTTCGAACTCCGTATACTCATGTATTTTTACGCGCTTATTACGAATATGACAGTAAAAATTGACGCAAATTTGATTTTCGAGGTAAAATCATCAAAAAAACATAAAAATCATATTTTTTTGGGGTTTACCTCAGCTAATATGAAAAATAAAAAAATCTTTCAGATAAAAGTTGTAGATCACATCGAAGTACACATTTCTTGTTTCAAAATTTTTTTTTGCGAGTGATAGTTTCCAAAAAAATCAGAGATATATCGATTTTTATTTTTTTTAAAAACCCATAAACCGTGGCTCATCATATTCTAAATGGAAATCATTGTGAAAGAAAATATTTGTAAAGAAAAATGACGAAGGGAATGGTAAAATGAAATGGTAAAGGGATATGGCAAAGGTGAATAGTAGAGGGATTCCTTCCCGCCCCCACGAGGCATTGGAAAAGGAGCAGGGGTGCGACCGTACATTATTTCTGTGGCCAGTCGCAGGGGTGACTTCCGCCCCCACGAAACGTTGGAAATGGGGTACGGGTGTAACTTTACAATATTTCTGTGGCCAATGGCAGGGGTTCCTTCCTTTCGGTATCAAACCGAAACCAATGAAGATACGATGGAAATCATGACGAATTGAGGGTTTTCTCGGAAACTTTCAGTCGTAGGAAAAAATTCTTGCAAAAAAAAATGTATATTTCGATAAGATCTACGACTTTAAATAATTTTTTTTTTTTAGTTTCGCATATTAGCTAAGACAAACCCAAAAAACATGATTTTTATGGTTTTTTGATTTCACCATGAAAATAAAATTTGAGCCAAATTTCACTATCATATTCGTAATCAGCGCGTCAAAATAGATAAGTATACGGAGCCCGAAGAAAATCGGACATACACCCTTTTCATATTTTTCATATTCATATTTTTTATAATTGTTTTTTATTATTGATAAAAATATTTTCATCTGAAATGTCAATTATTACATTTTTTATGAGAATTCATCTTTTTTGGTTTAAAATTCAACTACTTGGTTTAAAAGTTGAACTTCTTCGTTAAAAAGTCATTTTTTGTTGAAGATTCAATATTTTATTTGAAAATTTATCATTAGGATACAAATTTAACTATTTTGTTGAGAATTTCCTGCTTTTTACTGAAAATTCAGTTATTTGATTGAAAAATCATCTTTCTTGTAGACAATTCTCTTGAGTGAAAATTCTACAATTTGGCTGAAAATTAAACTGTTTTGTTAAAAAATTCATTAATTTGATTGAAGATTCATCATTATATTTGAAATTTCATCTCTTTGGTTGAAAATACGTCCTTTTTTGATACAAAATTACTTTTTTGGATTGAAAATTCATCTTTTTGATTAAATTTATTTTCTTAAAAATTTATCTATTTTGCGGAAAATGCCAGGTTTTCACTTAAAATATAAAAAAAATTTTAAACGCTTTAGTTTAAATGTTTTGGCCTGTGGAGCCTGTTACATTCATAAATATGTTTTTGGTTTCAAACAATTTTCAAAACCTATCACAGACTAAATTATACTGAGCTGGTCCTAAAGTTTTAAAAAGTTATGAACAAAAAGTCGACAGCAGATTACAAGTTTATTACAGTGATTGCGGAAAAATTTACTGCTGCAAGTGTTTTTGTTATTATTAAAAAAAAAATTCCAGCAGAAAACTACGTGTGGAAAAATTCTACAAAGTACTCATATGAATTTTAACATTTTTTTTATTAATGGTGAAAGTAGTAAAAGTTGTGAAATCACAAAATAAAAGATAGTGGCTTTTGGTGGATTTTGCTGAGACTCATATATATTGTAGTTTAAGCAACCAGAAGAAACTTTTCAAAAGTACTTGGACCAATTATGACTATTTTTTGTTGTTGCTTTCAACGTTTTTTGTTTGTTTTCATCATTGCAGTAACAATTAAATCAGTTCAATAAATAATAGTTTGTATTAAAAAACAAATAAAATTTCTTTTCTTTTACTTCTATGAAGCATCAATTTCTTTTTTTACAGAACAAAAACTATTGTTTAAACCTAAATTTTCTTCGATTCTTACTTGGCCGAGTTTGTTTACATAGTGTTTAATTAGGATTCTTTTTCAACAAACAGCAAAGAAATATATATATATATATAATTACTAAACTTGAAATTTCTAATGAAATTCATCCCGCATGGAAAGTTGAGCCTTGTTCAGCCTGAATGAGATCAATTTCATTTCAATGATAATTTCACTCGCGAGGGCGAATATTTTCGAACAATTTTTTGCCGAGGAAATAGCTCGTGTAATGTAGGTCATGAAAACAGCAATATCCCAATTTTCGCAAAAATGAGGTACATGACTACACTGCATCATACCCCTTAATTATTCTATTCCACTGAACAAAAAATATTCATTCTACAGATTCCAACACTAGAATTTCTCACATATTGGCAATAACAGAATTGCTCTAATTATACTTCTTTTTATTTACACAGAAAAAACTGCTTTTCTTTCAATAATTAGATAAAAATATATAAAATGTATACCATAAACTCAAAAGGTAATTATGAGACGCTTACAACTCATTATACTGTAATAAATTGAGGAATAAGCGAAGAAAAGTGATAAATCCGTTTGAGTTTGTTTTTCAATATTTAAAGATATATTATATCTTGAAATCCATTTATAAAAATAAGATTTTTATTAAAAAGAATCTTTTTCATTCAACTTTAAAATATTTTGTACACAAACGGAATTATTTAGTTGAAGGATTACGTGAAGTTTGTCGCAAAACGATAATGTTTGCTGCACAAAAGATTCCTTTTTAGTTTGAGACCAATGAAAATGCTCTTAACGTAAAGTTTAAGAGAAAATTTTATTTGTTTCAAGAAACATCCTGTTGACTGATAACCAGGTCTGATAAGATTTTAAGCTAAATCGGTCATTTAGAAATAGTTTTTTTGTGTTCTAGTGATTAAAAAAAAATGTCACCTTGTTTCTGTGAGATCTTTTTTGATATTTAAAACAGAATACAGTGAAACTTGGAAATAACGCCAGTTTTGGGGCTGGGGGAGGTGAGGAACAAACCCGATGAAGTGCCGCTTCGGATGAAAACGCTTTCTGTTTGCACGCATATGTGTGACCACCGCACACTCCCCGCAGCTCCTTTACTCCTTTATGCAGCACGTTGTCAGTTCTTGGAAGGGATATATATCCGGGGGATTATATCCGAGTTTGGCTGTAATACCATATCTATACACTCAGAAACTTTGTACTGGAAAAATTACTAAATTAGATTACAATCGAGGGACCAAGGCAATAATTCGTATATTTTAATACAATAATAGTAAGATATGCTATTTTTATATGTAATTTTCCTATTGATAATACGAAGTCTTAGTATTTTTTATAGTAAAATCCTAGATAGGTTAAATTAGTAGAGACATAATTAAATTGTATAAAAAGAGTAGAAGTAATAAGTACCTAAAATAAGATAAAAGACTAAATTTGTAAGAGGAATTTCTATTGTCTGTATGAATATGAATTATACTACGAAACTTTCTATGTTTTGTATTATGGTGTAAGACAAATTCGGAAGATCACTCTCGAATATTAGTAAGTGACTTAGTAAGCGAGTCTAGTGTTGGACAGACTGCAGCCGAGCGGAAACGATGTCAGCCGACCAACGCTCTACTGAAATTCCTTAAATTTATCAATCACTCAATTTGGGTTGATGCAAAGATCCTGAATGCAATAAATTAGGATAATTCGAAAAGTTACTATTGAAAAACAAATTATCCACTGAGAGCAAAAAATATTTTTTTAACCTCGATATTAGGATATTTGATTACGTTAAGATATAGTGCTTAGAATTTTAAAAACGCCATCACTGTGAACAATTAATAAACAATTTAATGGAAGTCAATTTGACTGTTAGCATTTCCTTGATAAGAGCGATAAATTTTTGGATTTTATTATCTAGTTTAGCCGAATGGAAAATCGCCGTGCTGCCGCGCTGTGGAGACCCGTGTTCGATACCCACCAGCTTTACTTTAATCACATTATTATGTTTCAGCTTGTAATATAATATTCCTGCATGTATATAATAATATATAAACTAAATATAATCGTGTGTACTGTACAACTGCAATTTAAATAAATATAATAGTGCGAAAGAGATCAACATCCCATAATAAATAAGTCTGCATTTACGTCGTATGCTCGTGCAAAGGATACGTATCGTGACCTTCAACGCGACGCGACGCATGTTGCTGTTTTTTTTTCGTCTGCTAATCTGACTGCACCAATTTTTACTAAGTTGCTTACTAAATCAGTGCGCCGGTCTCTCTCGACGTTACTATAGTCCTTTGCAAATATTGCAATCTTCTGTAGAAATAAATGTAACATTTTTAAATTTTTTTCCAATGAATTTTGTAGTTCGGCATGTAGTTACTAGTTACTACTCGGAATAGTAAACATTACAAAAGTTCCGCTATGTCCCTCCATTGCAAACTGAAAATAGTAAATTCTAGTCTGATTTTTAGCAAATATTGCAGCAAAAGGTTTCTCCGTGTAGTGTATTTGCTGCTTTTAAAAAAAGTTTTATTGTTTCTTCAAGAAAACTTTGGTTTTCATTTAGTATATAACACTACTGTAAAGTAAAAAATTCTTTAATGTAACAGAACACAACGATTGTCATTTTGGTGGGTTCTCTGATTTTCTGAAAATAAGATTTTCGATAAGAGATAAACATATGCTTATTAAATGTTAAAAGTACCCATTTTTTCTTTTTTCAGGGAAAAACCTCCCTCTAGGAGGAAGCAAATTCATTTGATACATATAAGAAAGCAAATTGCTTTATTTAAAAGATAAAATTTTTAACTTTTGTAGAATTCTATACCATATAGAAAATAATGAAATGTATTTATAAATTTTAAAAAGTTTTTACATGTTTAACAAGTTTTACCTATTTACTTAATGACTCTTTGAGAGGAAATTAAGATTTTTCTAAAAAAATCATTTTATATCATAGTTAGACCTTAAAAGTGAGAAGAGAAAAATGTGGCTCTCCAACTTACTCTTTCATTCAACAAATGAGAATGACAACTGCATAAGGACCACATGAAGTTGTAACTTTGTTACGTTCGAAATAACATATTCGAGGCGTCATCTTCAAATGGTTTTATGCATCATAAAATTAACAATTTGAAATCTCATGCTACTGACATCAGAATAGTGATCGATTATGTACTAGGGGTAGCAGAAAAACAAATTTTGACTTCCAAAACGTCGGGGTCAAAAAAATCTTGTACATTGCTTGATACCTTTGACCCCCACCTACAGATTTATGAAAATCAAAAAATGATAAATATCGTTAGGTTTCCCGGTGTTATGTACATATTACCCTCACTCCTGTGTGAGAATATTAACTTAATTTTTTATGAAATTATTGATCCTTGATGACTTACATGTATTTTAAGCTAAATATTAAAAAACTATTTATTTTCATAAGCTATTTACTTGAGAAGTTATCACCTCTAAAAAAATATCTTTTTAGACCTCTGTAGAACGAAAAGTCATGTTTTGGTGAAATGTTCGCATTAGACTGTTTACTTACATTTTCACACCGAATAAATAACCGTATTGGAATTTGTTGAGCTTACGAAACACGTTTTTTTGCTGAAAATGCCGATTTTCCCTTCCTCCTGTTTTACCCCTCTTAATAATTACTCTATTTCTTCTAGTTTCAAGAAACTTCCTCTTCGTCAGAATTAATCTCTTTTGAGTGAAAATTCTATTTGGAATAAAATTTAAATATTTTATTGAAAATTCAACTATTTTGTGAAAGAGTTACATTTTTGGTGAAAAATTCAACTACTTCGTTGAAAATTAAACTGCCTTGTTAAAAATTCATATTGTTAGTTGAAGATTTAATTATTTTGTTGAAAATTAGTTTTTTATTTGGTAGAAAATTCAACCATTTTGCAGAAAGTTCGCCCTTTTGTGTTGAAAATTCTATTCCTTTACTGGAAAAATTCAATAATATGTTTGAAAATTAACATTTGATGACAAATTTATTTTTTTACTTAAAAATTAAACTATTTGATTAAAAATACAAATATGTAGGTACAAAATTCAACTTTTGCGGTTAAAAAGTTATCTTTTTTAGTCGTAGATTTAACTGTTTTGTTGCAGTTTATTTTCTTATTTTTTAATATTACAGTATCAACCAGATATTTATGAGTGAATTTTTTAATCTAATTCTTGTCTGCTGGAATTAAAGAGACATTTTTTACGAATTAAGAATAAAACCAATATTGAACAAATATTGAAATAAGAACAATAGAACAAAAGGAATTAACTATTTATTTAATATTTCCTATGTGAAAATTCGACTATTTGTTATAAATTTATCTTTCTAGGCTGAAAATTCAACTAGTTGGTTTATAATTCAAATATATTATTTAAAGTTGAATTATATTGTTAAAAAATCTACTATTTTGTTCATAAGTTATCTTTGTTATTGAAAATTCAACTTTTTTGTTTAAAATTAGTCTTTTAGTAAAGAAAATTTGTCCTTTTGGACTGAAAAATAAAATTAGGAAAAATATGGAAATCTTTTTTAAAAGAAGCTTCCATTATTAGTGATCAGATTTTCGTATTCACATAAAAATATCCCAGGCTTTACATTCTTTCCGATATTGTCTTCTTTTACGTGTTTTTAAATAATTCTCCTATTTTCACGTTTTCAAGAAACTTCCTCTTTTTACTCCTTTCCTCGGTTTTTGGACTTGAATCAAAGTGTATTTAAGAAACCCAATAAGAAAATCCAACTACACCAAACTCTCGCTTTCAGTCACCCCGTTCTCGGCCTTCCTAAAACTGCTGGCTCACGCAGTTTCTCAGGGGAGCCGGGCGAGAGCGGTTGTGACATTATATATATAGATATATATTCCAATTGGAAACGAGTCAAACGGCCCTCACTGTTTACGTTTCGATCCCTCCGAAATCAGTCCAAGGCCATTTAAAGGGAACCCCCGACACTTGAATGAAAGCGAGAGTTTGGTGTATTTTGCTTTGGTTGTAAATGCAATTATATCGTTTAAAGTTCGTTTTTTATTGCTGTAAATTGATTTTTCAACTATAAATTTTAATATTATATTTTTGGTTCAAAATTGATCGTATTATTTTTAAATTCAACTATAAAAAATGCAAGCACTTTTTTGAAATTTGAACTAATTTGTTAAATTTAATTTTATCAGTAGAATCTTTTTTTGTTAAAAATTTAACACATTTTTTAATAATTCGTTTTCTTGAGATAAAAGTTAATTTTTGAACTAAGAATGTAACTATTCATGTTTTGTTGAAAAAAACATCGTTTCAGGTTGAAAATGCAACTACTTGGTTAAAAATATAACTATTTTGTTGAATGTTTAATTATTTTATTAAACATCAAACTATTTTGGTGAATATTCCTTTCTTTTACTTAAAATTTAATTATTTGGTTGTAAATGCAACTATAATTATGTTAAAAACTAATCTTTATAGTGAAAAACTCAACGTTTTTGTTGAAAGTTCGTCTTTTTGGACAGAAAATTCATCTTTTTGGGTTTTGAATATAAATTCGATAAGTTGGTTGAAAATTCATCTTTGCTGGAGTAAAGTTAAAAATTCGACTATTTTCTTGCAAATTTCATCTTCATCTGGAAAGTTCGACTGCTTGGTTGCAAAATTCACCTGTTCATTCTCAAATTATTTTTTTTATTTTTATTTCAAATATTTGTTTTAAACATCGTTAATCATGTTTGAAGATGAACTTTTCTGTTGATAATGTATCTTTTCGGGTTGAAAAGTCAACTGTTGTCTAAAATCTTTGAAAATCCATCCAATTTTGTCTTTTGGAAGCATTTTGGAATTTGAAGTCTTAAAATTGAAATCGGTTTTTTTTTAAACAAATTAACCTATTTTTTAGCTTGAAATACTTGTTGCCTTATTAAGAATCGATAACTGACCTAAAATTAGGTTGAAATTTCGAGAGAATATGGTATATATAAATATATATAGAAGAATATTCTTGCAAACATGTGTTTAAAGTAAAAAGCAACATGCCGAGACAAGAAAAGAGTATATTATATCGAATTAATTCAAGTACATACTTCGGAGACACGACCCTGTGAAGTGTTCACTAAGTAGCACACGTAATACATTAATGAACGTGCTTTGGTCGATACTTATCTAAACTGACACTTTGGATTAATTCATTGAAATTCCACAACAGCAAAGGTTGTTAATTTGCATACAACATATACAAAAATATATAAGTCATGTCAGTTATTTAACAAAATCGTCTCTAATAAATATTATGCTTATTAAATCAACACTACTTTATCGCACTTTTAACTGAGCTAGGAATTTCTATTCTACTTAAAGTTTTATTATTAGATTTTTTAAAATTAATTGAAACTTTCTGAGTTCAAAAGAAAAGTTTATTTTCAAAGAGATTCAATTGAATTAAGGAGGGGTAAAATAGAATTGTTTCTTGATGAAAATTGCATGCTACCACAAAGTTGAAAATTGTGTATAGTGGAAACCTCCCTACATTGAATAATGCAACCTGCAGCGGATAGTCATTAATTAAAACTACTAATATATGTTAACTAACTGATTTTTTATTTAATTGTTAGTTAAAACACTATACGTGTTCATGAAATAAAATCACTTATTTTTCTGTTATTTATGCTCTTAATTAATTACTATTTAGTGTAGGTTACATTATCCACTGCAGAGTGAATGGCTTTTTAACATAATTATTAAATTTAGAAAAAAATAAAATAAAATTCTTAACTAAAAATATAATCTCCGAGAGGAAGCAACTGAAAAAAAGACAGAAATAGAAATATTAGGAAACTAAATTACTAACAAGTATATTATATCAGAGTGACAGCAAAACTTCATTTTCGAAATTCTTTAATTTTTCCCTAACCAATTTTATATTTTCCGTGACCCCATTAATATTTAAAGATAAAAATTTTTATCTTGTAAAACTTCTAACATAGAATTATGTATAAACTGAATTAAACAATTTCAAATTGAGATTTAAAAATTCAAAGTTTATTTATTTCCACGAAGATGAGATCTTGACCAAATTGTAGAATTTAAAAAAAAAGATTTCACTTCAACCAAAAACAGTTGTATTTTGAACCAAATAATTGCATTTTTAGAAGACAGTTGAATTCCGAAAAAATAGGAACTTTTAATCCAAAAGGACAATTTTTTATCAAAACAGTTGCATTTTCGACCTAAAAAGAAGAACGTTCAATAAAATAGTTAATTTTTGAATCAAATAATTAAATTTTCAACAAAATACTTGACTTTTTAACTAAATGTTTCGATTTTATATCTAAAAAAATGGATTTCCAACCAGGGTAGAATTTTTACAAAATAAGCATTAATTTTCAACGAAACAGATCCATATACAACCAAATAGTTGAAATTTGAATCCGAAATGCGACATTTTATAAGACAGTTGAATTTAAAAAAAGTAATATTTAATATTTTAAGTTCAAAATAATTTGAAAAACAACACAATAGTTGAACTTTTAACGAAATAGTAAAATTTATAATCTATAAAGATAAATTCTCAAACAAGAAATGTATAATAGTTGATATTTCAACCAAAAAAAGATGAATTTCAACATAAAATATCAATTATCAACCGAAAATGGAAAAATAACATTTTTAATTAAAAAGTTAATTATAAACAAAAAAAAATCAATTTGTAACCAAAGAGACGAAACTTTAACAAACAAAAATGTAACAAAATAGTTTAACTTATACACAAATAGTTGAATTTTTGTTAAAAAAGAACAATTTTCAACAAAATAGTTATACTTTCAAATAAGGAGATAATTCTTTAACTAAAATGATAAACCTTGAACAGGAATATTAAATTTTCAGTAGAAAAATTAATTTTTAGCAAAATAATAAAATTTTAACACATTGTTTGATCCTTTGAACAAATAGTTCAATTTTTAAACAAAAAAGATTTAATTTTTATGAATAATGAAAAAGTAAATATATAAATATGATTCAACAAAAGAGAATTAAATTAAAATTGAAACAGTTAAATTGAACCAACACAGACGAATTTTCAACAAAATAGTTAAATCCTCCACAAAAAGTTCATTTTCTCTCAAAATAGTTTATACATTTTGTTTTAACAGGATGGCGGCAAAACATAATTATAAGAATTTCTTTACTTTTTCCCGACAAATTCTTTATTCTCCCTGACCAGTAATATTAAAAGACCAGAATCTCAATCCTGTAAAAATTTTTAACGTAGAATCTTTAATAACAGAATGAAATAATTTCATATTGAAATCTTACATTTTTAGTTTATTAGCGTTGATAGTTATTTTAAGTTCCCCTTATCGAAATTTCTTGGTGTATGAAAGATTTTTTTTCGAAATCCCTTGCTTATATCGTAATTTTTAATATAATAAATAATTTAAAAGCTAAACTTAGTTAATCATGCAAGTCGTCCTGAAACGAGGGCATGTTTAATTTAATTCAAAATTCAAAGTTTCCTGTTAAATTCCTAGAGAAGTCATTTAAGACTCCCTAAGTGTTTAACTTTTGCTTTAATTTCAATTAGAGGATTACAGGGATATATTACTTTCCTTAAGGCTTATATTAATATGAAAATCCTGATTTATAATAAGAATCCCTATCCAGGAATCAAATGCAGTTTTTAGGGCAATTAAAGAAATATTCCATTATATTAATATTCCACTATAATTTCAAAATTTTGTAAAATTTAAAACTGGAATTGTTCCGTAATCAAAATTTTTTCCAGAGCCAATAATTGATTGATATTGAAAGAGATATAAATCGTGTAAAAATATAGCGTCGTCTCAAAATCTACTATGAATGCGTATTTTTAGGAATAAATAATAAAATTTTAATTTTCTAACCTGAGTTTTTAGTAATGAAAATGACGATTTCTAACGAAAAACACTAACATAATCCAAACGCAAACGGGTCGAAATCTGTGATTTGCAAACCATCTTTAAAATCTTAGTTATTATTAATAAATATACTATTTACGGAGAAAAAATACTAATTTCATTCAAAATTTTTGAAATATTCGAAATCTTGTTCAAATTACATATAATGATATTTGTTTTAAAGTACCAATTTTTGGTGTAAAGTTCTAACATAACCAAAGCCGTAGCCAGAAAAAATTTTCGGTGTGGGGTATGCAGCGGGACACAGCAGACTATATGTATATTATGTACATTAGGGTGGCTCAAAAATACTTTTTTTAGAAGGTAACAAACCCAGCCATCTTATTGCAAATCCGAGGGAAAAAATCCCTAATTTTTAAATATTTGTTTTTTTTTCAATTGAAGAGGTGCCGGTTTTAACTTGAAATTTCTCATGTAAAATCCATAGGAAAAACTCAACTTTTTGAGTTTTTGGAATAATTTTTCAAGATATGGGAAAATGTGACGGAAAATATAGAGGCTTGTAAAGAATTATCCCACACAAAATTTCATGTATCAAACGTACATATGGGTTTAACACTCGTAACACACCCTCACGAGTCCCTGAAAACTACCCTTAAAACAAAAATATCAAGTCTTCATGAAATCGCCCGTTTGAGCACTCTATTCTCGTTTTCTTTTTACTTAAAATTATTTATATTGGTCTATTGGAATATTTATCAACATTTGTTAATTGATTTTCAATTATTTTAACAAATTCCATTTGTTTAAATAATTTTTATTCTAATTTTTTTAAATGAAAATCATTACTGTTGGTCTAGTGGAAACTTTCCAGGCAGCAAAGAAAACAACGTTATGTCGCGACACACAGTCACATACAATATAGATTAAGGCTATACAAGAAAAAGCGAACAAATTAAATTTGTGGAAATAAATAAAGGTTTGTTAAATAATAAAGGAAGGATGTAAATATAAAATTAATTAATACAGAACCTTGATTATTAGTTGAAAATAAATAATAATTTATTGTTTTCAAAATGTGAAAATATTTGAAAATAAATTTATGTCAATTAATGATAATGAACTGCCAGTTTGACAAATTAAAAAAACAAACTTTTTAAACAAATAGAATTTGTTTACATAATAAGGAATTAATAAACCAATGTTGTTAAACATTCCATTAAAAAACTAGTAATCATTTCTTATAAAAAAAAATTATTTAAACAAATTGCATTTGTTCAAATAATTGAAAATTAATTTAATAATGTTAACAAATATTTCAGTAGGCCAATAGTGATAATTTCTAAGGAAAAATAGAATTTTCGGAAAAAAATTAATGAACCAGTTATGATAAATATTTCACTAATAGATCAATCCGAATAATTTTTAATGAAAAAAACACGAGAATACAGTACTTAAAAGGTCGACTTTATGAACGCAATTTATTAAAAAATTTGTAATCTTTCAAATCTTATAATTTGTAATTAAAAATATCCGCTTCCAGCGTAAAATGCTAGTATAAACTACAATTGTTGAAAATGGGGAATCTTGGGGATGATTCATGTTTGAGAATGATAATTTTCAATTAAAATAGCATAAAGAATTAATGTTGTTAAATTTAAATCTTTGAAACTTAATGATTTCATATCAAAATTGTTTGTTTTAATACCATTTTATGAGAGAAAGGCACTAATAGAAAACATCTATAATGTTGACAATAATTTTTTTCGTAATTAGTAGTAGTAATTAGCAGATTTAAGTTTAAAAATTAAAAACGTATGTAAAATCCAATCAAGTTTTCATCAACAATGATTGCGAGATTTTCGAAATATTTCGCTACACCACATTTTTTAGATAGAATGTTTAAAAATTGGTTTAATAGTGGATTTTTAAATTGTTTATATCATATTTTTAATTTTGAGAAACAAAACTCCAGAAACGTGAGCGCGCGCTTTGCACGCATTTATTTACTTCGAGTGAAAAGTAATTAACGTTATGAATTCTTTTCCACCTGAAATTTTGTGCATCAACTTCCTTGAAAAATAATGCAATGCAAAAGTTTATATATAGAAGCGACCCTCTCAGACAAGGTAAGTCGAGTTAGTTATCATTGTCTAGATCCAAGGCTGCTGTCCGAAAACTGTAATCCGTTATCTAAACGATCAAACTTAGGGTTTTGAAACTCCCGATTAAATATTCACTATCTTATTCAAGGTCACAGATTCGATATTATTCACGATAAATTGGAAGGAATCATTAATTTTAACGACCACGAATTTAAAAAAAAAACCTTTCTTCAAGTGTCAGATCCCAACGATAAAACTTTTTTTGTTCAGTCTATTTATAAAAATATGTATGATGTACAAGAGGAAACTTTTGGACGTAAAATTTGATATTATAATATTTATTTTTACAGCAAGACAATAGCAAGCCAGGATATGACGTCACTATTTCATGAATTACTATTGTGAATATTAAACAGCGTAGCTACTAAGTTTATTGTAATATAATAATAAATTATTAAATAATTGTACTCATACAAAAAGAAAGTTTCTATAATCCGCATAAAAGACTGAAGTTTACAAAACACAATAGTAAAGTAGCGCTGGTAGGTATCGAACACGGAAATTCAGGAATTTGATCAAAGTCGACGCATATAAAGTCATTGGCACTCAAAATTGGTCTTTTTTAATTGAAAATTTAAGTATTTGGTTGAAAATACGTTGTTTTTTTTTTTAAATTTAAGCCTCATAGTTTAAATTCAAGTATTTCGTTGAAAATCTATGTACTTTTTTTGAAAATTCCTATTCTTGGTAGAAATTTAATCTTTTTGGTTAAAAGTGCAACCTTCTGGCTGAAAACTAATCTGTTTTAGTTGAAGATTAAAATAATTTGCTGAAAATGCGTCTTTATTATTAAAATCAACTATTTTAAATAAAAAATGTTACCCTTTTTTGGTTAAAATATCAACTATTTCATTTTTTGTTGAAAATTCGTTGTTTTTTTTTTGAAATTATTGTTTCTAACTGAAGATTTAACTTTTCCATTTTTTGTAAAAAAATTATCTTTTTTATTAGAAGCTTCAACCATTTGGTAGAAAATTGATATGTTTTGTTGAAATTCGTCTTTTTTAGTAAAAAAATCATTCTTCTTGATTAAAATTCCAACTGTTAGATTAAAAATTTATTTATATTGTGAAAATTCATCTTTTTGTGAAAAATCAATATTCTTGATTGAAAATTCAACTATTTTATAAGGTTGCTAAATCATAAACAAACTTAGTATTATTTTGATATTATTGATCTCAGACTTCATAGCGAAAAATTCTCTCAAAACAGGAGAAATAGGGTGATTTGACACGAAAATAAAGGCATAATAGGGGAACATATTTTTTTACATTAAATTAAATTACATGTACTATGTTGAATCTAATATCAAATGTTAGAGACTGAAAATCGAAATATATTGCATTTTCAAGAAAATAGTTGAATTTCTAACCAAAAAAGATTAATTTTCTGCAAAAAAGTTGAATTTTCAACAACAAATATGAATTTGAAACAAATAGATGAATTTTCAACTAAAAATTATAAATTAACAAAAAGAACAGCTACCTTTTCAGTTTAAAAAAATAATTAAAAGCCAATTAATTTACAACAAAGTAGTTCAACTTTCAAGAAAGCAATTTAATTTCAAATTAAAAAAAAATCCTAACGCCAGTTGTCATAATTTAATTTTCAAGAAAAAATGACACATTTTCAACAAAACCCATTTTCAAACAAAAGCGGTGAATTCTGAGCCAAAAGTATACTAGTAGAATTTTCCATTAAAATTAATTAATTTTCAACCGAAAATTAATAATCAACAAAAACTGGTCGAGCATAATTAGCAATTTATTATTTGTGTAGCGGAAAGCATAAAAGGATTGTGTAATACTGTAATGGATTTTTTTCATTTCAACTGGATAGTATCAAAAGCAGAACTCGACCTAAACTAGATTTATCAGTAATTGCATTTATGAAAGTAATTCTAGATTAAATAACTCTCAGGAGAAATACCTTGTAACTTTTCATTAGACCAATTCTAGATGATTTTCTAATTTCGGCTTTAGCTATTTATAGTTTATAATTTCATTGCAATTAAATAGTTTTATTAACTATTGATTTATCTTGATCTTTGAAATGTTCTCTTTTTCTTAGTACATTTTCAAACTTCATCAAACTATTCTGATTTAATCTGACATTTCTTTTAATTTTAAATTCTCGGTAGGCAGTAATTCATTGAATTCTCGCCATAAATTCTTTTTAATTAACTTGACATTTTTGTAGGTCTCTTTGAATGACACTCGAACCCGGATTTCTGTAAATTGGATTTGTGCGTTCCTAGAATTAATGGCCTCCACAGTTTCGTGACGAGGGGGCGCATCAGGTTGCGTCATGCGTCCAAATCCAATGGAAAATTTTAATGCTCCGTGTTTTTGTTCGGATTCCCTAGTTTTGTGTCTAAGGCCACTTCGGGTTATTCCAAACACCGTGCACAAATACAAGTTCCAGTATACTATACATTTTTTTCATTCTGTGAATACTTTGTATTTATTTAAATTATGTGTTTTATTTTGAAATATTTGTATTCTTTTAATTTTTGAATTTAGGAAAATCCTAAAGGGAAAAGTTTCTAATGACAGATGAAAAACTAGGTCGAACATCGACTTCTGATCGATAAATTATTATTGAGAGCAGTTGAAATTATATATGTATATAAATGTTATATAAAACCACTAGCAAACAGCTCGAGCAATCAAGAACGTTAATATATAGAATATACACCAGACCTCGTTCAATTTTAGGTTAATAAAATGAAGATGCTGAAAATAGAACGTAAAATAAACATCAGCTAAATGTAAATTTCATCGATATGAACCGAAACGAACTTAGTTTATTGAACTTATATTTCACTACGACGAGGATGATAAAAAGCCTTCATCCTTTAACTTTTAAAGTTTAAACTTTAAAAGTTAAAGGGTAAAGGCTTTTTATCATCCTCGTTCAAACTTTAAAAGTTAAAGGATAAAGGCTTTTTATCATCCTCGTGGTAGTGAAATATAAGTTCAATAAACTAAGCCCCTTAAGGGGCTTAAATAAAAAATCAAAAATAAATAATTATATAAATAATTAGATAGATTTTCAAAAAATAAATTATCAGCGAAACACTTGCCAAAGAGACAAATTTTCAATAAAACGGCTAAATTTTGTCACGAAGAAGATGACTTTTTAAAAAATATTAGATTTTTCTAAGAAATAATTCAATTTTGAAGAAAATAGCTGAATTTTTCAATCGAAAAATTTTAATTCTCAACAAAAAATATAATATCTAATATTTTAACTCAAAGGAGGTTTTAATTTTTATTTTAAAACATTAGAATACAAATAAAAAGATTAATTTTCAACAAAAATGATAATATTTGATATTTCAACCGTAAAATATATATATATATATATATTTTTTAAAAGAGTTGAATTCAATCAAAAGGAGGGATTTTAAACAAATTACTTAAATCCTTTTAACAAAAAGAATCATTTTTAACCAAACAGTTGCATTCTTAATCCAAAACGCTGAAAATTCTATTAAAAATTATATTTTTTAATCAAAAAGACCAATTTTCAACAAACGAGTTGAATTTTTAAACATGAAAAATTTGTCCCGAACGTTTTAATTTTCGAGCACAAAAGGCGAATTTTCTACAAACCAGTTGAATTTTCAATAAAAAAATTAATTTTCTACCAAATAGTTGAATTTCTTAATCACAAAAGGAAATATTTTCAACAAAATAGTTGGATTTTTATGTCCAAAAGGCGAATTTTCTACAAAACAGTTTAATTTTCAAATTAAGAATATAAATATTCAACAAAAAAGATCACTTTTCACCAAAATAGTTCAATTTTCATCTAAACGGAAATCTTCAATAAATCAGATAAATTTTCAAAAGAGCGGTTCGACTTTCAGCCAAGGAGTTAAGTTTTCAATCCAGATGATTAATTTTCTACCAAAATGGAAAAGTTACATTTTCGGTTAAAAAAATTAATTTTAAAGGAACAAAAAAAAATCAACTAATTATATATTAATAATAATTTCAACTAGTAATAGCTGATATTTCAAACCATAATTTTTTTTATTTTAAACCAAAAACAGTAATATTCAACCAAGAAAGATATAGCCACCAGAATAATAGTTCAAATTCAAACCAAAAAATATTTTCATTTTAAATTTTAAAAAGTTCATTCTTAAACTAAAAAGATCAATTTTCAGTCAGGAAAGAAAAAATATTTTTGATTTGTCAAGCCTAAAAGATTAGTTTTCTGCAAAATAGTTCAATTAACTTTTTACAAGAAATAGTTGTATTTTCATACTAGTTTATATTAATCCTTTTCACATTTAAACAACAAAAAAAAGAAAAAAAAACGAGAAAAGGGCGAGTTTTTGAAAAACAAGTTAAAAAAGCATTTTTCAAAAATTTTGAAAACTGAAGTTATAAATGGATTGCAAGTTTATTATTATTTCGAACCTTAAAACTTAAATACTGGATGTCTTCCCGATATGAAAGGATCGAAACCTAAAGGCTTACAATATTTATAGTATGAAAATTTCGAATCGATGGAAACTTGAAAACTTAGGAAGCTCTATCTTGCAAGTACTTCAAGTTGAATGCGTTCAAAAGCCACAACTCGAATCGAAAGTTTAAAAGTAAGCGGAACTTTAAGAAGTTGAACAGTAGCTGAAAGATGAAAGAGATACTGCATAATACATATGCGAGAATGAAAATCATGAGTTTACTCTTTTGCATACACAATCGTAATCGCCGATATGTATTTTCCATGACAAGTGAACTTGAAGGGAAGCAATCTTCTTTTCATGAGAATTGCCTTTGAACTTTTCGATCCAAAATAGCTCCAATGGTACAAATTGCACAGAACGCAATATTCCAGAGATATCCAAAGAACGCTCCAGTTTTTTGAAAACAATACAAGATCATTTTATTTTAACGTCAGTGGAAGTTAAGCAGAAGCAGAAGAGTATATATATTCATACATCAATACATACATACATACTTGCAACAATTTCTCTCCTTCCTTACCTCTTTATTATTTACAATTATTTCTTCTTTCATATCCTTAACAAATTTAATTGACATTTTACAGGTGACGCCGGACACTCGATATTTCCCTTGTAAAATACATGCGGAAAAAATCACTTTCTGGTACTTTTGGTATGACTTCTACATTTTTAGGAAAATGTTAAGTGAAGGTTACAGAAATTCTAGATAAGATTCCAAAGAAGAATTATGAATTGCTATAAACGAACTATGAATTATCAATATTTTAAAGTAATTGTTTTTTCCTTAAAAAGCCGGATTTTTAACAGAATCAAAATCAAGATTGTCTTTTTATATAATTTATACGTTTTAGATATCTCAGCTGATTAACAAAATATTATTTGTTCAAACAAATTAAATCATACTAAATTGGCTTGAATTTGTTGAAAATATCAATTAATCTTATATTGCTCTTTTTTCTTTCAATTTTTTATTTACTTTGCCTTTTTATATTGCACATCTGTATATCTTATCCTTCTTGGTCAACAAATTCTCATTGCTTTTACGGCTTTCTTTACGTTTTTCATGCCTTGTGCTTGTCAATTTCTTTTGTAGTGATTTTTTATCAGTACAAAGACTTGAGTTATTTAACAAAATTTGCCAAGCAGTCGAGAAAAAAATAAGTTAATACATTAATGTTCTAATTATTTTTAAAAAAATGTCATGCAAATAATAAATACAAAACTTAGTGTTTTCTTTTCATTTTTCCAACTTCTTACTTTATTTCTAGTGTTTTTTTTATTAGTAAGAAGCTTTTAGATATTTATAATATTAATTTGTAAAGCTATAGCTAGAAAAGAGAATATTCCAAAAGTCCATAAAATAAAACATAAAAATTAAAATATATAGAATACATCAAATATAGTTTCTTTAAACACACTCATATCGAAGGTATTAAAAAAATTTCAACATTTATATTTTTTATTCTCTAAGCATACCAAAATTTTTTAGCGAATTTTTATCAGAAAAAAGTTCTCAAATTTAGAAAAAAGATTATGGTGCCGTATATAAGATGAAATCTTTGGGAAGATTTTTCGGGCCTCTCGAAAGAATAAAAAAAATGAGTAAATATAAAATTTAAGGAAATAATCATTTTTCCATGCGCATTTTGATAACGCACAAATCATAATATTTATTTGGCTGGCCGTTGCTAATCAACTTTTATTTTCATAAGAAAAAAAAGCTATAAATAAACTTCGAATTTATTCAATGAGTTTTTTTCCTTTTTAGTTTCAATTTCTGTTGCCAAAACTTCCCTTTCTAATTATCAAACTTATATTTGGTCTCGTCTCTGAATCGTTTACATATTCCCAAGCCACATTGTAATTTTTGGTAAAAAAATGTAGTAAAATACGGCGAAAAAAAAAAATAAAAAGTTTCCATCCTGCTCCATATGCATGGAACATGAAAAATGCCGCTGATTGTATTTAGTAAATAAATTAAATTAGAAAAATATTTAAACAATTAATAAGTGAAAAATTTCAATATTGAATTTGTAATACTCTTTTAATATAACTTTTTAAAGCTTGGTATATCTGAAAGACACGAAGTATTTTCATTTAAATAAAGATGCTTAAAAGCTTAGAACAGCTCGACAAAAAAGTTTGAAAAAAGCAGTGGTTTTGGTTTCTTGTATCGACTCGAGTTGGTACTTTACCACGAGATCAATGACGCGAACTCTGATTGTGGTCTTGAAAACGACAACGATGTAGCATCACGTTCGTAACTATCAAGAAAGATTTTGTTTTCTTTTTGTATTTCTTATAAGAAAATAGAAGGTTCAAATGAGCCGAGAAAAAATGTGAAAAAGAAGTGGGAAAAATATGAGTGATACGTTTTCAAAATAAATATTCTTCAGTGATTTTAAATTATAAAATATAATTCAAAGTAGCAAAATAATTCACCATATTACATTTTGCACTTTGTACTTCATTTGCAGACTTCATCTCGAAAAGAAGGATAATAAGATCCATATAACTCCCAAAAATGTACATAACTAGCCAACAGACACACGCTACACGCGCGCGATTATTGCATATTTACCATTTTTAAGTAATAAGTAAAGAGCTTCTCTGTAAATCCATATTAGTAGAAATTTCACTAATGAAATTAGTAATATTGTGTCTGACTGCTAAATTAGTAATTTCATCACTTTCTACCAAATCAAATGGTGAGACTTGTGTTATGAAATGAATTAGTAGGAGCATTCTATTAATCTGCTTAGTAGTACTTATTAATTTTTGTAGCGTAATTCAGTGACCCTTTGACTTCAGACAAATTTAAGGAGTTAGATATGTATAAATTCAAATTAATATTTGTAAAGTATCTTGATGATTAAATAAAATGTAAAGAAGTTAGATATAAGTGAAGGGATTTTAGTAAAAGCATGTAAATTATACCAAAAAATGATTTGAGGTAAGCAAAACAGCGTTCTTAAAAATTGTAATACTAAAATTAATATAATTTTATAGAATCGTTGATATAAAAATAAACTGGATTTTTCTCGTAACAATTTTAATAATTTGTGAACATAAAATAACAAATTGTTTCTCATAAAATCATTGTAAATCAAATAGGGCAAAATCTAATAGTTCATTTATCAAGAGAAAAATTAATTTCTGAACTGTTGAATCAAATGGCACTATTAGTTTTTACCTATCCCGCATTTGCAAACAATTTAAAAAATTTTTTTATATAAATTTGCGATGAAATTTTAGAGAATATTGGAGCCAATAAAATGTGTGTTTAGAAAAAGTAGCACTAACATGGTTTCGCGCAAAAACTATTTAAGTTACTAAGCTGAAATTTATTTGGAATATATCACTGAAAGTAAATGACGTCTGTCGCATAGCGCAGGTGTATGTGCGCTGCTGCTACCACGATGCCCTGATTCTTGTTCGTCTCTCGTGACTTTTCGTTTGTGAATAAGTGGATTTAGACTTCAATGAATTTATTCAAAGTTAAATAATTTTGGTCACTGCTGTTACATTATTTTTACTGTCTGTTTAGTTTCTTTAAAATGGATAATTTTTAGTTTAATATTTCTAAAAAAGTGAATAGCTTAAAGGGAACTGGGAAAGCGTCCTTGAAGAAAGCTAGGTTAACTAAAATGCATTTTCAGACAAATAAAACATGTTCCAGGTTCATAGTGTGCGGAAATGGTCAAACGCGTTGCAGAATCTCCAGATACATTGAATTAGTAGATTTTTACTAATTAGCCAGGAAATTAAACGGGGCTGTTTGAATTATAAGTAAACTAATACTAATACTAATACTAAACTAATACCACAGGTCAGAACTCTATAAAAACAATACAAATAAATATTTATCTTAAAATACGTATAATTTAGTATTAAGGTGGTTATCGTGGCAAACATCATCATATCTGTGAACAAAATAGTTTGTCTATAATTTTAAAAAGCAATATAACATTACTGAAAAAATGAAATCATCAATAAAAAAAAACTGTACTTATATAGTGGAAAATTGTTTGAACTGTAAAAACATCGATTTCTAAAATACTTTTTTCAATTGCACTTTTTAGTACTATCGATTCTTACGAATGTTAAACACATTTTTTAATCAAATAATTAGCTATATTTTAATGTTCTTTACTTATTTTAAAAATTGGGAACAGTAGACTTGTAAGGAATGCTTTCCCCTAAAAAATAAGCCATGATTTATTACAACTAAATCGTTTTTATTAAATTGGTAGGAACTGATAGCGACAAAAATTTAAATACACAATCGATTTTCAAAATAATTATTTCTCGTAAGTTTTAAAATTCTTGTATAAAAAGTAATGTCTTTTCATTTATAAGACATGACTAGTTACACCATTTCACTTCTTAAAATCATTGAAAAGTTGAATTTTGCAGTGACCTGATTTTTGTCACGATACCTACCTTAAACGAGGGTTTGTTCGGTCCTGAAATCTTTTGAAACATTTGAAACCTTTCATAATTTCTTAAAATGCCTTAAAATCTTCTAAAAGTTTAATAAGCCCTATCAATTTCTCGAAAATCCTAAAATATATTTTCAAATACTTTGAAAAACTTAAAAAAGAATTTGATTCGTCATAATCAATTCAAATTCAATTCAAAGAAAGTTATATAAAGCAATCTTAACAAATAACTTGTCTATAAATTATTATTTCTTATTTCTTCACGAGAAAAAATTAGCAACTAATATTACTTTACGAACCGTAGGGGATTGTAATTATTTTCCTATCATTCGCGAACTGAATGTGGAATCGATCGATTTAAATCTAGTTAACGCGCGAAGAAAATAGAGTTTTCAAAATTTGATTCAACTTTTGGTTTTTCAGTTTTGATCCCTATCATACCAAGTGCGTAGCACTAGGTAAATACACTAATGAGCGCGAAGTGCGAGATCAAACAGACGCGCGCCCTAAGCATACTAAAACATTGCGATCGAAACAAACCGCGCGTTATGTGAATGTTCCTCAGCAGCAAGCAGATATTTTTTTACGAATGACCGTAAATCCTCTACATCGAAAAAGAAAGTTTATTAAACATTGTTTATAAAGCTCTAAACAAACTTTGGAACATAAGTAATTTTTTCGCGATTCACAACGATTAGCTTTTTTAAATAAATATATTTTGTATGAAATATGACAGATAGTAATGTGCGCTTACGGTTACACTGTAACTCGGAGACTGCTGGTATTGGGGCTGGCGGTGGTGGGGAAGCAACTCTAGAGAGTGCCGCTCAGGATGTAATGCTGTTGTTTATTCACGTATCAGTGAGCACCGCTCACCCACCGCAGCTCCTTTTACTCCTATCTGTAATGCGGCGTCAATTCTCGGAAAGGAATATATCCGGGGGCGTTATGTCTGAGTTTGACTGCAGTTTAAGATAGCTTATGTTTAACAATTAATTAAATAATTTTAATAAACAAATGCACGTGTATTGGATAAGAATCAATCTTTCCAGGGAATCTTTGCCATTTTAATTAAACCATTTTTTTCACTGTGCGCCGTTCAGCAAGAAAAATGTGTAGGTGATTATAGAATCCGGCCCATCAATTTTTTTTCTTTTAAATTTATTCAAAATTCATGATACATCTTAAATGATTTCTCGAAAAAAATAGGATATTCGGTTAGAAGACTCTAGTTCATTTTGCGCTAGTCGATGATGGACTTAAGAGGAAAGGAGAGAAGCTTCATGATAAAACTTTTTCTTTCGCGATCAAAGTTCAGCTTCTGTTTCTGATCAGGAAAATAAGACAAAGAAAAAGATTGAAACGCCTGTAGAAGAGAAAGGGGTAGTTTAATGGAAAGGGGAGGGGTTGGGGTGGGATAAAAGAGGAAATGAGAGAAAGAGAGAGCAAAGCCCCTAGAAGGAGGTTACCTCGTTTTCCCGTGACGCGTCGCGCCCTGGCTTAACGAGATTCTAGAAGTGCAGCAGTCATTTTTCGTGGGTGGGGTTTTTGGCACAGTATTACGGTACTACTTTTTCCTATTCGGAAGATCGATCAATTCATGAATGAGACTTTATTTCCAAATAGAAATACATCTTCTAGTGATTGAGCAAAAAGCTAGTCTCCAAAAATAAGGACAGTTTTCAGAAAATAAATAATTTTCAAAAAGTTTAAAAAAAAGAAGTTTGTGATAATAATTTAATAATAATGTAAATTATAACCCGGAAAGCTACACAGCAGAAGGAAGAGGTAGGATAACTGTCGAGCGTTGAAAGCGTAGCAATAGCAGAGCCTCAGTAAAAATTGACTCCGGCCCGCAGAATCGAACCCTTTGCCACCGGTTGTGCTACCACTGCGCTAATCACCGAGTCGGTGATAAGTTACATGCATTTATGGTAAGATGGAAAGGGGAAGCTATGTGACGTGTACCATGTACCACGTTAAGCACTACAAATAAAATCGTGGAACGTAAATATTGAAATGGCTGTCCCATATAAATGCAGTCTTCAATATTGACGCCCTAATTTTTTATTTTTAGTCGAATTATTAATATTGTATTATCCTTGCAAGCCCCTGTTTTCAGAAGGAATTGTTTTGCTTCTTTTTAGTATATTTTAATTAAAGATTATTCTCAAACTTGCTTTAAAATTATTGAACTAATTCATTTCTAGTCAGGCGGGTTCCACACTTAAGGTCTCCGAATCTCTTGGGGACAAAATATTTTATTCATCAGAGGAAATTGGGGAATACGTATTTTTCCAATTTGCAAAAATAAATTTTCTATGAATTATGGCAGAAAATGTCTTTTACATAAAAATGAATTGTTTCATTTTTTCGAAAATAATGACAGAAACGAAAAAATTTGTAAATACGAGTTTGCATATCTAAAAGTTTCACAAAAAACACCTCTCGCTCTTTTGTGATATTTTTCATCAATTATGAGAAAAACTAGAAAATTATATTTTCAGTAACACATATTCTCCCGACCTCAAAAATGGCTTAGCCCACATAAAATTGATAAGTTTGTTTACGTTTTCAATTCATTTATTCACGTTTTCAAAATTCAAAGAAAAAAAGAAAAAATATTTTCTGGAAAACTTACACTTTAAAATTACTTTGAAAAATGAAATTCGTAATTCTAGTGACGTTAAGCTGCACAAAATGGCAACCTTTAGTGAAAAGTCACATTACCATTAGAATTTAGATCAGTGAAGATTCATTTAACACGATTCATTTGCATTTATTTCCAGTGGGACTAAATAACAAGGAATGGACTTTTGCCAACCGCGAATTATTGCAACGGGATTTCCACATAAAAGTTCAAATGGAATCCTATACTTTTGAAACAATTAGACATCCTTCAAAAGGCGAAAATTGTAACTAGCTTTCATACATAATTTCAATTACTACAAATCTCAAGAGTTTCAAGTTACCATATTAAAATATGAATAGCACATTTACACTGGAAACTTAATTTTAGTAAACTGTTTTTGTGTGTTCCTAAAATTGATGTCCATCGCAGATTTGTGATGAGGGCAGCCGCATGTCCGAGAGAGAGGCAATGTACACTCAAGCATGACAAAACAAAATAAGGGCCGCACTCTTAGCGCATGCGTTGTATCATTTGAATTGCATAAATCGAGGTTCTTGTGTACTTCCAGAGAAGTTATTTAATATAGAAGAATTTTGAAAAAAACAAAATTTTTGTTGTAAATTCAACTGTTTTGCATAAGATTTATGTTTTTGAGTGAAATATTCCCCAATTAGATCGGATATTTTATCTTTCTTAACTGAACACTTTATTTCCGATGAAAATTCAACTATTCTATTAAAAATTTGTCTTATTGGTTAAAAAATTCATCTCTTTTGTTTAAGGATTCAACTGTTTTGTTGCAAGTTCCTATTTTTAACTTAGCTATTTGTTACTCCAAATAAAAATCTTTTTAGGTTTAAATATCACCTTTTTAAAATTTATTCTTTTTTTTAACATATTTTTTTTAATTTTAAATTTATCTTTTTGGTTGAAAATGTACTGCTTTTCTTGAAAATTCGTCTGTATGGGTTGGAAATTAAACTATTTTTGTAAACTTTTATTTTATTAAACTTTTTTTAATTTTTCAGAATGTTAGCACAACAGCTTTGAAGAATTGTTTTATTGGCTTAAAAATCCTACTATTTGGTTGAAAATATAATTATTTTGTTATTATTATAATAACAAATTATAATTAAAATTTTAATAACAAAAATTTTTTATTATTATAATTATAACATTGTGAAAAATTTTATCTTTATGCTCAAAAATTCAACTGCTTGGTTCAAAGTTGAACTACTTTCTAAAAACATTCATTTTTATCGGTGAATAATCATCTTTAGAAGTTGAAAAGTTCAACTATTTTGTTGAATGTTGAACTCTTTTGTTGAAAATTTTATTCCTAAAATTCATAATTTTAGTTGAAAATGTATGCGTTTGGTGGTTATGGATTCAAATATTTTGTTGAAAATTAATCTTTTCTGATTGAATTCAACTGAAGGGTCCGCCATCTAAATCTGCTAATTGACATTTTTTTCGAAATTGATTTTTTTATATTTGCTAGAACAATTTTTATATGCAGTTAATATTACGCAAACGAGGCGACAAAATTCCTTTTAGTTTTTTTGTAATGGAGTTTCGAAAATTGTATTTTGGTATCTACAGCATAGGCCCGCGGAACGATTTTCCTTCGCCGTATCAAATTTCTGAAATGTTAGTTAACAGGTTCAGACCGCGGACTCTTTAACTGTTTTTTATTTCAAAACAAAATCTTTTTTGGTTTAAATATAAAGTATTCGATGTTTCGCTGATAATCTACATTTGTTGTTGAGAAATCAGCTACTTAGATAAAAGTAAAAATGCTGCTTTAAAAATATGTTTTCTAAGTTTCGACTGGTTTAACTGTTTTGTTAAAACTGCGTCCTTTTGGATTGATAATACAACTGTATTCAAACAATTCGTTTTTTAATAAAAAGAGATATTTCGGGTTCCAATCGTGTACAAAACTTTAGCCCTGAAGAAGTGAACAGCAATTTTCACGAAACTTCGGCAAAATTCGTAGTTTTTTACACGATTGGAACCCGAAATATCTCCTTTCATCAAAGTGAATCATCATGAAAGCATTAAAAATCTAAATTTTTTTATCGGAAATTCACTTATTTGGATGTAAATGCTACTGCTTTTAGTTAAAATTTGATTGTTTTGTTTGAAAAGTCCATTGTTTGGTTGAAATTGCATCTTCGTAGGTTGAAAATTTAATTATTTGGTTAAAAATTTAATTATTTCGTTAAAAAATTATTTATTTTGTTGATAATTCAACTATTTCCCAATAATTAGTCTTGTTGGCTTGAAAATTTTATTATTCGTTTACAACTTGAACTATTTTGTTGAAAATTCGTCTCTTTTGCTCGTAATTTGCAAATACTTGGTCTTAATGAAACTGTTTTGATAACAGTTAATTTGTTTATCGTTGGAAATTGATCTCTTTGGGTAAAAATTAAATACCTACTTGAAAATTCTTTTTTTTTTGCAAATTAATTTTTTTAACTGGTTAAAAAATACAATTGTTTGGATAAAATTTCAAGTTTTTTGATTGATAATGCAATATATTTCGACTTGAGTTCTAAGGGATGTGAAGCGATTCATATTGAGTTTAATATTATGTGGATACTTTTGATCCCACAGCATTTATTTTTTAGTGCACATTAATTTTATTTGAAAAAATATATCCTCTTTTTACGCCTCTATTTTCTTGAAAAATGAGCTTTTTTCTTTTGTTTTATAAAAATATTGATATATAAGATTCAATAAAAATTTGCAAAGTTTTTTATATTACGTGATGGAAAGATAGGAAGAAAAAAAGCACATTTTCCAGTTTCCGGTTTCCACGGGTCAACGTCGAGGATATTCGATCCTAGCACTACATCCGACCCACCAGCATAACATTTACCCGGTCCGCTTGATAAAAGTGTGTTCCGCCTCCTTTTTTATTTTCCCATTAACTATTCACATTTCACATATCGTAAGCAGAGGACACTTCGTTTAGAAATGGAAAAAGAGAAACGGGTTTCACATTAACGTCCTATATTTCTCTCATAAGTAATACACATGAACATCAAAAGCCGGAAAAGCTAAAGGTTTCACTTTGAAAGATTTAGTCATTCTATTTTTAGCATATTTTCAGTTCTTCTCTAATCTGCCATAAATGAATAGAGAACACGGAAAAAATCTCCTTAAAAGTAGGTATTTTTAAACAAAGAAATTAAATTAATTTTAAAGATTTTTCCCTGATATCACTGATATTAGCAATATTTTTAAGTGGTTCGAATTTATTTCAAATCAGACAAGTCATAGAATATCTGGGTGACAAAATACGTATTTTTCTTAACAGATGCAATTATAGGCGAGACGATTTTTTCCGATTTGAGAATAACCGTTTGCTGCCAATCAGAATTTGAAATTTTGAAGTTTGTTAAGAAAAAAAACACCAAATCTTTTTTTAAAGCATTACAAATTATGATTTATTTGAGATATTTCACTTTTCTTTCCAGATTCTAGTAAGGTTTATCGTTGTTTTTAAATTGATTGCGAAACTTGAAAAAGTTTGAATTTAACGAAATAACGAAATCGACGAAATAGCGTTCGAAAAATAGAATGCTCGCGTTTTTCTTACAAACGACAAATTTGACAAAATGTTAAGAAAAAAGTTTCCTTATTTTTAAAAGTTCTACAAAAAATACCTGTTACTCTTTTATAAGATTGTACATCGTTTAGGAAAAAAATTTTATTTGTTTTAAATTCCCGTAACCACAAAAACGAATTGGGCTGCATATAACTTTTAGAACCTCTTCTTTATATTATAAGCGCGATTTTTTTTGAAACTTTGACAGAACTAAAAAAAATTGTTTTCAGTAAAATCAACATTCCATGTTTTCAAAATTCAGCCGGGAAGAAAAAGTCGAATTTAATAGAAAACGCAACTTTCTTTATTTTATCTAAATTTTTAATTCGTGCGTTTATAAAGAAGACATTATGTAAGTTTTACACAGGAAAAATCACTGCTGTAGCCAAAAGAACTTTTATTTCCAAAATCTGACTTTTTCAATTTTCCTCGGTAACGATGTACGATACTATAAAAAAGTAGGTATTTCTTGTAGAACTTTTTAGATAGTGAAATTTTGTTCGTTCTTATTTTATATGAATACAAATTTTTAAAAATCGCAATAAATAAAAACGTGGAGTGTTTGTCAAAAAAGGTTTTACATATTGTCAAAAAATCGAAAATTTTGTTTCTTTTAAAATCGGAAAAATTAGGTGTCACCTAATTTCTTCTACAAAAAACAAAATATTCTTCCTAAAAAAAGATGCTACGACTTGAAGTTCACCTACCTATCTGGCTTGAAATGGATTCGGTCAGTGCAAAATTCTAATGCATTCATTGGTGAAGTTGGAAGGTTTGTCTTTTATTTAAATAAGCGGCAGAAAAGAGAAATTTGAAAAGAGCAAATGAAGTTAAATCAAATAACTGCAGAATGGTGCAGAATCGTCATAAAGAAAAATATTTGTTTGGTGGATATAAATACAAATTTTTCTTCAATAGTTTTCAGTCAAATATAAAATATTTGCTTACCATCAAATAATCCAAAAAAATTGTCTGCGCACACCCAAAATATTTGGTCCAAGTTCACCGACATTCGGTGAAACTAGCAAAATAAAGATGATATCAATTCTATAAATCCATTTATCAGTGATATAATACTTTCATTTTACGCAGTAGGTCTAGTTAGCCACGAAGTTAATGAACCCTAATTTTGAAGAATTCAAGTATGTTTTAAAATTAAAAAATGGATAATAGTCTATCTAAAAACAAAAATTACCTTCACGAGTTGAGATTTACCCATCACATAAGAAATGACGCGCAAGAATTCAACTTTTTCTCATAGAAAATCACCCACAATAAAAATTCACTCCTGTGCAGTTGAATTATAATAAAAAATGATTCGATTTTGAAGAATTAAGTTTTTTCAACAACTTACAGTTTTTGTTAGCGTTTGCTTACCCGAAATTTACATTTTTAAACTAAATTCATTAGATTTTAAAGGTTCATAATTTTTAACGATTTTAGTTTAGGCTAGCGTTTTACACCAAAAATTGATATTTTAAAGCAAAAATCATTATGGGTCGAACAAGACATTCAATTTTTGAACAGTTTTGGGTCGCACGTTTATATTCAAGTTTTTCACAGGATATTGGTTATTCAAAGAAAAAATTTTATATTTCGAGGAAGATTCCGAATTTTTCAGAATTTGAGTTTATGTTGGCGTTTTACACCAGAAGTGCGTATTTTTGATAAAAAAATATTAGATTTCATAGATTCATCTTTTTTTTAGTTTTATTAGTGTTTTATATCGGAAATTAGTATATTTTAACCAAAATCAGCATAAAGATTCCCACTTTTGAACATACTTAGGTTATGTTAGTGTTTTACACAGGAAATGTGTATTTTTAGTAAAAAATTATTAGATTTTAAAGATAAAACATTTTTCACCAATTGACATTTGTCGGTTTTATTAGCGTTTTTTACCCAAGATTAACATTTTTAAACAAAAATTATTAGATCTTAAAATTCATAAGTTTTTAAACACTTGTAGTTTACGTTAGCTTTTTAAACAAAAAATTAATATTTGAAAATAAAAATCATTATAGTCTGAACAAGATTTTGACAGGATACCGGGGTCTTTAGTTTTATATTAAAAAAAAGATTTCAAGGAAGATTCAAATTTTTAACAATTTTAGGTTATGTTAGCCATTTACACCGATAATGGGTATTTTTAATCAAAAGTATTAAACTTCCGAGATTAAAAATTTGTCAACTGTTTACATCTACTGATTTTGTAAGCGTTTTTCACCGAACATTAGTATTTTTCCACGAAATCATCATCAGGCTTTTAAAACAATTTAAGCTTTTCGGTCATATTCACGTTTTTCTCAGGAAATCTGTTATTTTAAACAAAGCTTGACAAAATGGGGAAAAAATGTTAAGGGAGATTTATAACTTTTTGAGAATTTTAGGTTATATTTGTGTTTGTGACCGGAAATCAGTATTTTTAGTAAAAAAAAATTCTACTTCAAAGAAGATTACAAAATTGTATACAATTGTATGTTATTTTAATGTTTTTCGTCGAGAATTGGAATTGTTAGTTTTCGAGATCCTAAGATTTTTCAGATTATCATTCAGAATAATTTAATTAATTAATTTTGTACAATCTCTTCCGCATAGAGGAAGGTTTGTAATTATCTAAATTTTCAAATCTACTTTTTTGAGATACACTGGGACCTGGATTTATTCACGGTTTTGGGACAAGGCCAACACTGGCCTTCCACACAAATTCAGCGAAACTGAACGTCAACAGACAGGGCCGCAAGAATGATTTATGTTGGATCTAGACGCATGATGCAACCTGATGCAACTAACGCATTCAGAATGCAGCCCTCGTTCTGTTTCTCACGCTTGACTTGTTTCAATGTATTTCGATATAATTCGACCACAGGAGCTCAAAAGTACCATTTTTCAAAAATCACAATGTTTGCGTGTGTGTATAACTTTTTTTCTGTTCAACATATCTCAAAAAGTAAAAGAGAATTGGTAATGAAATTTGGAAGGATAGAAGCTCCAAATGATATCCAGATCTCATATAATTTTCAGCAAGATCTGCAATTTAGAAGAAGTTTTTTGTTTCGGTTAGATATAAAAAAGAATTTCCTTTTTTCTATGAGAAAATTTTTGGGTATTCAAAATATAGCAATACAGTATCTAGCATAGTTGTTCAGGTTGTTCTGATTTATAGAGTTTAAAAAAAATGTTTTATTCTATTTATATGTGAAAAAAAGATTTTGATATTAAAAATACAATATGATATCCAGTGTATTTTTCCGTATCTTCAAGACGCATCGATTCTATTTGCATGAGAAAAATTTCGGGAATATTTTATCATGCATCGATTGCGCAAATTAAGAACCTTTTATGACCTACAATAACCTAAGAAAATCTTTTTGAATTTTTCAACAAAATTTGGTGCTTTATTTATAAGAGGCATCTTTTACTATCTAGAATATAACAGTAATGAATTTGATGTAATTCTTCGCATCTTCGAGACTTGTGGATCGATCTATTGACGAATTGTCGATGACAATTCTTGATAAATCAATGGCGACTTAGAAGGTTTAAAAAAACACGATACTTTAAAAAAAAGGTATGATTTGCAAGCTTATCACGTCTGAAATATGAGGTTAGGTTGACGCGTCCAGATTCGTACGAGGGCAATTGCGAATGCACCTGCGCACTGCAATTTATGAGCCCATTATACATCTAGGAGTAACATAGACTCAATATTGGAATGTGCGCATGCGCATTCACTCTCACTTCTCCTGCTGTTTAAGCCGCTACTTTTTGTCCTGAAAAGACGCTGATAAGGTGCGTTAATTACACAACAAAATAGTACTTAATTTAAGTCGAAAATTCTGCTTATTTTAAAGCGTCACAAAAAGAAGCATAGGCAATCTGAAATTAGGAAGTACATCTGAACATTTATTTCAGGGAATTAGATTCCTGAAATTCAGGTTGGTACTATCTGAAATTCAGGGAGGCAAAACGTGAAATTCGGGTTTGCTCGCTCTCCAATTAAGAATATATGTATACTGGAGGTTAATGTAACCTTAAGTTAATAATCTATCCTAACTGAAATTAAGGGTAATGCTCTAAATAAAAACTAGAAATTTCTCACGCCTTACCAACACTGATCGGCTGTTCGAATATAGTTATTCGTTTTAAAAAATATACAAGTTGGGTTCTATCTTGCAAGAAAATACAGGAGTAGTAGGAAAAATGAAAAAAAAACGGTATAACGTAGGCAGGTGCAGTCCAAAATATGCGGAAAATTTAGTTCCGAAAATGTATTGAAAGGACACTCACGTTGTGAATTAAAAAGTTTCCTAATAATTAACTTATTTTAATGGGTTTGATAATCCAAATATTGACTGAAAACTGAAACTGATTTTGCTGCAGCACTCAAACTCCACGAATTATGGAAACATAGTATCATAGGCGACACTGACCATAACACGACATGGAGTATTGGAGTAGGACGCGACTAGAATAAATAGCCACGAGCTGTATAGTAGCGCAAGCGTTCTGTAGCGTCATGGAAGGTAGTACGAACCTGAAATTCAGGAAGGTAGTACGAACTTGAAATTCAGGAAGGTATATTTCTTTATTTTAGATAAAGAAAGCCTTACAGGGTATTTCAGGTTACCTTCAACTTACTTTCCGAACTGAATATTGAAATTAAGGAGCATACTTCACTTTGCTTCAGTAGAAAAATGCTAAATTCTGATTTAAGATAAGTTAGTGCTTTATTCTAGATAGTTTGCACACTTAAATTCAGTTACTTCCTCAATTCAAGTCAAATCTGAAATATAGTCGAATATAACTTTAAGTATTTATTTTTACTGTGTATGACTGCGTTACATAAAATATTTTATATAACACATGCATGAATACAACCGTCTTCCATTCATGTAGATCAAAGCTGAAGTTTCCCTTTCCAATGCATAGGCATGACGTGGCTATCAAATATCTATGATTCAAAAATTATGACATTATCGACATGTTATGGCTATCACATATCTATTAACTTGTATATAATGGCTATTATAAATCTATGACATAATAATTTTTGACAGCACTTAAGTTCGGATCCAGAGGCATAAAAAAGACAGCTATATTTATGTATTTTTTATACAAAATATCATACAAATCACGGAGGAGAAAGACTTTATTGATTTGTGAATATTTTCAGCTCGTACACTCGCCGACGACTTGTACTGAAAATATACACTCACCAATAAAGTCATTCTTCTCCCTCTTGGTGTACAATATACTTTTTCTTGGAGTGGGAAGGCCAGTGGCCGTGTTTGAAAACATATATGGGCATTTCAAAAGAAAATTATTTAACGTGATTCAATTTACTTGTCCTTGAGTATATTATATTTCCTGGGGTCGCTGACGTCAAGTACGATGTTGGATTCTTTAAATTCAAAACGTCGGGTCCAATGTGGCGAACATAAATTATTATAAATTTTCGGTCCTTGATAAAATTGTTGATACTTAGGTTTCTGGAATTGCTGAATTCAAATCTGATGTTGGATCTTTAAAATTTATGATGGCGGATTCAATATGGCAGACATGAGTTATTAAATTTTTTTAGAACTTTATCATTCCTTTGGACTCACTTTTCACACTAGCGCATATTTCGACTCATTTTTTTACTAGTCACATTCAGCTTAAATTCAAAATCAGATTTCAAATCAACGATCCCAATAATCTAATTATCATCAATTTTAGCACGGTCGAAAAATTTCCACTATTTTGAATTTTGAAAATCGAACTTTAGATTTGGATTCAGCGACCCCTGAAAATATCTCGTGATTCTGAAGCGTTTTTTCTCGAAAACAGTTTTGGCACGATATGTTTTTTTTCACCTGACTGCGAAGGAGTTACTGGCAAAATGTCTTAACTTTTTTCGTTTTTTAAACAATTAGAAAAAGAAAGATATTTGTTAGCCCATTATGAACATTTTGGAAATACAAGAACGTCTTTGAAATGCAAACTTTCTTGATTAAAATTAATGGTTGGGAAGCATAATTAATTTTTAACAATTATAAAGAATTAATCCAGTATTCAATATTATTATGCATTTTTAAATTTTAATCCATTTTTTTAAAATATTAAATTGGTGTGTGAAGAGTTCTTATTGGGGAATAACATTTTCCAAGCCTGCTGCGAATTCAATCTCATGGCATTGCGCAAAACAATAGAGCCCTCTTATACTTCATGAATCGCTAGGTCAATTGAAGTGAAACTTTACAGAAAATTTCTACGGATTCTACTGAACATTTCATTCGCTGAAAGTTTTTGATTGCTTAAATTTACGTCGATAGACTTTGCGACTGAACATATTCAAACTTTCTTCCTGTACATACCCAGAACAATATTAATAACTTTTTATCATTATAAACAAAATATACTTCAATTACTTTACCAGCTTACCAGATTTTCCTATGATGCTCTACTTGGGAAGGGGGTACGGGAAGAAAATCATTTTTTCCAAAGACGTTTTGAAATTCAACTTGGAAGAAAGGTTGAGAATTTTAATACTTTCTTTAAAATTAATTTTTTTTGGTGAAGAATAATTATTTTAGTAGAGAATTCATCTCTTCGATTAAATATTGAACGTCTTTGTTAAAATACCATTTTTTTTGTTGAAACTTCATTTTTTAATTGAAAATTTAGCTACAGTGAAACTTCTCTAGCGCCGATTATGGGGATGACGGTGGGTGGAACTAATTTATTATAGCCCGCTCCGCTTTTGTTCTTTCACGCCTGAGTGCTCACCTAAGTGGCAACGGCAAACCCCGCACACATCTGTGGCGCGGCGTCAATTCTCAAAAGGTCTATAGAAGGGAGGGTTATTGAAGATCTTCACTGTATTTGGTAAAAATTTACATTTTTGGTTGCATATTCATATCTTTGGTTTCAAAATTCAACTGTTTTCTAGTAAGCTCATCTTTTTGGATTAAAAATTTAACACATAAGATGTTCGTTTTCTTTATTTTGCTGTAAAATAGTTTTTTTTTTGTTTGAAAATTAAATTCTTAATAATAGATGTAATGCTTTCACGGTGATTCATTTTGATAAAAATAGATAGTTCGGGTTTCAGTTGTGTACAAAACTACGAATTTTGCCGAAGTTTTATGAACGGTGCACTTCAGTTCTTCGACTATGCCTTCGATTTGCCAGAGCGCCCCACCGTGGGAACTGTTCGGACCTGATTGGCCCATCAAGTATTTTTTCCGGGTGGGATGGAAAGCCAAATCGGATTGGTATTATATCTATTGTACCTATTCATGTTATTAGGATGTTCTAAGATTTCTATGGCTTCTCTATGTTTTCTTGGAAAAAAAATTATGTGACTACCATCCTACGCTACATCCAAGGTGTCACAGAACAAATGTGAAGAATTCTCAACAAACACAACATCTAAACCATATTTAAACCACCTGAAAAAATAGGACAACTACTTAATAAACCTAAGGAGAAAATGGCAACCCTAAGTGATCCAGAAGTGTATATAAAATCCCTTGTTCTTGTTGCCAAGTCTATATTAGAAAAACAACCGTCATCGCAATAACACATAATATCTTTCCAAGAAAACATAGTGAAGCAATCGAAATCTTATACATAAGATCTTGTACATAAGAACAACATAATCTGACACCTCAGTTTCAGATTAACCCTGAAAAAGTGAAAAAAGTGAACTTCAAATTCCCTTTTTTTAAACTTCATCTGTTTTATTTGAAACTTTATCTTTTTTAATTAAAAATGCAACTTTTTGGTGGGGAATGAATCTGTTAACGATTAAACTATTTTGTTGAAAATTTGTGTTTTTGCAGAAAATTTATCTTCTGTGTATAAAATTCAATATTTTGAATGAAATTTGTCTTCTCTATTGACTAAAAACCCTTTGCAAATCCATCTCTTTGGGCTAAAAATTTGTCTTTTTGATTTCAAAATTCACGTGTTTTAGTAGAAAATTGATATTTTTTGGTTAAAAATACAACTGCTTGGTTGAAAATCGATCTTTTTCGATGAAGCATTAACTATTTTTCTGTAAGTTCGCCTTTTTAGAAGAAAATGAATCTTCTACAATTTTACTGTTTTTTTATCTCAAATGAAAATCTTTACTTGGTTAAAATATCAACTATGACACTTTTTAAGAATTAATCTTTTTTTGATTGGAAATTCATCTGCTTTGTAGAAGAATCATCTTTCTTGGTTTGAAAGTAACTTTTTTGATGATAATTGATCTGCCTTCGAAATTTAGTTCCTGTTTGAAAATTCGACCATATGGTTGAAAATTCATCTTTGTAGGTTAAAGATTCAACTATGTGGTAAAAAATTGATGTAGGCTGTAGAGAATTCGTCTTTTTGAGTAAAAACTTAATCTTCTGGGTTCAGAACCTGTGTATTTTGTTACGAATTCGTCTATTGTAGTACAAAATTAATTTTTTTGGTTGAGAAATCATCTGTTTGGTTTTGGATTGAAAATTCAGCACTTTAGATAGAATTTGTTCTCTTTATTGCTTGATCAAAAAAAAGACTTCTCTATCAAGCAGATGACTTTTTAATCCAGAAAGGATAAATTCTCAAAAAAAGGTCATATTTGATATTTTAACTAAGTAAAGATTTTTATTTGAGATCAAAAACATTTGAATTAAACAAAAAATACCCACTTTCAAAAAAATAGTTGAAGGCATTGTTTTGAGTCAAAAATTAGTTTTTTCCTAAATTTAAAAATGCATCTATTTTAGTAGAAAATTGATCCTTTTTGGTTAAATAAGCAACTGTTTGGTTAAAAATGAATTTTTTCGGTTTATGATTTAACTATTTTCTTGAAAATGGGTATTTTCTTGTTTAATTCAACTGCTTTTGATCTCGAATGAAAATCTTTACTTAGTTGAAATATCAAATATGACCTTTTTTTGAGAATTTATCCTCTCTGGATTAAAAAGTCATCTGCTTGATAGAGAAGTCTTTTCTTTATCGAATAGGAACTTTTTTGTTGATTTCACTTTTCTGGTTAAAAATTGAACTGCCCTGCAAAGGTATTTCCTGTTTGAAAAAATTGACCGTATAATTCAAAATACATCTGTGTAGGTTGAATATTCAACTATCTTAATCTTCTTTTTTGAAATGCATGCTTAAAGCGTCTTACGATATTTTTGGATGAATCCTAAATAAATTTTTGAAAAAACGTCAGCATCACAGAAAATGAACGAATTTGGGCTCCATTTTGTCACAGTTTTTTGTTCCAAGATGAATGTTTATCTTTCAATGTAAAAAGCGACATGCTCGATAAAATAATAAGCTTTGATTACGGATGGAGTGATACTTTAGGTGCGGATAACAGAATATCAACATATTATGTCTGTTCCACTGTCCTCGCAATAACCGTAGCTATTCAGGATTCAATCCGTTTACTGCCGCTCATAAACCGTTACATCAATCAAAATCTGTGTACGCGGATCATAAATAAAGTTCGCAACGTTTCACCAGAATTAGGTCAATGCCCATGGATTGTTTCGCAATTATTAATAACCAGAATTAAGGTTACGCAATCAGGATGACTAAAAGACTTTCTTTTTAAAATTCCATGACTTTTCCCTGATTTTTCCCTGAGCGAATTTTCATGAAAAAGTAACCCATTTAAACCGAAAAAGTAACTAATTTATAACCCAGAATATGGCTTAAAGTGGGTTATTTACAAGAATTAAAAAGAATTTGATACATGGGACTTCAACAAAACTCAAGTTAAATTTAAAAGAAATTCTCTTATTAGAAAAAAACTCAAGTGAATCGAAAATGATTCAAGGATGTGAAAAAATTCATTGAATTCAATAAGCTTGAAATGAGTTTAGAAAATTTCAAAGAAATTTAATAGAATTCGATGAAGAGTCTAAAAATTGAAAGTGAATTAAGCAAAACAATTTTTAAAAATCACTTGAATTGAGTTGAATTAAGTGCAATTAGAAGAAATCAGGGTGAATGCTAAGGGAATTCAAATAAATTGCAAAAAATATTGAAATACAGTAAACTTTCATTTATTCCAAGAGTTGATATATGTAAACATTCATTGGCTGCCCCTGCCTTGTGTCGATATATGCGCTGTGAATATATGTGCGTCCTTGCATTTGCACTTGCATTTGCGCTCTTCCGGTCACTTTTTAATTGGTCAGTTATTGATGCGGGCGAGACCGTACAGAGAAAGTGGTGGGAGGCGAAGGGGTTTCGTCACTTGGCTGAAGAAACATGGAATAAGCGAGCCTTGGAATAAGTGAAAGTTTATTGCATCTCTTAAAATATTTGAAATTATAACAAACCCCTTACTTCTTGTGAATGAGTACTTTAAAATCCATTTAAATATTACAGAATCCCGTGAAAATCAATGAAATCTGCTGCTACTTCCTGAAATCCTATTCAAATACCTTCAGAATTTTAAAAATCCCTTGAAATTATTTAAAGCCTTGGCAATATTATATAATACTCTGGAACCTTTTAAATTAGCACAAGAGCTTACAGGTGCTGGGAAATCGTTCGATATCTTTCGAAGTCCTAGGAAATTATTAAAAAACCGCATGAAATTTTGTTTAAATCCTTTAGAGTCATTCCAATCTTTCAACGTATCTTAACCTTTTTTCTATCTCTTTAAAATGCCTTGGAATTATTTAAAATGCCCTAAAATATTTTTAATCCTTTGAAATCCCATTAAATTGCAGAAATCAATTAAAATGCCTTGAATCGTTTAAAGTTCCCTAAAACATTTTTAAATGTCCTTAAATATTTCAAATGCTTTCAAGTCCCAATAAATTACTAAAATAAATAGGAAATTCCCTGGGGTCTTTTAAAATGCCCGAAAATATTTCAAATCCTTTAATATCTCTTGCAATCTCTTGCAAATTTTTAATGCTCTTAAAAATTCCTTGGAAATTTTTTAAATGCCCTAGAAATCCTTAAAACTTTGAAATCCCTCAAAATTATAGTATTCTATTCAAAAGTCTTTGAATGTCCTAAAATATCAAAAAACGTTTAAAATTCTTTCAAAACTTTGTAAATACCTTTAAAAATTTGAAAATCTGCGAAATTCTACTATATCCCTCAATTCCTATGAATAAGTTCCTGGAAATCAATTTAAATATTAGTAAATCCCGTGAAATTACATGAAATCCTATGATATTTACAGACATTCTTTTAAACGCCATAATATATTCCAAATCTTTTGAATGTTTTGAAATCGCTTGAAATCTTCCTGAAGCTTTTTAAAATTCCTTCTTAGTTTTAAAAAATACCCCAAAATTGTTAAAATACTTTGAAATGTTCCGAAATCCCATAAGATCTTTTGAAATGTCTTAAAACTTTTCGAAACTCTTTATAATTATTTAGATGTTTCAAAAATACCTTACAATTTTTGAAATCCTTGGAATTATCTTAAAATTATTGAAAAATATTGACAATTTTTTGAAATCTTTTAAAATGCCTTAAAACACTCTTTAGAAAATATCTGGTTAAATCAACCAGAATTCTGGTTAAATATGCATTTAATATTTTTTCAGGTTAGAGTAACCAGAAAAAATAGTAAGGGTATATTTAACCACAACTCTATTTGATTTAACCAGACATTTTTTTGCGTGCATATAAAATCGTTTGTAGTCTTTTAAAATCCCTTGACACTTTTTCAAAGCTTTCGAAAAAGCCTTGCCATTTTTAAAAATACCTTGAAATATTTCAAATTCGTTGTAATTCCTCCAGATGACTGAAATATAATAAAAATTTCTCGAAATCTTCTAAAATTCCCTAAAATATTTAAAAAGAATTCAGGAAACACAAAAATAGGTATAGACCTGAATCCAATAGTGATTAATCCCTGAACTTATTTATAAAGAGAGAAAAGTGAAGAAGGTGATATTTCCATTTTAAAAAACACCGATAGTGATTTCATCTAAAAAAATTGACTAAAAAGTATTTTATTATTCTTGCCTATTCCCCTACTCTTCCCTGATTTCCAGGTTTTCTCTGACCAGTGGCCACCCTGCTGGTAAATATGATAAAATGATTTGTTGAACTACGCAGTCAATCTCACTACCGAAATGTTTCTTTTTATTGAAAAGCTTTGCTGGCAAAAAATGTAAATATTCTCGCAAATTATATAATTAATCTAAGTTTCAGAAATCTCAAAAGAGAATCAGTAGAAAATAATAAAGAAGATAATTATTTTTACATATATTTCGCGTTTACATAACTTAATGTTCCTTTTATGGAAACTCAGTGAACCATGCTGAATCAATACAGCCGAATTGGCTCCCAGCGTGCATACATATGCCGATGCGAAAATCCATTTTTTACCAATCACGGCTAAGAAAGCACTTTTCTCTGGCAGTGGCTCTCGAGGGGGTTCTCGATTTGATACATTTTATAAAACTTCAGATTAAAATAGACTTGTATTTTGTCTTATACGTACTGTTTTTCAAAAAATTTCAGTTTCCAACATTCTATAACTGTATCCTGATTTTGGATGCCCACCCATCCATTCATATATCCTAGAAGAATTATTCTTTCGCCATGATCGCAAATATTTACCATCTCTGTCACTCCTACGGCATTCACCTTAATATCGCTCCTCTAAATGCTCCTAGGGAAATTGAGTCAATTGTGGAGAATGGGAAGTGCCGTATAT
>NC_046658.1:108714371-108723334 GCF_010883055.1 Belonocnema kinseyi | reverse complement strand
CAAATCAACAAAATGCCCGAATGAACCAACCATTTTTTTTGTAAAATCGGGACACTTTAAACGACACAATAAATATTTTCGATCATGGTGAAAGAATAATTCTTCTAGGATATATAAATGGATGGGTGGTCATTCAAAATCAGGATACACAAAGGGTACTAGGTAATTTTTGAGATCCAAGAACAAACTATAACGGATATAAATTGGTTGGCTTATGCTTGGAAAAGGGTCTGTTTATTAAAAATACTTGGTTTAGAAATAAAATGATCTACATGTAAACCTGGCCTAAAGGAAATACCCACAGTATAATTGACTTTGTTGTTATAGATGAAAGACTAAAAGAGCCAGTCAATGATACAAGGATTATGAGAGGTTCTGAATGTAATACTGATCATTACCTTCTAGTCTCCAAAATAGTCGGAAGTCAGGGATGGAGAAAAAAATAGAACCAAAAAACGAAACAAACGTGACTCGAAATTGAGAACCTACAGACACCAGATTTGCGAATAGATGGACTAAGTTCCGGGATATTATTGTTAGATGTGCGCTCGAAGTATGTGGTACCGCGGTAGTAGGAAGAATGTCTGGTGTTGCATGGTGGAACGATGAAATTCAGGATACCCAAGAAGCAAAAAAGAAGCATAGAGGAGATCTTTAAACATCGCAGGTCTTAGCAATGAGGAAAGAAATAGACATAAAAATGATTACAGACACAAAAAGAGGCTACTTAAACGACTAGTTAAGTACAGCAAAGATAAAATTGTAACACAAGAAGAGAAGAAAATACAAAACGACTTTAAAGAAAGCAAGAAACTGCTTTATAAAGTAATGAAGGAAAAAAAAAGTACGTAATTTATCAACATGAGAAATAGTATAGAGGAAATGCTATATATGATACAGACGGGATACTAGACGCTTCGAGAGACTATTTTAGGGGATTATTCGGAGATGAAGCTATAGGACACCACAACTGCGATGTGGTATCAAGGCATAAGGGACATATCTCGTAATTTCAAATTGGCGTAACTTGGTAAAGAAAAATGGTAATTGAACACTGCGACTTTCAAATTAAAGAGAAAGAGCAGTACTGTATAATACAACTGAAGACAAAATCCCAAAAAATTTTATGCCTTCTGTACGTAACCGCAAAATTAGCCAAAAACGCCATGTGACTGTTTCGATATCATGCAAGATGTTAGACAAAGTTGCGTTATATCTTCATGGCTATTTATATTATTCATGGACAAGTGTTTAAAAATGGCCCTTTTCGACGAAGAAGGTGTGGATCTCGAAAGAGTAAGGGTACGTGGGTTAGCGTTCGCAGATGATAAGGTTGTTATGGCGGAGTCAATCGAAGACTTGCAAGGAATTTTGAATAAACTGAATGCAAGCATGAAGAGCATGGGCCTCAAAATTAATGCAAATAAAAAAAACCATGGTGTTCGAAGGAAAGAGTGAGAAAACACTATGCAATATTGTATTAAAATATAAGAGAATTGAACAAGCTAATAAGTTTGTATACCTTGGTAGCTTATTTACTAGGGACCAGAAGATAGATGAGAATTTATCACTTTCTCTTTTAGATTCTCCCATATCTCGTCCACAGACTCCCTCCAAAGCTTACGTTACCCAACTGCTCCCGCTACTTCTCTATCGCCTCTGTCGTCGATGACATCCTCTTCCCTAACAACTCTTCTTCCCCACTCTGCCTTTCACCAGCCTCCCCCTGTATCCACACACTTAATGGCTGATGGTCTGATTCCACCCTCGCGTCCACTGCAAATTCCTCTATCTCCTCCGACCCTTGTATATTCATTATCACATAGTCTATCACCGATGCACCCATCTTACTCTCATAGTATATTGTCTCTCTTTGTCTCCTTTTACCATACCATTCTCCACCGCCCAGCCTCTGTCCTCCATCCAGTCTCTTAGAATCTCTTTCTCTTTATTTATTATCTTATCCTTCGATTTTCTTTCGAAGTACTCCCCTTCCCGTTACAGCCCCCCCCCATCCAATGCTCGCATTAAAGTCTGCCCCCAGTACCACAATACCCTCATCTCTCTCTCCTAATAAGCTTTCCACGCTTTCTTTAATTATTTCCATCCCATCCTTATTGTATTCAGTCACAAGCTTATACATTACCCCTCCTACCTTTACAGCCCTCATTTGCACGCCCTCCCCCTCCCCCTTCCAATGAACTTCTTCCTCTAATCCATACCTAACCCCTGTTATAATTCCCTTTTTTGTTGTAATTCGCCTTTCCTCTTTGGTTTGACGGCCTCCTGTAGCCTCCACCTATACCCCCTTGGCAACTTTCGCTTTACTCTATCCCATTCCTTTCTCTTTACCCCTGCTACATTGTCTCTTCTATTTTTATTTTCCGATACCCTACCTTCGCCGCTCTCCCTTCACTACTCTCCTTGCTAGCCCTGTCATTTAGCATTCTCTGCACATCTCTTTCCCTCCTCGTCAAATCTTGATCGATGGAAACCTTCTTGTCCTTTATCCTATTTTTGTTACACGTTACCCCCTATTTTTCTTCACAGCCCTCCAATTCCACCATCGCCACTTCATTGTTCTTTCTCCCCTCCATCCTAACTTTCCCTACCTTGCCTTTAACCCACCCTTTGCTCTGTAGCAGCGCGTCAACCCCCACCCTTTCGACCCCGCTTTTCAGCTTCAATCCTCTTATTACTATATTATTTCTTATATCTGCCTTCTCTCTTCTCTCCATCCTCAACTTCATTGCCCTTATCCTTTTCCTATCCGCTCTCTCCTCCTTTCCATTCCAGAAAGGAATGGTAAAGCCGTGGTAGGATAGGGAATGTAAAATGACGAAGGGAAAGGTGAACAAGAAGTACAGCATGTGGAAGGAAGGAGTACGTAGAAATGAGGAAGTAGTGTTTGGCAATGTGTAAGAAGAAAGAGCAGGAAAAGGAAATAGAGCTGGAAGAGGCGTCGAGAAGTGTTAAGACAGAAGGGGGCGTGTGGAAGATAATTAACAGGTTTAGAAACCGTAGGGTGGGGATAAGTGAAAAGATATGAAGCGACGATTGGAGGAAATTTTTTAAGAATTCATATCAGGGGTCAGATACACGAAAGAGAGATGAGGGGATTAGGAGATCGAGGGAAGTCGATGTAGGGGAGCTGAATGAAGAGGGGATAAAGAAGCAGATATGGAACTTGAAAAAATCTAAGGCAGCAGGACTGCATGCAGTAGAGAACGAAGCGTGGCTGTTTAGCACACAAGAGGGAAGGCAGAGGCTGAAGGTGATAGTGAAAAAACTATGAAGGCGGAGGGATTCCCAAGAGGGTGGAGGGAGGGGTTGATCGTACGACTGTTTAAGAAAGGGGATAGGGAGAGGCAGAAAAATTATAGAGGAATTACACTAATGGCAATGGAAGAGATGCCAGTGAAGAGGGACCTGATCGAGAGGGTAAGGAACGTATACGAGGAGACGAAAGATAGGAAGTTCTGGGTATCTCTGAGGAATTCTGGATGGATAGGTGTTTGAGGCAAGGGTGCCTGCTTAGGCCAACACGTTTTGCAATTTTGACCGTGTATATGGAAAGAAAGCTAGCGGCCGGAGTGGTAGGTGGAGTTAGGGTAGGAGGAGTCAGGATATGGTCACTTGCATATGCATATGACATAGTGCTTCTAGTAAAGAGCGAAGAGGCTTTAAAGGAGATGATGAAAAGGTTGAGAAGATACTTGGATAAAAATAGGTTAGAGTTAAATGCGGACAAATCGAAGGTTATGGTGTTCAGGAAAGGAGGTGGGAGAGATAAGGCTGGGAGTAGAAGTGGAGGGGGAAAGCGGTGCAGGAGGCGAAAGAGTTTGTGTACCTGGGCTTCCTGTTTCGAAGGAATGGGGGAGTGGATGGTCATATAAAAGAGAGGGTGAGAAGGGCAAATGTGGTGATGAGGCAGGTGTGGGGCTGGGGAAGAGGTTGTTCGCAGATGATTTTGTAAGCAGAATGAAATTGTTTGATTCACTAGTTATTAGTGTCTTATTTTACGGAGTGCAGGCGTAGGTGTGGAAGGTAAGTGAGGAGGTAAATAGAATACAGGAGAGGTATATAAAGTGTACACTGGGGTTGGCAAGGAATACGATGAACTATGTTGTTAGGAGGGGAGACAGGAAAACCGAGTTTAGGGATTATAACTTGGGGGTCGAGCGTGTAAATATGAGGAGAAATTTTTGGAAGAGGAGGGAAGTAAGCTGGTTAGGGAGTGTTGGTGGGAGCAGGAGAATAGGCGTAAGGATGGGAAGATGGTGGTGGAAAGGGAAAGGTATTTTAGAACGAATGGATTGCAGATGGATGAAGTGAGAAGGATGCACGAGGAAGGAAGGAAGGTATATCAGTTCGTTCAAAAGAATGGCATGGAGAATGAGAAGGCAGAAGGTATGGAAAAAGCATGGTGGTATTGTTGCATGAAAGGGGGGACAAAAGGGCAGTTGCATGGGTGAACAGGGTGCTGGGTAAGATGGAGAAGAAGAGAAGATGAGAAGATGAAAAGAAAGGAGGAACAGTAATGTAGAAAGAAAAAAATTAAAAATAGGAGAGGAAGCATGTTTAAGAAAGCTGTAAATATTGTAAATAGTAGATAAGTATTAGGTGTTAGCCGCAGAGGCAAAGGCTGGCAATGCGAGGCATAGCAAGAAAATAGGGACATACGTGCGAGGCGAGGCGAAGTGAAGCGAGGAAGGCTAGGCTATAAAAGCGAGTGGATTATATATAAGGTGTGTAAGAATATTCTGTAAAAATGGAAGTGTAAGAAAGTCAATTTTGTAAGGCCAGCAGGCCGAAAAATAAATGTTTGTCTACTATCCGACAACCAAAAAATTTACTTGAGTCAACTAAATACTTTGTTGTTTATAAGATAACAATATTCTTTGGTTTAATCAACAATTATTTTGTTTATTCAACAAAATTGTTTTTTGAGATTCTCGATAAATCCTGTTACGTATCTAGTGTAAAAAATTAAAATTTGAAGATGACACAAATTGTAAAATTGAAAAAACTATGCAAGAAATAAAGAAATGTATGAAAATCGGTAGAATGTATTAGGCTGCAGAGGTGAGCACAGGTGAAAAAAATAATTTTTTTACAATAATCTACAATGATGTATTTTTATCTTATTAATTTAAACCTTTAGTTGATCATATTTTGTATGCAAATCTTGAATAGTTTTTAAAATTTAAGGTATTTAGTATAGAAACTAAAAGTTTAGAGAAAAGATAAGTGGTTAAATTTTAGAAACTATTAAAGATATCGAAAATTCTTGCCATATGTATCGAGAGCGAATCTGTTGCTACTGACTTTTCGTTAAAATTTTATACAAATTGTTTTTTAAAGATTAGGATATAGAGTTAGGCATTTGTCAATATTTTTTGTTATTGTTACGCATTTTGTTTAACGGGTGTCATAAAATGTATTATTTACATGTAAAAAATTGTAAATATAATAAGTATAGAAGAATATCAGAAGAAAAATGTTACATATTTTAGTTATAGGTGCAGTAATAGATTTATTTATAGTAAACTTTCGTTCGGGTGTACTTTGGAAAAGAGTTTATTAGTTTAAAAAAATAATGGACAATAATTTGTTAATAACCAGATCATATTATTTGTTAAACATAAAGTTAACGAAATAAAATAAATTCATTTGACGAAAAAATCTAAATATCAAACAAATAATTGAAATGTGAACTATCCTTAAAAATATTTCAGTCTTACTTGGGTGCGGCTGTTGGTAAAAAAACGAAAAATTCTTTATCCTTCAATCATTGTTCCATTATCATAAAGAAAAAAGGTTGATCTGTCAAAAGTATCGGTTCCATTGAATAATGGTAACATTAAATTAAATTAAAGAACAAATAAATCAAACGCAGCATATCAGTAATTTAATTCAAATGAAAATAATAAAGCGTGTCTATATTTTTTAAATCATTAAAAAAATGTAAACCTACCAAAAACGTCTGTTATATAAAAAATCTGCCAAGTAAAACTACATAAATTGTTGAAACCCGAATTGGCCAATATTTGAAGAAAAAATGTTCATAATAAAATATATTTAAAAACTTTTTTATGAAGAACCCTATAGACAAATTTTTGATCAATTTAAAAAAACATTCCGGTCATTTTAAAACTTGGCAGAATACATAAGCTCAATAAGATACAAAATGACTGAAATGAATTTTTTCAATTTATTCGCAATTTTTCTATAGGGTTCTTTATTGAAAAAAGTTTCTCAATCTATTTTATTATAAATATTTTATCTCCATATGAATCTTAATTTAGAGGGTTAGAAGTCAATGAACTTCAAACTCCCGAACGACACTCGTATAAATAAAACATAATTTCATAAAGTAGGCACGAATTTTAGCAGATATGGAGTTAGATCATGCGACGATCAACGAAATTTACATTTTTTCTAAAAATTTATGTCATTTAAGTTTTTAGAGATTTTGGGTCATAATATTCACTAGAATTAGAAATCTAAATCCTACTTTATAAACTGATATAAATGTGCAGGAAATATATAATAAATTTTATAAAAACAAAACTTTGCGAATTTGAATTTCATAAATTGAGAATTAGATTTTTTAAATGATTTTCCAGGAGGGCATGTTATATACCCAGGAAGGTTAAGAGCTTCTCATATTTGATTTCTGGTATTGAAATTATTTAGCTCTTTTAATTTAAAAGTGATAATTAATTTGAAAGAATCAAAAATCTATCAAATTCAAGGAGGATATAATCTAAATAATTCTTTAGTTTCAATCCTTTAAAATTCCACAATTGTCAATTACATTTGTTCACATAACAATTTTGAGTTTTATAATACCAAGCTTATACATAACAAATTTTATATTGTAGAAATTAAAAATGTAACTAGTTTAACTTGAAGCTTTCAAAATTGAATATTTAAAATAATTTTTCATACGGTAAAAATTTTTTTTTTAATCTTTAAAAGCAAACGCTTTTTATTCCAAACGTTACAGAATTAAATAACTAATATTGGAATCATCAAAATTTGTGAATTTTTGACAATTTCTAATTGACATTTCAAAAGTTATGTAATTTTTACTTTTTTACGGTTTATAATCTGAAATAGTATTTCAAATAATTAATATTGACCACTTTTTCATCGAAATTTTTAAATTGTGTACAATTTCTAATTTGGAAGAGTTCAACATTAAACATTTGAAATTGAAAGTGTTCAGGATTGAATGATTTGAAAAATAAGCAATTTGAATAACTTAAAAATCAATTAATTAACCTTCAACTGTAGAGCTTTTAGAAGAAAAAAATTAAAATTTCCAAACCCCTTAGAAAATTCGCACTTATTCTCCACAAATTTGTTTTATTCTATAAAAAATGAAGTCTCGGGAAGTTTAACACTCATTTTCTATAAATCGCCCCATAAGTCTTTCTACAGGATCCCAAAAAAACCTACATTAATGAAAAATTAGAGTTTGAGAGTTTTTGACGCCAATTAATTTTTTTATTTTGTTTCTTTTAGTACAAATTTTTTCTAAACGATAAGATATTACTTCCTGACAATAATTAAATGTTTAAATAAATTTTTTAATATTTTGTATTATTTCTAGCAATGTTCTCTTAGTATATATTTAGAAAGTCACGATATTTCCGGAATTTTTAAGCTTGTTTTCAACTTTAGAGACAATAACACAGCCACACAAAAAAGTGTGCGGATCTGGTAACAAAACACACGTATTCCTATGGATTTTAGGGCGCTGAATTCAAATTCGGTATCAAAAATCACCCATCACGTCATGGTTGAGCCATAACCTCAAAAAATGACGAAAGATCATGCACTGAGGCAAATAAATTTCAAAATAATGCGAGTGATGCAAATTTTCACTTCAAAAACATGTCGACAACTGTGAAGGATCAATGCTTGCCTGATATCAACTTATTTAACATAACTTTACCAAACAGAACCTGACCTCACCTAACCTGAATTAACAGAAATTTATTGAACTACACGTAAAGCTCTGGAAGCATATTTTCCCAGTAGCAAATGTGTGCTACATCGAATGGGTCAACTCGAGCCTAACCTAGAAATAAATCTAACCTAGCCTAACCTAACCTCACGAAACACAATTAAACTGATTGTGTTGTCCCGTTGTGTTTGCGGTACCGGTTGAATCAGCTTGAGCTTAATCTGCAAAGAGGTCAAACCTATCCTAACCTAAAAAAACCTGACCTAACCTAACCTAACTTAACTTCACGTAACACAATTAAACTCATTGTGTTGTCCCATTGTGTTTGCGGTACCGTTTCATTCAGCTTCGGCTTAACCTACATAGAGGTTTAACCTAGCCTAACCTAACAAAACCTGACCTAACCTAACTTAGCCAAATGAAATTCAACCACACGTGTAGATATGTAAGCGTACGGTTCTCAGTCTTAAATGTGTGCTATATTTAATAGGTTAACTCGATCCTAACCTACAAATGAATCTAAAATAACAGAACCTAACGAAATTTTGCTTAACGCAACACAACTTAACTTTAGTGTTCCCGTTGTAACACAATAAAATTCATTTCATTGTACTACAGGTGGTTAAAAATTTAGACGCACATTACTCATTTGAAGAAACCTAGAACCTCTCTATAATTGACACTATTACAATTAACCTGGCAATGTTTGTATCAATTAAAATGTAGAACTGTAACTTAAACATGCAAATGAATAAGAGTTTTATTCAAAATTTTTTACTGCTATTAATATCCAAATATGAAAGTACGCAAGAACAGGGTTGCCAGCGTAATCGGTTAGGTTAGGTCAGGTGTTGTTAGGTTAGGATAGGTTAAGCCTCTATGTAGGTTAAGCCGAAGCTGAATGAAACGGTACCGCAAACACAACGGGGCAACACAATCAGTTTAATTGTGTTTCGTGAGGTTAGGTTAGGCTAGGTTAGATTTA
>NC_046658.1:108687483-108714271 GCF_010883055.1 Belonocnema kinseyi | reverse complement strand
GGTTATGGCTCAACCATGACGTGATGGGTGATTTTTGATACCGAATTTGAATTCAGCACCCCAAAATCCATAGGAATACGTGTGTCTTGTTACCAGATCCGCGCACTTCTTTTTTTTGTGTGGCTGTGTAATCAATTAAGGTTGACAAAAATAATTATTTAAATATTTTTTTAACTTGAATTGAATATTGTTTCGCTCTAACTCAAAATTTGAAAAATTCGGAAAATCCCGATATTTTGTGACACTATTCTAAGAGAAAATTGCTATACGAAATAATAAATTGTTTCAAAAATTGATTTAAACATATTTATTAACAGAAACTAATATTTTATTTATTAGAAACAATTTGTACTTAAATAAACCGAAAAAAATTAACACCAAAAATTTACAAAACCCAAATATAACAAAGACTTGCATTTTTTGTGTAGATTTAAACAAATTTCAGGGAATAAGCATGAACATTCGAAGAAAACAAAATATATACCACCCTAGTGCACCATTATGTTTCAATGGCTGATCAAATCCTTTAAAATATTTATATTTTTAAATCCCTAGACATTTTTCAAAAGCCTAAAAAATGGCTTGGAATCTTTTAAAATAACCTGAGACATTTCAAATTCTTTAAAATCCCTTATAATTATCGAAAGCAATCTAAAATTCATTGGAATCCTTTAAAATACCCTAGAATATTTAAAATTCCCAGAAATCCCATTAAATTGTTAAAATAAATGGAAGATTCCGTGGAATCTTTTAAAAACTTCAAAATATTTCAATTCCATTAAAATATTTGAAAATCACTTACAATTTTGTATAGCTCGTGATATTTCCTGAAATCTTTTTAAATACTCTAAACTATTTTAAATCCTTTAAAATCTTTTTAAAACTCTGTAAAATTCCTTAGAAGTTTTAAGAATACAATACAACTGCGCTCCTTAATTTACAATTTTACTTTTCGGCTAAAATTACTAGAATAAGTCTTGCAGGAATTATAAGGAAAATGTATTTTCTGATAAAAATACTCACTAATATTTGATTATATCGAAAATATATGACATGAAGGAAATAGGTGTGGTACAAACTCTGAGAGATTGCAGAAATGTTGATTGTATCGGTTCAGCGTGTTGGACCCATCTCTTTCAGTTGATCGGCTAACCCAAACCACCCACTGATTGACTTATTCGCTCTTTATCAGGATCCGTAAATGCATTCTTTTTTTAAAAACAGAAATTAGTACACGATATTTCTAAACAAGCTAAAAATAGCTGCTTTTTATAATAACTTTTAATATCTTCCTATAATTCACTGTTAGATTTAGACTAATAATAATAATTACAAAATGCTGGTTTATGTATAATTTAATTTTCAAAATTAATAAACTGCTAATTTGTTGAAAAATATAATTTCAATCAACAATCTTCAAAAGCTTATTAAATTCACCCAACTTTAAAGAAACCGTGAAGCAGTTTCCTACATCACAAAAGTTACATGCTATTTTAGTAACAGTTTTAATGTCGACTTTTGATAAATGGAATATAAGACAAAATTAAATTTATAATTATTTAATTTAAATTGATTTACGGAAAATAGAAAGAATTAAATAAAATTCATAAAAATTAAAGATGGGTTTAGAATGCAAGATGAGTTTAAAGGAGTTCAAAAAGAATTAAAAACTAAAACAACGCTTCAAAGTGATATGTATGCACTGTAGGTGTATTTATTTGTACTTATACGATGATCATTTTGCTTCCTCATAGGTATCAAATGAATGTGCTTCCTTATAAAGGAAAGTTTTCCCCTAACAAAAGAAAAAATGGATACTTTTAATATTTTTCAAACTTATGTTTCTGTCTTGCCGAAAATCTTATTTTCAGACAATCAGAGATCCCATAAAAAATTTAGAAATCCGCACTGCTGGATCATAAAAGGTCATGAAAGATTCGTCAATAGGTCGTTTGACGTGTCTCGAGGACACGAACAAACATTTCAGATACAGTACTCTAATATTCCTAAGATTAACCAAGTTTTTCTCATATAAAGAGAGTACAATTTTTGGTTTGAAACTTCGTAAAACGGTACGTGTGGGTCATAAAAGGTTCAAGAATAGGTCAATCGATGGGTTTCAAGATCGCAAATGAACACACTGCATATATTATTGTCGTATTTTGAAAATCAAAAAAGTTTTTCTCATATAAACAGAATAAACCATTTTATTCTAACTTTATAAATCCGTACTAGTCGGTCATAAAAGTTTCAACAATAGATCGATCCATGTATCTCAAAGATGCGAACAAATACGCTAAATATCACGATGTTGAAGTTTGCCATAGATATGGATTTCAAAGTTGTATAATTAATTTTTAAAAAACTAAGAGTCATATCAAAAAAGTAAAAACACCTCTGGATTCTTCTATGAAATATCTCGGTGTGCATTTTTTTTGTTTAAGCAATTTGTTAAACAATTATGCCATTTGTTATTTTTCCGCAATTTTTATAAACAAATTATGCATCGGATCGAAAAACCAAGTGAAATTCTATGAAATCTGATATTTTCTGAAATCTTGTAAAATTTATTAAAATTTCTAGAGACCTTATAAAAAACCACAAAATCATTGGAATACTAAATTCGTTCCACATTTTTCAAAATTCTAAAACATTTTTTAGAACCGAATGAAAATGTTTGCAAATCCCTTTAAATAACTAAAATCCTTGGAAATCCCTGGAAACGTTTTATACCGCTCAAAAATGTCTTGGGATCTTTTAAAATGCCTTAAAATATTTCAAATCCTTTATAACGCTTTAAATTTTTAAAGTTCGTGAAAATTTCTTGGAATTTTTAAAAATACCTTAAAATATTTTAACTTCTTTTGAAATTCTTTGAAATACCTCAAAATTGTTGAAAGCTCTTGCCTTGAATTTGTTAAAAATACTTTATGATATTTCGAATACTTTATGATATTTTTAAATCCCTTCTAATTTTTTAAAGCTCCTAAAAATGTCTTAGAATTTCTAAAAGAAGCTTAATTTTTTATAATTCTTTGAAATTGTTTAAAATCATTGTAATTTTCGGAAAACGGATAAAATTCGTTGAAATTCTTTTAAATATCTTAAAACCTTACAGGTACTACAAAATCATTCCATAGCTTCTGACATTCCAGGAAAATTTTTAAACCCCCATAAAAATATTTTAAATCCCTTATGATTCTTCAAAATTTCCTTTAAAAAAATCAATCTTTTTAAAATGTCATTGAATCTTTTAAAATACCTTAAAAAGTTTTAAATACTTGGTAGCATTTTGAAATTGCTTGCAATTTTTTAAAGCTCTCGAAAATTCCTTATGATTTTTAAAAACAATTTGCAATATTCAAAATCCTTTGAAATTCTTTGAAATCCCTTAGACTATTAAAATAATTTAAAAATTCCTTGGAATATTTAAAATATTCTAAAATCTTTCCAATTCTTTAAATTTGTTGGTAATACCTGAATATATTAAAACAATCTTTGAAATCCTGGAAAACTGATTAAAATACCTTGAGAGCTTTTAAAAACCCTAAAAATCATTAAAATGCTCGGAAATCTTATAAAATCCTTTAGAATATTTGGGAAATTTCTACAATCTTATAGGCCCTAAAAAATCATACCATATATTCCGAAATTCTAGGAAATTCTTTCAAATGCAATAAAAATGTTTTATATTCCTTAAAATTATTCAAACCCTGGGAAATTTCTTTAAAATATTTAAATCTCTTGAAAATGCATTGTAATTTTTTAAAATATTTTAAAATATTTAAAATCCTTTGAAATGTTTTGACATCCCTTAAAAATATGTAAAACTCTTTCAAATTCTTTGGATATTTTAAAATTACCATAAAATATTTCAATCAATTTTAAATCTTTCGAATTACTTTGATATCTTTTCAAAACTCTTAAAAATTCCTTCAAATTTTTAAAAATCATCTAAAATTTCTTTAATCTCTTGATATATCTTTAAAACCCTTGCTTGACATACTGGGGTGCAAATCACCCCAAACCCACTTGTAAAAGTTGTCCCTTTTTGTATTTTTCTTGGACATTTCAATTTTTAACTATTGCTAATTTTACTTCTTGGCCATATAACCTATATAAATTTAAAATATAAACTCATAAGAAGTTCTAAAACAATTGTCAAGTTGAGATAATCAATCCTTTATTTGTTATAACAATTTTTGTTTCTGGGATGCAATGCATTCAAATGCGTTCAAATTATTTATATCTTTTCAAATATCCTACAATAACTAAAAAGAATTTTTAAAGATTCAAAAATAGGTATAGACCTGAATTCAACAGTGGTTAACTCACAGGTTCATTTTTTGAAAGAAAAATGACTAAAGTGATATTTTCATTTTAAAAAGTAATTATAGTAACTTTATTTTTTGGAAGTGACTTGAGAAAAAAAAAGCATCTAAAATAGCCTAAAAGTGTCTGTTGGCAGTTCTGATTATTTTTGATAATTATTTTAAGTGATTCCTACAGAAAATCGCTGAATTTTTCCATTTCACTGTTGAACTTAGACTAATAATGAGATTATGTTGATTATATATTTTAAACCTAAAAATTAATAAACTGCTAATTAGTAGAAAAATATAATTTCAGTAGGAAATTTTCATAAGCTTATTAAATTCAATCAACTTTAAACAAACCGCGAAACAGTTTCCTGCATTATAAAAAGTTTCATTTTATTCCACTTTCTGCAAATAAAAAACTTTCACTTCACATCGTAATTACTAACACTCATTAACTACCCTCTCTCAAAAATAGTTTCCACTTTAAAACCCCATGTACTTATTGTTTCACATATTTAACCGAGGCGGGAAAGTTATACATAGTTGGAAATATTATTGATAATTTTCATTTTTTATACAAAAAATGCATTAAACAAATGAAAATATAAAATATTTTCCACTGTTTATAAACTTTTCGCCTAGGCAGCGCCCCATTAAGATCACAATACTCATTAAAGTTTTAAGGAAATATTTTCCAATTTCAAATGAATCTCACAAGTTTTATAGAAATATCAGGTCCTCCTTTCTAAGTGTACAACTTTCTTAAGAAAAAGGACACGGGTCGAATTCCAATCTTCACTTTATCAACTTACATGGCTTCCTCTTGTTCTTTAGAGAGAGTGGAAGGAGAGACATTCCTTTAAGTCCCAGGATTATTAATCTCGTCTCCTATTCCATTTGCACTTATATAGATTTCTTGACAAGAAAATTCGATTCGCTATGTCTACATTGGTTCATGCGTGAAAAATATGGGAATTCAGATTCGTATGAAAAGTCCTGTTAAAATTCAGAAAGGCACTTTAAAATACCATTAGAAATCCCCCACGAGAAAAACTTGCGGAGGAAAATTCTTTCAATACTTTCCAGAGATTAAGTTCAAAATATTTCATAAGAATATTTTTCAATCAACAAAAATACGAGGGGTGGATAATTTGGCAAGTCAGGTGTAAATTTGCAATTAAATTTCATTAAGTCACTGGAATTCATTGGAAGTCTCTTAAAATCATTTCCATTCGACTGAACTCTCTTGAAATCTCCTGAATTACATGAAGGCTGTTGATTTTACATGATGTTACGTAAATACATTTGAAATAATTTGAATTTACTTGAATTCCCGTGAAGTCAGTGCATCCTTCAGAAACTTCTGAACTCAATTGAAGACACTCAGAAAAAAATTATTCTTGGACCAAATGAACTGTTTTCTTGGATATATATATATATATATACGATAATTTGTTTGAGTCAAACTAATTTTGGTTGATTTAACCAACTATTTGTTTGACACAATGCAATTTCTTTGTTGAATAAACCAAATATTCCATCTAATAAAATATTTGGTTAGAAAAACTAAAAAATTAACCAAAATTAAATCAAAACACATGTAAGTTTTAAATATTTTCAGTTTTTCTAGGACCAAGTCTCGTTTTCAAAAACCTCAAAAACTAGAACAATTTTCTGTAGCTTTGCAAAGTATCCGAACAAATTTTCTGACCTAGGAACTTTCTCGCGTTCAAAATTTATCTAGACGAAAAAATGAGAATACGTTAGTCATTAGAATAGCAAGACTTTGAACTAATTACCTTTTCTACTAGAACTTCAAACAATGTTTGAGTTCGAGAAAGATTCTACAGGCTGAACAAAACTTTAAAATAGTTTTCGAAGTTTTGCAAAATTATTTTAGCGTCTTGATGTTCATGTAAATAATATTTTCTCATATAAAAACTGACATTTTGATATTTTAAGATTTTTAAAGAGCATATTATGTAAATTATGAAAAAATTAATATTTGCAAATTTTGCAAAACGCTGATAATTAAGTATTTCAAATCTTTATTTAATTTAGGGTCTAGCCATTTTAATTGCTAAAATCTTCTCAATTTTTTGTAAATAAATTTTTAGTGCAAGGAAGTTTCTATAGGCTTAAAAAATATTAGAATGGTTTGCAAAACCTTTAAAAATTATTTTAATTTGTTGACGTATATAAAAATATGATTTTGTCCTAAGAAAACCTGAAAATATTTAAATCTTTTAAAAATTAAAAAAAACGAGCATATTATACAATCTAAAGTGAAGGGTTGATGTTTTTTATTTTCAATTTCCTTTCTTTTCGATCCACCCTAACGATCAGTGAGATGAATAGATACTTCATTAAAGAAATAAAGTCTTGTAAAATTCGTGAAATCTCCTGAAAGCAGTGAATTCTTCAACAATTCTATGCAAGCTTTTAAAATCTCCAGAATTCGATATAGTAATTTGAAACATTTGAGTCACTTTAAATCACTTGAATACATTTGAAGTCACTTGGATTATTTTTAAATCTCCCGAAATAGTTAAAGTCATTTGAATTCACATGAAATAACTTGAAATCACTAGGATTCTCTTGAAATCTCCAGAAGTCAATAAGATCTTCTGAAGTCATTGGAATATCCAGAAATGTTTTGAAGTGACACCTAAGCGAACGAGTTGTCCAACCCTCGAAAAATTATTTCCTTTTCGAAGAAATCTTTTTCAAAGTACTTGGATGCTAATTAACGTTGCTTGAATGGCTTCAATTATAGGAGTTCTTTATTTGTTGTGTTATTAGAACACAGTACAAAAAATCAAAGTATGCTGTCTTTATTAAAAATGTAGAATATTTTGAAACTGGAGAAAATAATAAACTCCACAGATTAAATTCATCAAGGTAAAGAAAAAAATAGGATTGAGAAATATGTGTTGTTAATTCAAAAATAATCTCTTGTTCTCATTTCCTACAATATGGCAACGTTTGCGAAATGTTAGCTTTTGATTCAATCACTCTAGAATAAAATTTTAAAAACGGAAAATATCACCTAAGAAGTGTCAAAGTCTGATAAAGTTGAGTCGACATTTAGAATTTACTTTAATCGTTGTGTCTGCTTAGTTCAAGGTTTGCACTTGTAAGATTTTACGTTAAAAGAGAGTCACTTCTTGCAGCAGAATAAGCTCTTTATATAAAACTAACTATATTCTTCACTACAACTGTTCAATATAAAACGAAAAATTGAAACAAATTAACAAAACGTAATCTTACAAAAAGATTAAGATCATCACAAAGGAAGAGCGCAAGAATTTTCCTCCGCAAAGTTTCGTGTGATAAATCCCATAAGGAAGTTTTGGATGAAAAATCTCCACTACGTGCTCATCACTGATAATGAGGAGGATCAGGAAAAATTTAAATGTACAATAAGCGAAACCGTCTACGCCCGAACGTCGTCGCCATCGTTCGAGGAGTTGATCTTTTCGGCACTTCTTGGGATTCGAAGGAACTAGATTCGTAATTTTGGGGAAAATTTGGGGTTAATTTTGAGGATAATGAGTGAGGAAGGTCGCGAACGCGTTTCCTTGCATTTAGTGTCCTTTCCTTGCTCTTTTCTTGAATAAGAGGAAAATTTCAAGTCCTCTCCATCAAGGAACGTACGTCAGGGGGTGGTTCCCAGAAAGATGTGTAGTTTCTTCAGCCACCCCGAATCATCCCTTAATGGTATCCACGAAATTGACCGATTAATTAGCCAGATAATGAATCGATTAATTAATCTCGCCGCGAACTAACGTGGATACGGTGGTTACAGGAGGAAAGAGCAGCGCGACCAAAGCAACCCCTCAGCAGGGTGACCGAATGCTGACTGACTCTGAAAAGTGGCGCTGACTACCCACCAACCCTCTCTGTAACACCGATCTACTAGAGGATCTACAGGCGGACGTTATAGGACGAAAACGCGAAGGTGTACAGCCAGGGACGTAGCGATGGTTTCTCAACAAATGAAACATTATTTACCTGGATAGAGATTTGCAATCTCTACTAACAAGGGGAAAAAATCCTCATGGATCACCGTTTTTTATAGGACGTAAATAGGTGAAAGTATACCGAAATCAATTAGGTATGTATTTTATTACCTAACAATGGGCAGTTTACGACTTATTAGCAATAAACAAATTTTCTCAATGAATGACAAATGTCAACAATTTTTTTTATGCAAAAATTATTTGTTCCCGAAAAAATTATTGCTGGATACATACTGAATAGTTTCCAGTAAAAATGAACTAAACATTAAATAAGACCTGTTATTTTTATACATAATTATTATCAAGAAATGCATAATGGAGCCATTTACCTTTATAAACACATCGTTTTTAGGGAACCTGGAACTTCTTCTATCTCATGGGAACCCTCTAAACCTCGGGACCCTAACTATCCTCCGGACCCCCTTCCCTTATCCCATGCGGACCCAAACATCCCTCAAGACCCACTCATCTCACAGGGTAAGAGTTGTAATTGACCGATGCTGAGGGTTCTTATTGATCGTTAAGAAGGGATTTTATTTACCGTTGCTAAGGTTCACATACCTGTTTCTAGGCACATGTTATTGACAGTTGCTAGCAAGTTGTATTGAAAGTTGCTAAGAGTTCTTATTGACCAGTGCTAATTGAGGGGCCCAAAACAGAAAGGGCACATAAATTCATCCCGCCGATTAAGAATTGCCCAACTCGAACGGACGTAGACACAATACTTAGCTAATAATTATAGACAATACTTAGTCGGATGAATGAGTTTATGTGTCCTTTCTCTTTCAGGCCCCTCAATTGATCTTACGGACTATTACTGTAGGACGTTAGTGGCCGTTGCTAAGGATTTGTATTTTCTGTTGCTACGGGATGTTATAGAGAATTGCTACTGGTTCATATTGACCGTAGAAAAAGATGTTCCTATCCGTTTCTAGGAAGTTATATTGATCATTGCTAATGGATGTTTTTGTCCCTTTCTATGGGATGTTATTAGCCGATGGCCAGCCTTTTATTTAACGTTGCTAGGGAGTTATACTGCCCGTTCCCAAGGCTTGTTATTGACTGTTGCTAGAGAATGTTAGTAGACGTTACTAAGGGTAGTTATAGTCCGTTAGTCAAATATGTTGTAGAGCATTGCTAAGGGTTGAAGTTTACGTTCACTAAAAGCTATTCTTGTCTATTGCTAGGGAGTTAGTTTTATTTATTGTTGCTAATGGCTTTTTTATCCCTTACTCAGGGACGTTTCTATCCCTTGCCAACGGCTTTTATTGTCTGTTGCTAGGGAACTGTATCGACCGTTACTAAGGCTTGTTACTGTCAGTTGCTAGAAGATGTTATTGTTTGCTGATAAGGGAAGTCATTAGTTGTTTCTAAGGGTTATTATTGACCTTTGCTAGGGGATTTTATTGAGCGTTGCCAAGAGTCGATGTTCACTGGTACTAAATTTAGCTATTACCCTTTGCTAGCGAGTTGTATTGATCGCTTCTACGGAATTGCATTGACATTTGCTAACAGTTCTTCTTGATTGTTGCTAAGGTTTGTTTACTGATCGTTGCTAGAGGATATAACTGACCGTTGCTAAAGGTTCCTATTAACCATTGCTAGGAGCTATTTGTAGCCGTGGCTAAGGCTTGTTATTAATCATTGCTATGGGTTTCTATAGATCGTTAATAAGGCTTGATAATGACCGTTGATGGATGATGTTAGTGGGCGTTGCTGAGGGTTTTTTATTAATCGTTACTAGGAGATTTTATTGGCCTTTACGAAGTGTTGTTATTGGTCGTTGCTAAGGGCTGTTATTATTCATTGCTAGAAAATTGTATGATCGTTGCTAAGGATTGTTATCGACCTTTTCTAGAGTATGTTTTAAACATTGCTAAGGGTTCATGTTGTCAGGTGCTAAATGTTGTTATTGTCCATTGCTAGGGAGTTGCGTTGATCTTTTTTCAGGTTTGTTCTTCACCATTTCTGGAGGATATTAGGGGCCGCTGCTACGGGTTGTTATTAACTATTGTTAGGAGATCCTATTAACCGTTTCTATGGGCTGTTATCGACCTTGCTAAGGGCTGTTATTGTCCGTTTCCAGGGAACGGTATTGATCTTTGCTAAGGATTTTTATTAACTATTTGTAATGGTTATTTTTAACCGTGGAGAAAGAATTTTATTGAGCGTTACTAAGAGCTGCTGTTGAGCAGTGCTAAAGATTGTTATTGCCTGTTGCAAGGAAGTTGTATTGATCGTTTATAGGAAGTTGAATTATTCTTCACTAGGAGTTATTCTGCATCGTTGATAAGGATTATGTTACTTACCCTTGCTAAAGAAAATTATTGACCGTTGCTAAGGAAAGTTATTGGCCGTAGCTAAGTGCGGTTATTCTTCGTTCCTAGGGTGTTGTGTTACTCGTCGCTATGGATTGTCATTGTCCATGGTTAGAGGATGTCATTAGCCGTTTATAAAGGTTGCTTTTTTCAATTCTAGGAGATATTATTGACTATTAATACGGATTAATGTTGACCATTTCTAAAGGTTGTTATTGTCCGTTGCTATGGAGTGTTGTTGATCGTTTCTAGGGGATTTTATTGAGAATCGCTAAGGCTTGATGTTAACCGCTGTTGAATGTTGTTATTACCCGTTGCAAGGGAGTAGCGTTGATCTTTTCTAAAGGCTGTTCTTTGCCAATGCTGGAGGATCTTAGAGGCAGATGCTAGGGGTTGTTATTAAATGTTTGATAGGAGATCCTATTGACCGTTTCTAAGGGCTGTTGTTGACCTTGCTAAGGATTTTTATTGTCAGTTTCTAGGGGGTTGTATTGCTCGTCGCTACAGATTGTTATTATCCGTGACAAGGTGCTGTTATTAGCCGTTTTTAAGGATTATTATTTATCGATGCAAGAGGATATTATTGAATACTGCTGACGTCTATTATCCTGATGCCTATTATCGTCCGTCACTAACCACTGTTATTGACGGCTCCTAAAGAGTTGTATTGAACTTTGCTTAGCTTGGCTTAAACATCCTTTACCGTTGTTCATAACCATTACCAAGGTTTGTTAATGACCGATGCTGGAGTATGCTAATGCCAGTTGCTGAGCGTTGTTGACCCGTTTTTAGGGGATGGTATTGAGCGTTCATAAAGTTTGTTATTGTCCGTAACTAAGGGTTGTTAATAACCGTTGTTTCGGTATACTATTGACCGTTGCTAAATATTGTTATTGACCATTGCTAAGGGTTTTTACTAACAGTTGTTTGGGGATTTTATTGATCATCCCTAAAGATTGTAATTCGCAGGCACTTAGGGAACTGATCGGGAAAAGGAGACATTTAAACAACCTAATGAACGTCTTGATAAGCAATAACACCCTTTTTGTGAGCGGATGGCGCCTACTTTTACTACTTTTTTCGCAAAAAATATTAATAAATAAATACTAATTTAGTAGCATTTATTATTATTTTTATGAACATTTATTCTAAATAAATGCACAATTTGGAACATTTTCTAAATAAAAGCACTATTTCTCGGATGGAAAAATCTTCCCATAAATAAATACTAAAATTTGAAAGTGAACTTTACAAGATATCTTAACCCTTACTACCCTCAAAAAATACCCGCAGATCAAATAAATCATCCTCCGAAAAATACAAATTAGAAAAGGAAGTGCATTATGAAGGGAATTTCAAATATTTATGACCATCCAAATCACCCTTTAAAATTAGTTCACTCTCCTGGAGATGTAATTTTTACATTCTCATTCATGAGAATCTAGTTTTTAACGGATCTTTATGTTTCGGCACTCATAGAGTCAGAAAATCGTACAATTTTGTCGGTGTCTATGTGCATGTAATTTTTAATTTGGATGAAAATTAAAAAAGTTTTATTTTGAACATTTTAGAAAAATAGAAAAAACTATTCTTCTGATTTTAATAAAAATCTTTACTAGATATCAAATCCATTTCGAAACTATCCCAATAAAATTTTACGCGCGCGATGAGAATGTGCCCACCCAGCCGGCAGATTTTATTTTTTTTGTAAGCATTACATCGAAAAACATACCTAAATCTTATATTCCTTTCTTATTTCTCTCTACATCGTTTTATTTTTGAAAGTGAACCGTCTGTATAAACCAAATGTCGAGCGCGAAGCGCAAGAGTCACAATGAGAATGTAATTGTTAAAGCCGCAGGTGCTTTTAGAACCGTCTTTAAAAGCAAATTGATTAACCATTTTAGTTCCGATTTATGACTGCAGTTCCTCAAGGGTTTAAAGTACAGTTTTCGATTTAAGTTACAAAATTTACGACATTTGAAAAAATGCAGTCGAAATTCTCACATTAAACGCGTGTGAAGCATGTTTACTTACGACGCTATACTGAGCAGCAACAATTGTTTTTTTATAAACAATTTTTAATAACAAATTTACAGCTGATTTTTCTTTGCAAGATGCAAATAACCTTATTTTCAGCGGAATCACTTATAAGTAATTGGGTCTTGTAATAATGTTCTATCTCTTGCATTATCATCTCATTATTATCGAGTACGCTAAAATTACCAAAGTACTCGAAGCTTATCGAACTTTCGTATAAAGTCGAACTTCAGTAGTCACGAACTTTTAATTTTTCTTCATAATTCTAAAAATAGAATCGTTACATCGTGAAAAGTTACTGAATCGTGAACATTCTCAAAAAGATTGTTTATAATAATGATCATTTTTTCAGATAATAATTTAAAAGATATAACATAATCAGCTGATTATCCCACTTTTATATGAGCAAGTTTTCTGAAAATAAAATAATGAAGGACGAGAAGACAAAAAAAATAATAATTACACTGAGAAATTATTAGTCTGCATTTGCTTTCAAAAACTCATTATGCTAATATATTGTAATATATCATAAACAAGAATTTTATTATCCAAATAATTTTTTCATACAAATTTTTAAAAGCAAACAGACATATTTCAAAAACATGATTATATACCGGTGTAAAGATAAAAACTATCCCTAGACTATGTTTTCTAGTAATTTACTTGTATGCATGTCAAAAATGGACAAAGGATACTGGTTCATTTCAAATAAAGGCCGTTTAAAAAATTGATTTTTTTGATATATTAAAACATTTTTTTGGTAAAATTTTCAGTTGATAATATCTTGTAAATAAATGCCCAACTTAAAAGTAAAATTTTGCGAGTACATAGAATATAACTTCTACATTTCGATATGAAGGAATGCGAAAGATAGAAGTTTCACATTAACCCGCAAAAGCTTCCACCTAATCTAAATTTCAAATTTTTTAATTGACGAACTGAATTATTTAGATTAAGAAATTAACGAATTATGGATCATTTATGTTCTAACTTTTTATCAATTTTCCGCTATGTTAAACGCATCCTAATTAACCAAGATAATCTAATTTACACACAAAATATTCGAATAAATTAAAAAATCAAAATGTACATTAAACTAATAGATTAATGTATACGAGTGTGAATTTGTGTGTAGATTAAAGTTTATTCATCTTATTTCCCTAGAAATCTTGAAATGGTACTATTTTCTAAAATTAATGACGCAGCTAGCGAATTTTAAAAGTTAAACAATAATCATTTTCTATACCATTTTTTCAGATGCGCTGAGGATCGATTTCGTTTGGGTTAGAAAATAGTGATTGATAAGCCTATTAAAAAGCGACATAGTGTAAGAGATTCGAAAAAACTAAAATTTTCTCCAGCTTTTCTACGAGAAGGAACAAGTGCTTTTAGTTGTTTAGATAATTTATAGAGAACAAATTTTTTAAACAAATAAAAATTGATTAAAGCATTACCAAATATCTTTAATATATATATATATATATATATATATATATTATGTCAATAATTTCAGAAAATACTTACTTCTCAGGATTTGGAAGACAAAAATTCTAAAGATAGAAACTGTATAAACAATTATAAAATATGTTAAACAAAAATTTTTTTTTAAGTCAATGAACTATATCATTTGCCCAGAAAAATAGTAAGTTACAAGGGCGTTGAGTAGGTCAAAAGTAAAAGTTATTAAGTGGGTATGATTACACCTTAATTCTACGTATTTTTTTTAATAAACATGTAAAAAAAGAAAGGGTAAATATTGCAAACATAGATTTTCAATTAATTTCCATATTTAGTTGTTATCTATAATATAAAAAAAGCAGACATGCTTAACTTATAAACTTTATTCCAAAGAGTTACTACCGAGTAAGGAGAAGTGATTGGAAGTACGCGAAGTAAGGGCAAATGTGATCAAGGGAGGTAGAGAGGTAGGGGGTGAAGGGGAAATGAGTTGTATGAAGAAAAAATGATGGGGAGTAGGAGAAATTGGGGAAGGGGAAGTAAAGGAAGTGAGAAGAAATGACGGAAGGAAAGGTAGGGGAAATGAGGGGAATTAGTAAAAACTCGTCGAGGGAACGTTGGGGAAGTAGTAGAAGTGAAGGGAGAAATAAGGGGAAGTGATAGAAGTTCCTGGAGGTAATCTAGGGAAAGTAGATGAAGTGAGAGGAAGTACGGAAATTGCAGGTAAATAAGGGGGTAGGGAAGTAGAGGAAGTGAAATCTCAGGAGAAGAATTCACTTCACGTTGGGGAACTGTAGAAAATTATATGGGGCAAGTAGGAAAAATTAGGGGTGGAGAAGTAGTAGTAGGGGGAGTGAAAAACATAATTTCTTAATAGGCTACGGAAATCTTTTTTTTGTGCACACGGTGCCTACTTCAATTAATTTTCTATAAAGTAAGTTTTTTAAAGTCTGTTAAAGAAAGAAGATTTATTTACAGTAAAGAATAATATTTCAAAATAGTGCATTAGTATTAAATATTAATAAAAGAAAGAATGGACGGAAAATAAACAGAGTTATTGGATTCAGTGTACAAAATGGCATGTTGTGTCTCAGTTTTTTATTAGCTTCCAGATTTCTCAGAGTACCTTTGTCCATTCTTTTTCTAAAAGAACTTTATCAGCAGCACTTTCTCAAAGAGAAAAATTGACCGAGTTTCTATAATGATGAAAATCAGAAATTTAGTTAAAAGAAGCGCAAAACCTGCAATCATCTCGACACAGTAAATTATTAAATAATCTTTATGAGAATTATAATCTTATATTTACAAATACTTATTATGACGTTATGCAGGCTTTTCGTAACATCTTAATTTTTAAATTTCCTGACGTTTCCCTGAATAATGCCTAATAATGCTAATTCAAAAAAATGCTTTTTTAAACATTTATTTTAAACATTATAGTTCAACCAAAGAAACCAAAGAAATAAAATTTTAACGAAAATAATCAACTTAAAACTAAAAAGATTACTTTTCTACCAAAAAACATTAATTTTTAACAAAACACATGAATGTTCCAGAAAATATGTGAATTTTGAGTTCAATTTTTAAGCAATTATTTAAATTTTCAACTTGAAAAATAAATTTTCAACTAAAAAGATGAATTAGTCACCAAAAAGATTCAACTACAAAAGACGAACTTTCAATAAAATACAGGAATTTTCAAGCAAACATAGTTCAATTTTGAATTAAAATAATTAAATTCAACTCAAATGTTGAATTATTAACCGACAAAAATGAATTCTTAACAAAGCTGTTTCACTGTCAACTGAGTCGATCAATTTCATAAATAAAAAAGTTGAATTTTCAAGACAATAGTTGAATCCTAAACCAAAATAGGTTAATTTTCAATCAAACAAAAAGACATATTGCCACCTAAAAAGAATACATTTTTAACAAAATTATTACATTTTTAGGAAAATAATAAAATTACCTTCATTTTATAAGAAATTCTCTGACTCTGTCAGGTTTTCCCTGACTTTCTGGATTTCCCTGACTTTTCTTTGATTTTTCTCTGACCACTTTTTCATTTTACCTGAACTTTAATATTTAAAGACCAAACCTCATGTTCTTTTAAATTTGTAAGAATTCAAAAGAATTCAATTTCTAAGACCTCAAGACAATTTAATGTGAATTCAAAAGAATTCAAATAAACTGAGAAAAAATCAAAAAAACTTCATTGAACTTAGTGGACAAAAATTGAAGATAATTCAAATAATTCAAAAGAACAAGTAGTTTATGAGAAATGCATGATGAAGAGTGTCACTTGTCAGTGGAGTGAATGACGCCTGAAATAAAAGACCTAATGGAAGCTTTACACGATGACTGTGAAGCTCTTCACTTACCCTAAAATATTGCAAATCTTTTGAAATTTAAAGCTTCTAAAAATTTCCCGCAATTTTTAAAAATACCATAAAATCTTTCAAGTACTTTGAAATCCCTTCAAATCATTGAAATTAATTGAAAGTTCCCTGGAATCTTTTAAAATCCCACCCTTCTTGCTCACCGCAGTTACGTTTTTTGAATAAAAAAAAGGGTTTTTTAAACGAAGTGCTATATAGAAATAAGTAAGACAATATATCGATGTAATAGTAAATAAAAAAGAAGTATTGTCAGTTTGTTTTTTAACTTTATGAATATCAATTTTATGAGATTCTTATAAAAGTTAGAAAATATTTGTAAAAATTTCAGATGTGTCAAAAAAATGCAGAAGATGTGGGAAAAAATTTAATTAACAGAATTTCACAAAATATAAGGAAAAATTTGAGCTTTTTTTAAAAATATTTAGGACTTTTAGAAGTTTGAAAGAGATAATAAATATTTGATGCATTTTTGGAGATGCTTCAAATTTTACTAGTCAAATCCGTTCTAAAATGATGTATTATGGCAAAATCTTGAGAATATTTTTTTCAGTCTTTGACGCCCTGTAAAATTAGGTTTAAAATTTGGTAATCCTGACAAATTAAAAGAATAGTCTTAAAGTCTTCCATATTCTTTACCACACATTTTGAAATCTTCAAAACTTAAAATTATTCTTTTAAAACTAAACCTGAACCGGTAAAAACATTCCCAGAAATCTTTAAAAAAAAATTAATTTTAAAATCTTTCGGGATTATTTTAAAATTTTGTCGAATTTTTTAAAATAAGTTTTTCCCATAACTCAATTTTTCTTATCTTTTTGAAAATATCAAAAAGTTTAGAAATTCCAGTTTAATAGTAAAATCTTAATAACATAATTGTTTCCTCATATTAAAGAATCATTTACAATTTAAATGATTAAATTAAATTTTTTAGTTTTAAATTCTATCAACAAGGTTTCGAAACACTTAAAAATAAATTGTATGATAAGGTAAAATTATTAATTGGGAAATATAGATATACCAAATTGATAGTGCAAAAAATTCATAAATCTTTATTAATATATAAAGAACGTGAAAAGATTCACTAAAAGTGATATTCACGCAATGTTGCAACAAATTAGGTTTTCGAAACATCGCTTTTTTAGGCAATTATAATTGTTATGTACTCGAGTCAAAAAAAAACATCTCCCTCCCTCACACATAACAGATCGTAACGAACCAAGGACCTCCCCCCTCTTTTTAATGTTACGTCATATCTGAACGCTCCTTTTCTTAGTTAAAAATTCATCTCTTTTGTTAGAATAATAATCTTTTATTTGAATATTCACTATTTTGTTGAAAAATTAATATATTTCGACTTGAAATCTTAAACATTTTATATTGAATTCAATATGGTACTTAACCATAATTTTATTTTGAAAAATGTATTCCCCTATGATTTCCCTATTTTTGTGAAAAATTATTTCGATTTCCCCTGTTTTCAGAGCTATCATTCTGAGCTGTTAAGCTTGTTAAAATATTATGTTTGTGTATTTTTTGTTTTATTTTACGCGTGTATCAAATGAAATCGAAGAAAAAATCTTGACTTAAAAGGAGAATGTGGTGTTTGAATATGTGACATCAACCGGTGGGTTCATTCTTTGTGTAATGATCTGTGACAAAGAATTGGGACAGAAAATCGACTCGGAAAAAATGGTCAAAATAAGTGCTCGAGACAAGAAACGATCTAATTCTACGAGTCAAATGGCCCAAATTGCTTGAAATAGTACCAGCTACCGGAATCCAGTCCTGCGGTGGAAAAAGAGTATGAAAATTCAACAGCTTAGTTGACACTTTCATCTGTTCAACTGTTTTTGAGTTGAAATAAAAATCTTGTTCATTTGAAATATCAGCTATTACATTTTTTCTTGAGAATTAATATTTTTTCGAGAGGAAAAAAAATTTCAAAATAACGTGACGTAATTTTTGAACGACCCCATATGTAGATTAATAAACTAGAATAAACTGAACCGAAAGTTTGAAATTCAAATAACTTTTTAAAGTAATTAAATGAAAGAATAATCGAATTAAATTCATATCTTTTCAAAGAAATACGTGACCAAAAGGTTAGTAAAGGTATAGAAAATATTGATTAGAAACAGGCAAATTGAACTGGGAATTTCACAGCCACTGAAACGTTTCACATCAGTCATCAATACTGCATTTGAGTGCAGTTTCTTTGTGTACGAGAAACGGGAGAGTAGGTTTCATTTCGAGCGGTCACATTCTGTTCATGTAACAGATATCGACAATTGACTTTCACGGTCTGATGGTCAAAAGCGTGACAATGTCTCGATATTACAAACATGAGACTTGAAGTATTCCTGTTAGTCTGTTGTCTTTTAAATTTCAAACTTTGTGAATGACAATGGGGATGCTGTATATTTCTAAATATTTTTTTTTGTGCAGTTCCGAATAGGTTGCGACTTTGGTCTCGGAATGGCCGCAGTGAGCAAGTACTCCTCGAGTATATTGCGCAAAATTATGTATTCAAATTGGAAACGGTTTAGGCGGCCCTGACTGTTTACGTTACGAGGGTAACGATTTAGTAACAAGGCCAGTGAGAGGCAACCCTCAAAGCTGTTATTATATAGGACTTGTGAATCAAATCTTAGGTAATTGAATTTCAAGTTCAAAAAATTAATGTTCAACCAATCAAAAGATTTTTCAACTAATACTACGAAATATTCAATTGGAATAAGTTAAATTTTAAGTTAAAAAAATGATTTTCTACAAAAATCTTACTTAAAAAAAGTAGTTATATTTTCAAACAGTGATGAATTTTTGACTACAATTGTAAATCTTTAACTGAAATAGTTGAATTTTAAACGAGAAAGATGAATTTGAATCCAAGAAGATTAATCACTATAAAAAATATGCATTTTTAACTCAAAAATATAATTTTTCAACCAAAAATTGAATAGTTAAATTTTTAGTGATAAAATGCAATAATAATTACATTTGCAGTTTAAAAAACAAAATAATTTTAAACCAGAGAAGAAACAAATTTTTAACAAAATAGTGCAATTTTTGAACCAACAAATTCCGTTTCATAGAAAAAAAAAAGAAACAAGTTTTCAATCATATAGCTCGTATTTCAACCAAAGAAATACATTTTTAATTTAAATGATGAATATCAAAAAAAAAATTAATTGACGAATCTTCAACCAGAAAAATTAATTTTCAACAAAAGATTTTCACTCTCAACCAAGTAATTTTATTTTTGAATTTTGAATTGTTGAATTTTAAACAAGAAAAGATCAATTTTCTACAAAAATTGACATTAATCTTTTCAGTTGAAGGAAGTAATTTTCAAGCAAACTGATGAATTTTCAATTAAAATGATGAATATTTAAATTTCAAACCAAAAAGGTGAAATTTTAACAATAAAGGTTAATTTTCTACAAAAAAGGCGAATTTTGCACAAAGTACATACATTTTCAAAGAATGAATTCAGTTTTTAAATAAATAAAAATTCAATAATAAATTATGATTTAATTACAGTAAACTGAGATAATATGACAAATCTGCGACTGTGGATAAAGTAGAAATCACTTTGCTATATTGACCAAAATTATGAAAATTTGAATTTTACTGTGATCAGAAGTAAATTCCCAGTTTTTTAATCAAATCCCCGGTCATTTCCCGGTTTTCCCTTATCGATAAAGATCCTAGTTTCCCGGTTATATCGCCACCATGATTATAGTAAAAATTAACGACTAAGAGATTTGTATAGCGAAACCATGAAAATCCCATAAGAATAATGGATTTTTTCGTTTTTCGCAGCCAATACGCAAAATTTCGCAAAAATTTTCAAACCAAGGATGTAGATCCGATCGAGATTTCTTGTTATATGTATTTTTTCCACATGCAATAGATTCCAATAAAATAAAAATACATCCACGCGGCACACCTGTGAATGATCACAGACATAATGATGGTCAAACGCTTATCCCTTTTTAACGTCAAATTATACTCGTTACATTTCATCATATGTAACACAAATTTTCTCGCAAATAATCGCAAAAAAAAATTCTTGCAACCCAAAATTTGTACGTCGATAAGATCTACAAATTTTGTTTGAAAAACTTTACGAAATTCTGCGTATTAGCTGAAATAAACGCCAAAAGCCATGATTTTATGGGTTTTTACATGGAAATCAATGTATCGCTAATTTTCTCGTAAACTACATAAACACGTATGTTACAAAAAATATGTATTTTAATGAGCTACACAAGCCTTGTTTGAAACATTCGGCGAAATTTCGCTTATTCGCTGAGATAAACGCAAAAAAAATCATGATGTTTATGGTTTTTTATGGTTTCACCATGAAAATCGCCTTGTCCCCACTTTCACTATCATACTCGTAATCTTCGCGACAAAATAATAAGAATACGCAGTTTGAGGCAAATTGGAGAATATACCTATTCGAAACGTTATCCTCTTTTTCCTAGTGAAAATAAGCTTCCAAGCTTCCAAAATCAATAATTTGCTTGATATTTTTTCTCTCTTAAATGAAAAATCTTTTTTGGTTGAAAATTCATCTCTTTTAGTAGAAATTTGACCCTTTTTATTTCAAAGTAAAACGGTTTCGTTAAAAATTAATCTGCTTTGGTTAAAGATTCAACAATTTCGTTAGAAAGTCGTCTTGTTTTGTTGAACTCTACTATTTTTCATTTAATATTACAATCTTCTATAATTTCTATAATTTTCGTTGAGAATTATCTTCAGCTTTGTTAAAAATTCACTTATTTTTTACGGAATCGTCATTTTAGTTATAAATGTAATTATTTTGTTTAAAATTCGTCCCTCTGTACTGAAAATGTATCTTTTTTTGTAGAAAAGTCGTTGGTTGAAAATTCAACTGTTTTCTAAAAAAATCGTCTTTGTAGGTCGAAATACCACAAATTGTGAGAAAAAAACTTTGTTTTATGGATATTTTTTTTAATACCCGAAAATCTTTTAAATTCTTCCAAATATTTTCAAACACTTGAAATTCCGTGGAGTTGAATGAAATCTAATGATATTCCTCCTTTTTTTCTAATCTCTTAAAAATTTCATGAAATCCTTTTTAAAAAAATCTCTAACTGATTTCAAATCCTTCGAAATCGTTTGAAGTCCCTTACAAGTTTTAAAATACATGGAGATTGCATGAAATTTTTTTTAATACCTTAAAATAATTAAAACACTTTAAAATTTATGAAATTTTATTGAAATTCCTTGGAATCTTTGAAATCCTCTAAAATCCCTTCGATTTAAAAAATAATAACTTTATTACAATCTTTTATTGCAATTACTAAACTTTAATGTTATGCTATAATATTGGATACATTGGTTGATTTGATTAAAATATTACGTAACAGTATCAATTTATCCCCCATCCACCCCCATCCCCTTTGCCCGCCCATACATAGACACATACACGAAGTATGTAACAAATCATAACATTTTCCTGTATACTACCCCCTCCTCAAAAAAGCTTCTATTTAATTTGCCGATATTTATAAATATTCAAATGAACCTCTTATTTCGAAATATTTCAAATTCTAAGGGTAGTTCTATTTCCAGAGAAAAATGTCATAATTTAAAAATAACACGCCCAGTGTCACGATCGTGGGTAAAAATAAAGTGATGGGAGAATACGTATCGAATATCGAATGTTCTTGCTATTAAAACACATTTATTAGACAAAACCAAAAGAAATTATATTTTATTTCTCAAAGAATAGGCAACTTTCTTAAATCAAAATTTTGACACTATTTGACACTTAAAAGGGTACCCTATTTTTACCAAAACGGGGTATCCTAAAACAGTTATTAAAGGCAGTCGACTTCTCATAAATATGAGGGTTTAATCTCTGTTTTTTTTTCTTATTAATTTTTTTGGCTGCATCGAAAAATCCTTCAAACAGATCAGGACTTCTTACTCATAAAACTATGGTAGAAAAAACTGAAGAAAATTTGAGTTTATCTACTTTTAATTCTTTCAGCTATTCTTGATTCTTTTCTACTGCATTTCTATGAATACAAAATTTTGAGGTATTCAAAAGAATTTTTAGACTCACAGAATCCGAAAATCATAATATTTTGTCGGCGTCTGTCTGTATGTCAGTCTGTATGCTTGCCCTGTCTTTCTGTATTTCTGGTTACCTGATGTTGTAGCAACACTAACTTTTGAAAGCCTTTCCCAATCGAGTCGATGTTTCCAACCAAAATTTAAAAATTTAGAGCTTTTTCAAAATTATAACAAAAAATTTCAAATTCTAGAAATCTTTGTCAAAGTTTCGTATAGATGGGTAGAAGAATTGCAAATTATCCAAATAAAACTTTCAATTTCGATAAAAATTAGAAAAAGTTAAGTACTTTTGAAATTTTTCAGAAAAAAGAAAAAAATATTTTTCTGATAGATTAGAAAATTTCATTTGAATTCGTCATAAGATATCAAATCTATTTAGAAATTATCCCAGTTAAATTTTTCGATCATACGAAGCAAGAAAGTGAGAGCTTTTTGAAAATTTTGAAAATTTTCAAAAAAAAGGAAAAAAACAATTAATAGCTTAAAAAATATCAACCCATAATTTCTACTAGATATAAAATATATGTATTTCGAAATTGATTTTTTTGTATTTTCTGGCACATTTTTTATATGCAGTTAATTTCCTGCAAACGAAACGGTAGAATTACTTTTAATTTTTTTTAATGCATTTCCGAAAATTACGTTTTGGTATCTACATCATAGGCCTACGGAACGATTTTCCTTCGCCGCATAAAATTTCTGAAATGTTAGTTAACAGGTTTAGACCGCGGACCTTCCAAATTATCTTGATGAAGTTTTTCAATTGGACACAAATTATTGAGCGCGAAACCCCATTTTCGTAATGAGAATGTAATCGTCTAGGCTGTAGGTGCTTTGAACCTTTTTTAAAAACAAATCGAACAAAATTTCAGTTGCAATTTATGGCTGTAATTCCTCAGAAGTATAAGTCACAGTTTTCGATTAAAGTTATCATATTTATGATGTTTAAACAAATGTAGTTAAAGTGTACGCATTACACGTACGAAAACGAGCGCGAAATACGAAAGCGGACCCAAGCGCCGTGGGTCCGATGAAACTTCGCGCGAAGCGCCGCGCGCAATGAAATTGTGCCCAGGAAGCGGGCTTTTTTTTAATGTATTCAATCAGCAGAACGTCCTCAAGTATTTAGAAGAACTTTCCAACATGATTATACGGATAAAGTGCTGCCTTTTTTTTTTTTATTTTGAGCACTTTACCATTTATTTCTAGGGCATTTTTATCGGCACAAAAGTCTTAAATAACGGAAAAAATTTCTAGTCATTTTGGAAGGGTGTTTCAAATTACTTGTTTAAAATAGTGGCCTTTCAAATATTAAATTATCTCTTATGGTTCAATATACATAAAGATGTTGGTGTCAAAGTCTCCCCTGAATTTTGGCACAATTTAAAAAAGTATATTTAAGATTCTCTTAATTCCATTTTAAAAAAATCTTATTTTAATTTAATTGCCATTGGTAACAGATTATTTTACTTCGGAGTACCTTCAATGTTTTATTTCTAGTGAAATATATCAACCAGCTGTTTAAGAGAATTTTAAAAAACATACATTTAGCGTTCTTTCCATTAATTTATCGATTTTGAACACTTTTTATTTCCAACGCTTTCAGGGCGCAGTCCCATGGAGGTAAATTAGTAGAATAGTGGAACAGTTTTGACCAATGAGGTGAGTGCTAGAGCTTTTGCAGACACCCCATTGGTAAAAACTGTTCCACTATTCTACTAATCTACCTCCATGGGACTGCGCCCTCAGTTTTAAATTATTGAAATGAAACTTTTTTTGGGATGGAAGTAAATTTAAAAAAGACGGACTTAGCCAGGCTAAGCAAAGCTTGTGTATGCTCCCCTCCTCCAAAAACATGAATTTTTAACAAAACATTTGATTATTTTACCAAAAAAGATAACTTTCGAACAAAAAATTAAATTTTCAACCAAAATGGTCGAATTTTCAAATAAAAAAGAGATTAAATCTCAACCAGAAACAGTTCAATTTTCAACCAAATAGTTGAATTTGCAAGCCAAAAACGCAATTTTTTTAGAAGACAGTTGAATTATCAGCCTCACAGAAAGATGAATTTCCAATCCAACAGGATTGAAAATAGTTGAATTTTCTTGTTAGATTTGATTAATTCAGTTCGCATTTCAGTGAAAAAAAAAAACAAGAAAAAGTGATAGTTTCTTGAAGAAAGGTGAAAAAGAAGAATTCTTTGAAAAAAAGGGGGAATAGGGAAGATTGTAAAAACTCTAATTGAATTTTAAATTAATTGATTTTAAATGCGGATATACAAAATTCGAAATTCTTCAGTTTCAAATGCTATTATTCAATTTAAAGTTTCGAAGTAAAAAGCTTCAAGGATAAATTAATCAATTTTTTGTTATGTTCTCAATCAAAATGGTACAATTACCTATTTCTTCAGTTCGAATTTAAACGAAAAAACAAAACAGGCAAAGGGGATCTTCTTAAAAACAGAGGAAAAAAAATCTTTAAAAAATTGAGGAAAATGGGAATAGGGGAATGAGTGTGAAAACTCTAATTGAAATCAAAATTAATCGATTTTAAATACGGATTCGCGGAATTAGAAATTCTACAGTTTCGAACGCTATTAATTTAAAACTTTAAAGTATAAAGTTTTAAGGCGAAAATTTTAAAACTTAATATTCTCAGTTAAAATAATACAATTTTTTCTGGTTTTGAATTTGAATTTTAAAAGTTCCATTGCCATTAATATTGAAACTAAGTATGGCCAACTTCTGAAAAATACCATCAAAAGCCGATTAGTCGCATTTTTTCTTTAAAAAGTCGCATTTAAAAAAAAAGTCGAACAAATCGAACAAGTCACACAATCCGAGCCCTGGGAAAGTAAAAATTTAAAAACGAATATCAAAAACTGACTTACAGTTTCATACGGTCCTGAAGAAGCAGAACGGGTTAAGCAAAATGCCAGGGGTTGGGGAGGGGTCGATCGAACTCATCAAGGAGGGCGCCACTTCGTCGGCAACTCGTTATACTTTTTTGAGCATATCTATGCAGGTAACATCCTAAATTTGGGGAAAAACACAACAACAAAAAACATTCAAAAATGAATCTAAAAACAGCGAAAACAGATCCTCTTCACTTACTTTATCGCGAATTAAATTCAGAATTGTTCCCTCTAGTTGTATCAAAAGCTCAATTTTGGTGCCGGGATTAGTACAAAACGCCATTCGAGTAATTAGACTATGAATCATACAGTGGAATTAGCTACATAGCAGGAAATTCTGAAATCATGGAAAGAATAAAGAAAAGGTGTTAGGTTAAAAAAATTGGGAAAGTGGCTCAATAAATCTGAAAATTTTGTGACAATGGAAAGGTTGGAGCTGTTCAGAATGAGTTTCAATTAGGCTTGTAAGATGTAATGAAAAGTATTGAATTTTTAATATCAAAAATTAATTATAATTATTTATTTGTACTCGTACATTCCATCACAGTGACTTCACGCGAAATAAATGCATAATTGTGTATTATTAACTATTTCATCAACATTTTTTTTATAAAGGCTTGAGGTCAGGGTGTCTACTCAAATTCTGAAAAAAATTCCCTGACAATTCCAGGTTTTTCCAGGTATTTCCAGATTTTTCCAGGTATCATTTTTCATAGTACGGAGCTATTAAAGTATTTCGCACTTTTTTAAACAATCGACTCGGACTCTTAAATTGTATTACTATATATTCTTAAATATATTATCACCATCGAATAATTTAAAAAAATAATACTTAAAATATAGTTTAAAAATTCTTTAATTTGTAAAAACAGGGGAAATAATGAGATTTTTCACGTGAATGCGGAAATATATTACGAGGGTAGTTCAATAAGTCATTAGAATGACCAACATATGGCGCGCGAATCGCTCCAAATCATCTGTTTTCAGTCAGCACCACTCCCGACTAGATATATGGCGCAGTCACAGTCCAAATCTTCTGAGTTTACGTGTTTTTATAACCAATTGAAAAAAAAAATGGTTCGTTAAGAAAAATGGAAAAAATCGAGTTCAGAGCGGTAATCAAACATTTTCATTTAAAGGGTTTAACTCCATGTGAGATAAAAAATGAATTGGACTCAGTTCATGGCACATCTGCCCCTGCCTT
>NC_046658.1:108674217-108687383 GCF_010883055.1 Belonocnema kinseyi | reverse complement strand
ATTTTGAGGAACTTCCGAAAACGCACTTTTCTGAAGGATTAAAAAAACTTGAAAAGCGATTGACCAAGTGCATAGAGCTCCAAGGAGATTATGTTGAAAAATTAAAAAAAATTTACCCAAAAAAAATTGTTTTTATACTTCATTCTAAGGACTTATTGAACTACCCACGTATTTTAAGTCAAATTATAGTGAGTACTATGTTAAATTCATTGTAAAACATGAATTTTCAGACAAAAATTAAATTGTCAACCAAAATTATGAATCATCAATTGGAACAGTCGAATTTTTAACTAAAATTGAGAATCATCAACTGAAACAGTTGGATCATCAACCAAAAAGATGAATTTTCTTCCAAAAAAGACGAATTTTCGTCGAAATTCAACTTAAATAGTTAATTTTTTAGTTTAAAAAAAAACATTGACAAAAAAATGGAATAGTTAAAGTTTCAACCGCGAAAATTGATTATCTTCCAAAAGAAGACAAATTTTCAACCAAATACATCAATTTTCAAACAAATAGTTGAATTTTTAATAAACAGGAAAATTAATTTGAGACCAAACTGTTGCATTTTCAACCAAATTGGTAAACTTTCAAGCAAAGAAGAATACTTAAATTTTCAGTTAGAAAATAAATTTAATTAAAATAATGTATCTTGAACTATTACAATTCAATTTTCGATTGTAAAATATGGCTTATCAACTAAAATGATGAATCTTAAACCGGAACAGTTGCATTTTCAACCAAAAAGATGAATTTTTAAACAAAGAGATTAATATTCTTCCAAAAAAGACGAATGTTCAAGAAGCACATGAATTGTATTCTAAAAAATGATACAATTTTAACCAAAAATTGAATAGTTACATTTTTAGTTAAAAAAAAATAATAATTTGTCTATGAAAGAAATAAAATTTTAACTAAAGTGATGGAATATTCAACTGGAATAGTTCAATTTTCAGTTTAAAAAATTCACTTTCATCAAACAAAACAAAATTTTGCACCAAACTGATGAATTTTCAACTAAAATTCTGAATATTTAACTGGAATAGTTGATATTTTAACCAAAAACATGAATTGTCAATCAAGAAAATACATTTCTACCAAAAACAGGAATTAAAAAAAAATTAATTCTCAGCAGAAAATGTACTTGTTGATATTTCAAACAAAACAGATTTTAATTATAAATCAAAGCCAGTTGAATTCTAACAAAAATAATAACTTTCAAACAAATATTTGAATTTTCAACTAAAAAATATTCATTTTCAACCAAAAATAGAAAAGTTACATTTTTCAGTTAAAAAAATTAATTTACAACAACAAAAAAACACGATATTTCAACATAATTCATGGATTTTATACTAAAAAGAAAGATAAATTTTCAACCAGAGATGAACATTTAACTCAAATAATGGAATATTTAACTGAAATAGTGGAATTTTCAGTTACAAAAATTAATTTACAACAACAACAAAATGTTTAATAAAATAAATCAATTTCGACTAAAGAGATAAATTTTCAATGAAAATTGTGAATCTTTAAACAAAAAAATGAATTAAAAAAGAAAGAGTTTCACTTTCAATCAAGTAATTGAAGTTGCAACCGTTAAGGAAAAAAAAAATTCATTTGAGACCAAACTGCTGCATTCGCAACCAAATAGTTCAACTTTGAAAAAAGAGAACATTTCAATTATCAGTTAAAAAATAAATGTTCAACCAAACAAATTTTTTAACCCAAATAATGTATCCTCAAATAGAATTATTGAATTTTTAATTGTAGAAGGTGAATTATCATCTAAAATGATAAACCTTCAACTGCAATATTTGAATTTTTAACCAAACAGATCAATATTAAACTAAAATGATGAATCTTTAACTAGAATAGTTGAAATTTCAACCAAACAAAAGAAAACTTTCAATCAAAGTGATGATTTTAACTAAAATAGTTCAAATTTCAACCAAAAAGATGAATTTTCAACCAAATATTTTAATTTTTAACTGAAATTATAATCTTTCAGTTAAAAAAAAATTATTTTCAATATAAATTAGCATTTTAAACAAAATAATTTAACTTTTAACAAAAAAAATCTTAATTCTCAACAAAAAAAGTAATTGTTGGTATTTCAAACAAACCAGATTTTAATTATAAATCAAAGATAGTTGAATTCTACTAAAAAGAATAATTATCAACCAAAAAAAGAACATTCAATTTTTTCACTTATAAAATATTAATTTCCAATAAAAAACGATATTTCAACAAAATAGTTAAATCCAGTAATATAAAGCTACTTTTACAAGTCACAAAGCTTTGTTATTTAATTTTATATTAAAATTGGACAACAATGAAGACATCCTCTAGAAAAAAATTCTAGAGATTCTAGGATTCCCAGGTAAGTAGACACCCTGGAGATTCTCTATTCCATATTTTTTTTAATTATCTACTATAAAAATCGCATTTCATCCTTAAGTAAATATTATAAAAATAATACTGGATCAAAAATGTTGAAAAGACTGAATTTCACATTCATTTCTTTTCCGTTTTGCCATGAGTGTGCACTTTACCTCCCCACTTCTTTACAAATTCTGAGACAGCGAACTTTCTTTGACAGCCTTTGTAGTTCATGTAGCGTATTTTTCCAAATATGTCTCTTTCCTTCCAGCCTTGATCATGAATTCCACAAATTGACCACATACAGCCTGAAAAAAAACATTTTCAATAACTTTAATCAAATGTAAATGTAATAATACAATAAAAAATACGCTTTTAAGTAAGGAGCCGTCCATAAAATAAATTACAAATCAAGGGAGAGGAAGGGTTTCAACCATCAATTACGGTTTAGAAAATATGAGGAGGGGAGGGGTTAATGAAAGTAACGTTACGAACTTAGACAACATTTAGAACGTTTCCTCATTAAAAATTTGAACAAAGTTTGGAAAAGATGGACATTTAAAGGTACAGTTCAATAACAACTTGATATTTTTCAAAATTATTTTCGATCTGTTTCGGTCTTGTCATCTTTTTTGTTTAAGAATTATTTTTCCCCGGTTTTCAAGAAACTTCCCCTTTTTCTTTGTTTTCCGCTTGAATGCGGACTAAATTAATAAAACCTAATATGAAAATTCAACTATACTTGATTTAAAGTTAATTTTTGTATTGAAAAGTCTACTTTTGGTTACAAATTTTACTATTGGGAATGGTTAAACTGCGATATGCCACCTAGCGACGAAAATCCGAACTAGAAAGAATAGGTACAATTTTAAAGATGCATTTGAATTTAAGCATAAAAGTGTTTTAACTTGTTTTTTCGTGGAACTTAAAGTATTTATTGGATACTGAAAATAAGTCTTTATCGAAAACAAAGGATTTTATACATAATTTACATCTTATGCAGTGAAAAAACAGATATTTTGCACAAAATATTTTTCTGAATAAAAAACATTTCTTTTTTCCTATTAATTGTGATTTTCAACACATTATAAACTTAAATGGATTTATTTTGAAGCAAAAATGAACTCAAAGTAAATTTTTATTAATTTATACACGAAATATTTACTATTTAAAAATCCGATCTAAACGTTAGGTTAGACTTCGTAATTCAATTTCAATCGTCTATTATTCGTATTCTTTGCATAATCCGGATCAAATTTTCGGTAAATCCAATAATTTAAGTTTATTTAAGCTTAAAATTCATTGAAACTTACATGAAATAGTAAAATAATTGATTTTTTTAAACGTTTTTGACAAAAATGTGTTTTTTCATTGTAAAAGATAAAAATTCTATCTAAAACGACTGGTTTTTGATGAAGTTTTTTTTTAGTATTCAATCATTGTTTTAAACTTTACAAAACAATTTTAAAAACACTTTTATGCAAAAATTAAGATACAGCTTTAAAATTGTACCTACTCTTACTGGTTCCAGTTTTCGGCAGAAGATGGAGAAATGGTCGACCACCATTCCTAATATAGTTGAAAATTTTATTATTTCGCTGAAAATGAAACTATTTTGTTGAAAAATCATGTTCTTTGCTTAAAAAATCAATTACTTTCTTCAATTTCGTTTCATTTATTGTTGAAATTTTATCTTTTTTCGTAAAAATTTAGCTATTTGATTAGAAACTTATCTTTGCTGGTTAGAAATTGATATTATTTATTGAAAATTCAACTATTTGATTTAAAATCCGTCTTTTTCGCTAAAGAATTACAATTTGAACTCAAAATTTTAATATTCCATTTTTTATTGAAAATTTATATTTTTAATTGAAAATTCATGCATTTTGTTGAAAATGCATGCTTATTGGTACAAAATTAGTCTTCTTGGTCAAAAAATTAAAACATTTTTGTTAAAAATGCAATTTTTTAGTTAAAAATGTTTTTGTTTTTTGTTTTTTTTTATTATGCGCTTCGTTGAGAACTCATTTTTCTTGGTTTAAAGAATTTGTTAAAATTTCATTTTTTTTGTTTGAAGATGTATCTCTGGTAGAAAAGTTTTCTACTTTTTTGAGAACTCGTTTCATTTTTGATTCAAAATTAATGTTTTTAACCAAAAATGTACCTATTCTATTTTTGGTTAAAAATTTATGTTTTCTATTGGAAATTAATATATTCTAGTTGAAAAATCGTCTTTTTGGTAAAAAATTAATATTCTGGGTTGAAAAATCATGCTTCTAAATTAAAAGTGCAACTACTTGGTTTAAAGATAAACTAATTTCTTAACAATTCATTTTATGAGTTGAAGATTCATCTCTTTGGTTGAAAAGTTTAAAGATTAATCGTTTTAAATTGAAAATATAACTATTTCATTTTTGTTGGAAAACTTATACTCTTTACGTAAAAATTCAACTATTTTGCTAGTCATCTCTTCTGGTCGAAAGTTCAACTCTTTTGTTGAAAATTCCTCCTTTTTTATTGAAAACTCATCTTGCATGGTAAAGAAAGACATATTTCTTACTTGAAAATGAACTATTCGGGTTGAAAATTCAAGTTTGTTTTAAAAAAATCGCCTTTTTGGTTTCAAAATTCTATTTAGTTCAAAATACAACTGATTTTGGGTGGAATTATACTTTTTCTGTTTGAAAATTTGACTATTAGGTTAAAAATGTAACTCTTTTGTTCATAATTTAATTATTGTATTGAAAATTCAACTATTTTGTTAAATTCATCTTTTTTAGTGAAAAATTTAACTTTCTGGTAGAAATTCGTCCTTTTTTATTGAAAATTCATTTTTTATTGTAGAAAAGTCATATTTCTTATATGAAAATGTATCTGTCTTGTTTGGATATGCACTTGTTTGTTGAAAATTCAAATGTATTCAAAAAAATTGATCTTTTTGGCTTGAAAATTTAACTATTTGTTCAAAAGTTGAACTATTTTGTTGAAATTTCATCTATTTTTCTTAAAGTTTCACATGTTTGGTTCTAAATGCAATTGTTTGGTTAAACATTATTTTTTTGTTAATAACAATGATTTATTTTGGATTAAAAATTCAAAAATATGGTTAAAAATGTAATATATTTCTACTTGAAATCTTAAGTTTATAGACGGCCTCTAATTTGAAAGCTTTAGAGGCAGCTTTTCTTTGAAGAAACAAATTGTTGAATTATAATCTTTCTCAGATTTTAATAAATATAAACGAACCAACGTATCCATTTGGATCACAGCCATCCATGCTGTATCTATCATTTAAATAAATGGCCCATTTTAATGCATCCTCAGGAGATTCGGTCCACTCAAGAATTTTTTTGGCCCAATACATTCTGAGAAATCCATGCATTTTTCCATATTCCACTAGCTGATTTTGAGCTGCGTTCCACAAGTCATCGTGTGTTAAAGATTTTTCAAATTGGTCCAGACTGTAGATATATTCTCGCTTATCTTTTCTGTAAAAAAATGATAATATTATTTTTTTAACTTATATTTTTTAGGAGACGTTTTAGGGAGATTTAAATCAATGTTATTAAACAAAAATGGTTAAAAAGTGCAATAAAAAGATAGGATGTAAATTTTTTAAATAATGAAATTTCTGGAACCAGAAACAATAAAGGAAATAGAATAAATAGATATCAAACTATGGGGCCATTAAATTATCGATGTTAAAAAACACTATTCTTATTCCTAATTCTCATTTTTTAAATAATTTTAACATCCATTTTAATTCGAAAATATGCTTTCGTGTGCCAAATTTAAGAAATATCCCTTGTATTCTAGGAAAAAGTTGCAAGACAAGCTTCCAAACAAAACATATTAAATTCAGTAAATCGACTTATATTTTGCTAAATATCTCTTCAACTCGGTTTTTTTTAATTTTGGAATTTTATCAAATTAACAAATTTTGCGTTATAATTTTCTTTAATCATTTTTAAAATTTTAGGAAATCATTTGCAATACTTTAAAATATTTTTCAATTTTCTCTTCATGGCTTTCATAAATAAAAAATCATTTGAAATTTGCCCATGAATCTTAAAAGTGTTTTTTTTATTCTCTTGAAACTTTTGACAATTCTTAAAACGCTTCTAAATTTTGTTTTAATTTTTTTTGAAATTTTCAAATCTTGAATTATTCTTTAATGTTTGAAAAACTTCTTAAACTTTTAAATAATATCTTTTAAAATAATTCAGTTTTCCTACAATTTTCTTAAAAACGGCAACATTTTGAAAAATTGTTAAAATCTTCCAGAAACTTTTTCGACATGTTTTGAAATCTCACAAACCTAAAAAAATTATAATTAATTCTATAAACTAGAAAACTGATTGTCCGTATCCATCATTTCACTCAAAAAAATCACCGCAAAATCTTTTGGATTATATTTTGTCAATTTTTTGAAATTTTTGAAATCTAAAAAGCTATTTGTTCGAAATCTTCAGAACTATAAATTTTCTTTTAGATTTTTTACAATAGTTTCAAGCTTGCAATTATTTTGAAATATTATGAAAATTTCGAAATATCTCTTAATCTTAATGGCATTTTCTTTAAAATTTTGTAATCTTTCAAAATTGAAAATTTAGACTTATTAATTATTAATATTTTTTTTTAAAATCATTCAGCTAAATATCTTTAAAAATAATAATTAAGTTTTCCTATAATTTTTTTTAAACATAAAAATTAAAGAAATTGTTTTCAAACTTTGATTGAAAATTTTTTTCAAATACATGCATTGAAATCTTCAAAACTTAAAAGTCATTCTTTGAAATACGACTTAAATCCCTTTAAGTTTTTCCAGAAAGTGCATACACTTCTCACATCCAGATATTCTAAGTTTTTGTCCATAATTTCATTTTTTGTGTCTCTTTTTAAGTGTAAAAAAGTTTACAAATTATAGCGTGATAGTAATTTGTTAAGAACAGAATTTTTTGTCATTATTCAAAAATAATTTACAAATGTGATTTTCTCTTTTATCAATAATTTTGCGCATTATTTAGAAATACATTTTAGCATGCAATTAAATAACTTGAATATATTTAAATTTTGATTTATAAAGTTGATGGACTTAAAATGTGGCACCTGGCTCAAATTTTAATTCCCGCTTTTATTTTTATTCCTGGGTTTCCCTGGGTTTCGAGATTAGTAGACACTATGTATTAGTTCTATGAATATTATCTTAGTAATTTTTAATAGTATATCATAAATATTAATTGATATAATAAGAGGGTACGCATCATTTTAATCTAGTAAATTTTTTTTTAAAATCTTTCATGAAATGAATAGAACAATTTAAGGTTTCAATTACAGATATCAAATGTATTTTTTTTTTTATCGAAAAGGAAACTTTTTTACCATATAAAAGATGAATTTGCAATTGAAAGGAAGAATTTTCAACAAAACTGTTGGATTTTTACGGGAGTAATTAAATTTTCTACCCACAACGAAGAATCTTTAACCAAATAGTCGAATTTTTACATAAAAATGATTAAATTTTAACCAAAAACAGTTGTATTTTCAATCAAATACCTAATTTTTTTACCTAACAAATCAAATGTTTTAGAAAACAGTTGACTTTTAAACACAAAAAGATGAAATTTCAACAACAAACGTTCATTTTCAGTAAAGAAAGATGCATTTTAAACCAAATAGTTAAATTCCTAACAAAGAAAATTAATTTTTAACCTAAAAGATGAATTTCCAATCAAATAGTTAATAAATCTTCAAGCCAAAAAGACGAATTTCTTTAGAAGACAATTGAATTTTCAACACGAAAAGTGGCATTTTTAACAAAAAGATCAAATTGTCAACGAAAAATGATATCGTTGATAAAACAGCGAATTTTTAAAAATAGTTCACTTTTTAACCAAAGAATTGCATTTTCAAGAAAATGCTAAATTTTTCAACAAAATGGTGAATTTTTTACCAAATAGTTGAATTTTTAACGAACAAATATAAATTCTTATCAAAAACTTTAATAGTTGCTATTCCATACAAAAAATATGAAATTTATACCAAAAGAGATTAAGTTTAAAACAAAAAAGACGAATTTTCAAACGAATAGTTGCATTTTTAACAAAAAAGATCAACTTTCAAACAAAAATGTAACAGTAACATTTTCAGTAAATATTTAAAGTTTCAATTAAAAAATTAATTCTCAGACAGTTTCATTATTTTCAATAAAGAAGGAAATTTCGACAAAAAGATATTAATTTTTACACCAAAAAGACGATTTAGAAAGAAAAGTTAAATTTTCAACCAAGAAAGATTTCAGCTCAATTATCAATATTAAAATATATATAAATTTTCAACATGAAGTTAATTATCAAACAAAAAAGTTGACTTTTCAACCAAAATGGATGAGTTTTTAACAAATATTTGAATTTGCAACCAAAAAGGATTAGTTTTAATAAAATTGTCGAGTTCGCAATCATGTTATAAAACTTTTAATTTAAAATATAATCGTCTGGAGGGAAAAATTGAAGAAAATAGAAACATAAACACGAAGGAAATAAACTTAATTTGCAAAATAGCCTATCTTTTCCCTGACAAATTTTTAAAGAATTTTAAGCTTGTGACATTTTTTAAATATAATTTTTTATTAACAGAATAAAACAATTTCAAATAAAAGTTTTAAAATTTCAAATATATTATCACTTGACAGTCATTTAAAGTGCCTCTTATAGAAATTACCTGACTTGCAAGCTTTTTTTCGAAATCCCTGACTTTCTCTAACCAACAAATTTCTCTGATTTCCAGATTTTCCCTTATCTACAGCCAACCTGAATAGAAAATAAAAATAAAAAAATTCTGATCAAATTAAATAAAAAATACTTTACCGATGAGCATCGAGGGTGTCAATCGCCCATTGATATGCTCCTTTAATGGAATCATAGTGTTCGTTGTAAAAGCAGAAATTATCTGCAAGCTCACTTCGGATAATAGCTTCTTCCATAAAAGCCTCAATTGATTCTTTATGTTTCTTTTTGAATTTTTTAGCTTCCAAAATGCATCTTTGAACCGATATCATTCCAAAATGAAACCAGGGTGACAAATTGCTCAAAGCATCAACAGTTGGATCGTTTCGCTTGGTATTGTAAAGATCCAAACGATCTTTTAAAAAAGATTCAAGTTCCAAAATTCCACCTTTGTAGCCTGGTTTGGCCCAAGTGACTTCGTCCACGGTTCTATCAACCTTTAGGACTTTTAATGTCGTTTTCCAATCAGTTTTTTCAAGATTTTGTTCACTTGTGTGAGGATGATTTATTACTGGTGGATATGGCGTTAAAAACTCGTCTAATTTCGAATTTATTTTGTTGCGAATTGTACGTGCTGAATATTCTTGTTTGTCTGAAGTAACCCAACAAGGCACAATATTATGAGCATCCACCTACAACACATTTTTTAAAACAGTTTTTTTTAATATGATATATAATAGAGTTTAAATAACACTTAAATAATTATATAATCACCTGGCAAAGAGGTACATTTTTTGGAAGATTTTTTTTCAAATCATTCACCCAAAACATCGGCAATTTCAAAGGAAAAAAGTCGGTAACGACCGCTCCCATTTTGTAATTTTTCACGAATTCCAAAAGTGCAGAATTTGGTTCGCCATGTAAAAGAGTGAAATTAATGTTTAGAGATTTTAACTCTCTTTCAACTTCTTCTAAACCCTTCAAGAGAAATTTGTAATGACGAATTGTTGCATCAAGGAACTTTGGTAAAATGCAAAAGCAAACGTGAAGAGGCACTTTGTTTTTCAAAGCTATTTTTTGAGTGTAGAGAAGGGCCCAATTATCTAAAAAATAAGTTTCTAATTAAGTTAATTTCTTGTCGATGTTAATTTTTTTTTAATTATTATATACCTTGCACTCTAGAATCTCGAAACATCCAATAAACAACTCCACGACAGTTTTTAGCAACTTCGTCAAGTTCTGTTAGAATTCTGATCCTTTTCTTGTTAAACTTGAAATCCAAGACTGATTCTCCTGCCTGAAATCCATTAAAATGTTTTGAAATATTTAAATTACATTTTTTAGAGGGATCTAATATAGAAACCGAGAATATTCGTTCTTACATTTTTTCTATCTTCTTCTATTGCTTCAATAAAACTTGACGTCCGAGCTTTTTTTGCTTGACTTGAGTCACTCATTTTGTAATATGTAATTGGATTGTTCCCACTAGAGATGAACTTGAAGAATAAGGTATAGAAATTCCATTCACTGTCTGAAAAATATAAATGTTATATAAACAATTTAATTCAAATAATTTATGTTATTCACATAAGTTTTCGCAACTGAACGTTTAAAAATTCATCAATTTCAAGTTTTTAAATTAAAACAATTACCGTTTCATATTACTGGATTTTACAAAATCTTTATATTATTTTTATACGGCACCGAATGAATATAAATTCAGTTTATTTACAGGGTATCTGTATAACTTCATTTTTTAAATTCCCTGACATTTCCTCAAATAATTTTTCATTTTCCCCGGTCAATTACATTTAAAGTCGGAAATTCTAATATTGTGACATTTTTAATACAAAATCTTTTATAAGTGGAACAAAATACAAAATTTAAATTTATAAATTTTTAATTTATTATTCTCAGGGATCACAGTTTAATTTTTGTTTAAGTGACTAGCTTCAAGCCCAAAAAGTGACTAAAAGTGACCAATATGAAATAATAATTTAAATAATGTTCTTTTAAATTTAAAATAATTCAAATAAATTGGAACAAATTTTTTAATCCGAAAAATTACACTTTATTCAGTGAAATTAATTGAATTGAAAAAATGAAAAGATTCATTGCATTGAATAAGTTTAAAATGAGTTTAGAAAAATTCGTAGAAATAAAAAAGAATTTGAGGAAATTCCTATGTACAAAATCTACAAAATCCATTTTATTGAGTGGATTTAAACGATTTCGAGTGAATTAAAAAAAAATCAAGAAAGGTGCGAATTGAAAATAATTTAAAAGCATTCAGGATAAATAAATGAGATTTCAAGATGAATTCCAAATGAACTCAATTAAAGTGGAACCAAATGCTGATATCTTGTAAAATGTATTTAAACACCTTGAGAGCTTTTAATACCCTTACTATAATTAAAATCCTCGGAAAACTCATAAAATCCCTTGAAATCTTTTTAAATATCTTAAAAACGTATACATCCTGTAAAATCGTTCCAAAATCTTTCCAAATTCTTGAAAATGCCCCGGAATATTCTAAAATACATTAAAATATTTAAAATCCCTTACAATATTTTGCAATCCCTTTCAGTTCCTTAAATCTCATAAAAATTCTTTGGAATATTTAAAAATACCTTCAAATATTTTAAATACTTTGCAATTTTTTGAAATACCTGAAAGCTTTTTAAAGCTTTTGCCTTGGAACTGTTAAAAATACCTTAAGATATTTAAAATACTTCATGATATTTTAAAATCCATTACATCTTTTTAAAGCTCCTAAAAAATTCTTGAAATTTTTAAAAGAATCTAAATTTTTCAGAATTCTTTGAAATTGTTTTAAATCACTGAAGACCTCGAAAATTTGATAAAATCCGTTGCAATTCTTTTAAATTCCCTAAAACCATATATAGATTTGAGGAAAAAAGTTACTTTTGCCTAATCTACAACTATCTTGTATTCAATAAAAATAATTATATTTCAATCTTAAAAATCCTTTTGAATCCCTTTAAATTATTAAAGTCTATTTGAAATTTCTTGAAATATTAAAAAATATTCCAAAGGAATTCAGGAGAATTCAAAAAAGGTGTATACCTAAATTCGATAGTGGCTATTATATCTAACAACCCATGGCTTAATTTATTGAATAAAAGTCACTAAGATCACCTTTTCAGATTGAAAAGTGAATACAGTGACTTTATCTTGCAAAATTATCTAAAAAGTCATTTGCGACAAAAATGACTAAAATTAACGTTTTTTCTTCTTCAAAATTTTCTAACTTTTCCCTGATTTCCAGGCTTTTCGCGACCTACGGCCACCCTTTATTCAATGAAAACAATTTAATATTTTCCTAATTATTACTTTTTAATTTGTTTGTAAAGTATTTTCAAATTGTAATAGCAGAAGCAGAGATTTGGATTTGAAGAAATGCATTACGGAGAATATAATCTCTGTTTTAAAGTGGATAGATATGAATTTTACATAAAGTAAGATGAAATTCTATCTCCTATCAAGTATCTGCTACGCCTTTACGGGTATTACACAACGTTATGGAGATGATTGCTAGATATAAGGTAGTTTTATGCATAGTTTAGTGCTCAACCAAACTGCTTCCTTAGTGGGAATTGATTTTCCGGAACAAAGCGTTTGATTGTTAAATTGCATATTTTAGTACTTTGACTTACAATTTCACATCTACAAACATAGAACGATATAAATGTCAAATTTTAGTACAAAGGTAAAGTAAAAATAAAACTACATTTAGAAACTAAAAATTCAAATAAACAGTTGAAAAAAATATAGTATATAATTTATATTAAGTTTGATAAAAGTAGATGATTTTAATGAACACTATAAAATATTAAAGTCCTGCAATTTTTAAAATGAATTATTCATAGGGTTTATTATTATTATTATTAAAATGGAAACCCTAATGGACAATGATTCGGACATGTTGAGAGAATACCAAATGAACGACTAACGAAACAAGTATATCAAGGTAAAGTAAATGGCAGCGTGCCCAGAGGTAGACCGCGGAAAGAATGGTTAGAATGTGTGAATGAGACC
>NC_046658.1:108630087-108674117 GCF_010883055.1 Belonocnema kinseyi | reverse complement strand
CTGAAAAATCTCTATCCCTTTCACACACTACTCCTTTCCCCTGCCGAGTGAGTCACGCCTACCTCGAAAGGGAAATGGCTTAATGGTGTAATAATAATAATATAGTATCCAGTATAAAAGAAACTCTACTGACGGAAATATGCATATACGTCAATAATAATTATGAATTCCTGTTCTGCTATTACTTCAGTATTTACCAAATCAAGTGAATGCATTTGGTTAACACGTATCATTAAAAACGTACTGCAATACTTGCAAGTAGCAACAATACAGGTTTGCAAAGTATAAACTTCGCAAAAAAGTTGATCTGAATTGTTTAGAAATCATATATTTTGTTTTTAATAAATTAACATAATTAAAAGAGGATTTAGTATAGTATCATATTAATACATTTTTATAATTCAACTAAAAATTATAAATAATTTTAGTTTTTTAATGAAAATACCTGAAAATGAGTTTTCTACCTCGTGTCTACTTTAAGTCTGGAAAAAAATTCCCTGATAAATCTAGATTGTATACAACTTCAAAAGTTTCTTATAAATAATTTTTTTTAATTCCTTCCAAATGTCTAAATGTGTAAAAATAGCAATATTCACATGCAAAATTAGATAACAGTTTTTTTTATTTGTGAAAGTAACTTTGATAAATAATAAGTCATTTCTTAATATCACAAGTTTTTAGGAAATTCTTATATTTAATAGGAAAATATATTCTTTTGAGTGGAATTAATGCGAGTACAATATTATATCCAATTTAAGAGGCTTCAAATTTTCAACATTTCAATTTTAAATATTGCATTCTTAACGAGATAGATGACTTTTCAACCAGAAAGTTAAATTTTTAACAAAAGAAGATAAATTTTTAACCAAAAATGTTAAAGCTAAATTTTCAGTTTAAAGAAAAATTTCGACAACAAAAAAAAACAATTTTCAACCAAATAGTTCAATTTTCAACAAAAGTTTAAAATTTTGAACTAAAATTATGAGTGTTTAATCGAAATAGATGAATTTTCAACCAACAAAATCAATTTTAAAATAAAATGATGAACCTGAAACTGCAATAGTTGAATTTATAACCAAAAAGATTAATTGTTGATAAAAAAATAGGAATTTTTAACAAAATACATGAGTTTTCAATTGGAGAATTTAAATTTCTCACCATAAAAAAGTGACAAAAAATTTCTACAAAAATTATGGAATATTCAACGGAATTAATTAAATATTCAAATACAACCTTTTTTAAAACTAAAAGAATCAACAAATTACATAAATTTTCAATGGAAAAAGGTTTAAATTTTCGTCAAAAAATTAAATTAAATTTGCCGTGAGAAAAGTTAATTTTTAACCAAAGAGATGATTTTTAAACTAAAATTATAGAATATTAAACGGGATTGGCTAAATTTTGTACTAAAAAATTAATTTTAAACCAAAGAAGAAAATAATTTTCAAACAAATATTTAAGTTTTCTGTTCAAAAAACTTAATTTTCAACCATCAAAAAAACTAATTTTGAACAAAATAGTTCATTTTTCAACTAAAATGATGAATTTTAAACTGAAATAGTTGAAATGCAAACCAAAAAAATGCATTTCAAACTAAAATGATGAATCTTAAGCTGAAATAGTTTAATATACAATCAGAAACATTAAGTTTTAAGTTATAAGATTAATTATCCACCAAAAATACGAATTTTCAATAGATTATATGAGTTTTCAACAAAAAATTTAATTTTCAACCAAAGACATTAATTTTGTAACCAGAATTATGGAATATTCAACGGGAATAGTTAAACATTAAACTAAAAAAATGAACTTTGAACCAAATTTAGAAAAAATAATAATTTTCAACAAAACAGTTCATTTTTCAGTTTAAAAAAAAGTTGTAACTAAAGAGATCAATTTTAAACTAAAATTATGGAATATTTAAACGTAATAGTTGAGTTCAGTTAACAAATTAATTTTCAACATAGAAAAAAAACGAATTTTCAACAGAATTGGAATTGTTAACTCAAAAGAGAAATACTCAATCAAAAAAGTTAATTTTTTTACCGTAATGGACAAATCTACAAACAAAAAATATCAATTTTCAATCAAAAATAGAATAGACAAATCATCAGTTAAAAAAATAATCATTTCTAACAAAAAAGAAAATTTTCAAAAATTTAAGTCAATATTTGAATTTATAAGAAATTTAAGCGTGCTCTCGAAAAAATTCCTTGACAAATTCAGGTTTTTCCAGATATATAAAAATTCCCTGATGATTTCAGGTTTTCCAGGTGAGTAGACACTCTTTAAATAAAAATCTTTAAAATTATAGAAAATTATACCATGAATTTATAGTAAGAAAACATATTATCGTAAAAGTCAAATGGCTAATAATTAGCCAATTATATAACTAATTAATTCAGTTATATTCTTTTTGCTTTTCAATGATTGATTTTTAACTAATTTAGATTTAGAGAATGCTATACAAATTGGATTATTCATGCGATACGAAACAAATGGTCGATGTTTAATTTTCTGGAATATCATGGTACTTAAAAAAGATAAAAAAATCTTCAGTTTAATTTTCTCAAACATCCTAGTACTTTAAAAAGTTAAAAATCTGCAAGTATCTTAAATAAAAATAAATATATTACAAAATTAACAAATTTTACAATTTTTCCGAAAGTGAAAAATTGACATTTATCGAATGAAAAGACGTTCAACCACAAAAGCTCTCTAAAGTTTTAACAGAAATATGTCGAATATTGTAAAAATCAAATAAAATCTTCAATAACATTATACCCCCAACAGATGTTATTTTGGGAAAAATTAAGCCATTTTTTTCCTTCACAAATACTTTGAATTAGATGTAGCTATTATGGAAAATTTTGTTTTGTTTATTAATAAGCATCTTAAATAATTTTTTCCTTAAGCCCAAACTGCATTGAATATCTTTCACTAGACATTGCTAAGTAAAAGAAACCAAACTTGATTTGAAATGCTTTCTTTTCAAAGAAATTGTGTCCTAAAAAAGAAATGTAAATTGTCTCATCTTTGGATTCAGTTTTAAAATGTTATTTTCAGTTTACTTTTTCTTTTTTGGTACTTATGTAACATGAAAAATAAAACAGGTACCAATTGAAAAACATGGAGATCAGGCTTTTTTGACATTCCCATAAAAATTTCGAAACAATTATGATTATTATTTGATTATATTAGAGTTGTTTTGAGGTCAAATAAATTATTAAGTAATTAAATGTAATGAATTACAAGAATTTGTTTATTTATCGGAATCGAAAAAATGGAAACAATATAAATAAATGTCGCTTTTTGGAGGTTATGTCCCATGATTATAATATAAAGTAAACGTTTAAATATGTTAACAAAGATTTTATTACCCTGCGTTTATGAAAAATTCAATTTTGATAAAATATTGATTCTTTTTTTTAATATCATTTTTTTGTTTCCCTAAAATAGCCCCTATATCGGCTGATATTCTGTCATTTCAGTTTTCCACACTTTTCTGAAAAAATAATGACTAACAAATTATTTCACGGCTTGTAAGTCATCAAGACTAAATGGTTTGCACTCCTGCGCAACCGTTTTTATATACGATAATTATAAAAAGAGGTAGAAGTCAATTTTTGGGAGAGTGCATAGCTATTTTCGACGCATTTCGGATTTTTTTCAGCTTTCTGACAAAATGCCAGCAAATGACGTTTTATGCACACTATAGACAACAGTTCAAATTACAAATTAGGTCAAAGGATACATTCAAACACTTTAACATGATGATTTTATATATAAAAAACATAATAACCCCTGGGAGTTCAAAACATCACCTGAATTGACGGTACTATTCTCGAAAATGAGGAAGGTAAATATGCATATGCGCAAGATTAAATTATAGTATAATTTACAATTTTTTAACAAATGCCAGCTTCGTTAATATAAAACAATGTCAATTTCTAGATATTAGGAAATTCTGATTTAAAAAAGTCTATTGTTTACTCACATTTTTCACAAGAAATGCGATGTACGCAGAGGTTATGAAACTTGAAGACTTAATTGCAAAACAGAACTAAATACACTTTCACTTGAAAATCACTTTGAAAAATAAAAGAACAATACTTATTTCAGTTTCTTTCAACTTTACCGCACAAAATAGACTGAAACGAAATCAAAACACAAAAACAATTCACAGCTCGGCCGCCATGATTGCTGGCTGGTCAGCTGTTTAAACGAAAACACGAACAGAACTTTCCACCAATCACAGAAAAAATTTATGAAAATTCAAAGCTCACGATTGGTCAACTATTTTGCATTTACAAAAATGAATCTTCATTCGCCAACTTCACAATGTAGTGTGAGCGCCCTTCATTCGCGACACATTTTTTTCTTTCACAATTTTTGACAGCTACGAAGGTACTTTTAACACATATTTTCTGTGACTTTTTCATCGAATTTCAATTTTAATATCATCGGATACCCGAATAAATACAATTTTTGTATATAAATTTATATATATAGTGTTTATTTAAGGACTTGAAAAATTGCGTTTTATTCTAGGTATATTGAATCAACATTTTTCGACGAAAAATGCCTCTAACCTAAATTTAATTTTATAATTGTATATAGTGAAACGGGGAAGCAATAGGTTAAAATTATTGCTAAAAGAAAGGAAATGTATAGGATTAATCAAACACATTTTAACTGTTTCTTGATTCTTGTATTGTTTTTCTCAGTTATTTTTTATCCACCAGTCTTTCTAAAATATAAATGTATAAACAAACAATCTTTTCATTTACAACTCTCTTCGATGCTTATTTACAATATCATACACATTAACAGATTTGTATATAATATATATCATTATATACACTATACTGTCCAAGTATATCATACTCTCGAGCTGTTTGTGTAACGTTTATTATCGCTGACAATAATGCATTCCATAAATGCTGATAACGAGAATGAAGTCACAAAAATTGCAGACATTCGTAGTATCAATTGAATTATTTCAAGATAGAAGCGAAAAGAGTTGAACGCAAGATTAGAAATTGCTCCGTCATTGTTATCGTTTTGTTTATAATTAGATAATTGAGATCGGCCTGTTTTCAATTTTTGTTTCCATACAAATTGTCCCAATGTGAAAAACTTCATTCGGAAATAAATCACTCTTCGATTCATTCCATGAAGCACATTTTATTTTTGGAAAAAAAATTCTCTTCTTTATCTTGCCAGAAAATACCCTTTCTGCATCTAATTATGCATTTTAGAATAAAATTTTTGAAATTTTTCACATGTCCCTTAGAAAAATTCAAGTCTGTCAATTGACAATTTAAAATTCGGAAGATTCTTGACAAAACTTCAATTCTCTAAACTTAAGTTACTTTGCAGTCTTGCATCGATCATAATTCGATAAGTCTTTACATTAAATCTACATTAATAAAGACTCATTTATTCTACTCGAAAGTCAGTACCGAAACGAATTACCGAATTAAACTAATTGCCCTTTTATGTTTTAATGACTGACACATTCTTTTTTGAAGAATGAAACAAAAAATCTTGAAAATAAAGCACAAAAGGGCATTTATTTACTGTAATTCGTCTCATTTTAGCCTTGAATCCATTCCAGGGCTTGATACTTCGTACTAAAATTTATAAAAGCCTTTGTCTCTAATTCTCATTTTTCCTAATCGATTTTTAATTCTTTTCAAAGAATTAATCAGTCTCAAGCCCTTGAATAATTTCATTATTCAATTATAACTCATTAGTCAATTATGGAATCGCACTTGGTGTCATAAATAGGGACTAACTTTCAGATAATTTCACTTTGAGCCAATAAGCGTATAGCGTCATTGTCCACAATGGACTCGGCTGGGCTCTTTTTCTATATAGAATAGTTTATGAACCATTCACTCAATTAATAAATAAAAGTTCATTGTACACTTTCACTATGGAACTTATAAAATTAGGGTATAATAACTATACAGTTGAACTTTTTGGTGTAAACAGGATCGTGTCGTGGCATTGAGAAGTATACGAATTTAATTTATAATTGATCTTGAAAATAAATACTACCCAATTATATATTTTCAAATACTACTTCCCAAAATTTGGTATAAAAATAGTAAAAAAGGAATAAATAATAAACCTGTTAAGACTTGACAAAAAAAAACACGGCAAAACTATTCACGTTATTTAATATTTTTGCAAACTAATCACGAATGCAACTAAAAAAAAAAAAACAACGAATTATTGCATCCTTCGCTCTCACCCTGACACGATCCAGCAATAATTGTAATATCAATTACTAAAACGACTTTCGCCTAGAGTGATGTAAATAAATACTACGATTTTGCATTTTTCTGTCCATTCGTGGCGAAAATGTAAATTAAATCAAGACGAAATCATTTCATAATTTCCGCTCTAAACAAAATTCAAAACCAAACAGGCTAAGGATTACAAAAGTACATAAACAGTCAAACATTTCGTTTGTAACCCTTAACTCATAAAGAAGTAAAATTAATAATAAATACTAGTATTTACATAATTTAAAACAATGTCCGTAAAAGATCTTTGTAAAAAAAGTCATAAAATTACCTCTATAGTCTTATAAAAGATTACTTTCTACGGTTTGGAAATATTATCTCAATTTCTTAATGGCTCGGTAAAAAAATTTGATACTAAAAAAAAATCTAAAACTTCCGTCACGAATGGGTCTGAAAAAACGCTAATTTCTAGATTTTATTCTCATAAGAATCAGGCACTGTCGACTCTCATTACAGGAATTTACAATTAGCGTCCACGAAATTGATCCAAAAACGTGGTGGTCACAAAAGTGACAAAAAAAGTGTATTGTTGGTAAAACGAAATTGATTGCAACAAGACACGTCTATTTTCAGATATTTTAATTTACTATAATACATGGTAAAATGTGCGGTGTTTCCTTTTTTCCCTCCTTTAATTACAAAATACGGATTTTTTTACAACACGTCATTTTCCAACAAAATAAAACCAAAAAAATCCGTTCTCCAGAACTTGATCTTACTGCTTGCGCATTCTTTTTTTTCAAATCGTCGTTGTGTTTTAAGTAATTAACAGACCTTAAGACTCGACCTTAAAATTTTTGACTGTCTTACGTCAAGAAAAAAAAAGTGTATACATATATATATATATATATATATATATAACAGAATGTACATGGATAAACATCTCTAGAAATATACCTTAAAGCAATATGTAAAACTTAAAATTTAGCCGCTGCTTCGATCACAAGAATTATGCCCGGGAAAAATAAATAAAGATTGGTAATCGCGAGAAAATACAATTGATGTTGTGTGATATTTTTTGTCTATGATGTGTGATATGGATTTCGCGAGTGTTTACAAACGGCCGTATTTAATTCTTTATTTCTTTCTTTTTTTTTTAAATACCGAATCGCGTTATTATAAACTCTGAATCGAGCCGTTTATTTTATATCAATTGAATTTGCACCATACGTAAGGATTTAAGTAGCCTTTGTACAATTAAAATTTGTTTCGCCTCAATTAGATTTTCACTGGTCACTCAATTACAAATGTACAATTTACGATCCGCGAGACGTTCTATTTTTATTATCTTACGAGGTTGAGGATTAATGCTTTTTGTATTGGCGACTCAATCTTTCCTTCTGGACGAAGAAATCTTCCGCGTAGATTCCCATTTCACTAATGCCCCAGCAGACCGCGAAAAAGCTTAACTTATTCTCGTGGCACCGTTGTGATTCATCTTGTGATTCATTACCCAGCCGTCTTCTTGCACGGTTTTCAAGTAATCTTCTAATAATGCTGCTAAATTCCGCCTTTTAAATCGTAGAGATTCTTTAACAATGTCCTTCACAAATGCGAGCCGTATGTCTAAAGTACCTTGGATTTGGTACAAATGTGAAAATAAGCTGGCATAATCTGTAACAAGAAATATAGTTTCATGTAAAATCATAATGTTTTCTATTTTATTTTCATTTTATTTCAAAAATTTTTCTTTTTAATAATCATTTTCTAGTGTATTATATTTGTTTAATAGGTTTTGCAGGGATCACCGCGCCAAAAAATGAACACAAAAAAACGGGGAAAATAGGGAAATGATTCTACATTTATTTTTACATATAGAAAAGAAGAAACAATCGTATTAAAAGAAATTGTATCGTTCTTAAATAATGTTTAATAACTTTTTAGTGGTTTCTGCCATCAGAGAATTTATTATTTTTTAATCGGAAACCTTTATCACGGACGATTAAATTCAAAATTCGTACTCTAAAGCTGATAATTTTTCCATTTGAACAATGAAAAATGAATTGCAAATTAAAACACTCAAGGTGGAAATTTTTTTTATTCAAATTCTCAATAACTTACACCTATACAATGGAAAGTACCAACACTTTTCAGTTAAATAATTTTAAATTAAATGCATTTAAACTAAAATATTTATAATTTTTAACTTTTATAAATTATAGAGTTCAAAGATTCAGATCCAGTTCCATTAATAAAAAGTTCCAACATAAAAACTTGAACAAATAAATTTTTGTTAACTCAACAATTTTGACATTCGAAGTCGAATTTTGTTTGCTTTAAACAGTTTAGATATCCTTAAAAAGCTTAAAAATTGTATTTTAAAGTCTTGAAAAAAATTCATGTTGTTTCAAATTTTTGCAAATAAAAATTAGTAGTAAATTTTTTTCACAACTTCTGAATATCTTTTAAAATAATTCAAATTTTAAATAATTTTTCAAAATAAAAAAATAATTTTCAATATTCCTAGTAATCTTAAGAAAATTCTTTCCTTGTTTTGAACCCAAACCTCTAAATATTTCTAAAAATAAATTCCCGGTTATTCCCGGTTTCAAAAAATTCCCGATACAGCGACGCCACCCGGAATACATTCACAACGATACAAAAAAAAACCAAAGAAAACAAAATTGGTAGAAATACCAATTTTTATATGTTTTAAATCATTCGCATGATCAAGAATATTTCCTCTTCTGAAAATGCCTTCATTACTGATTAAATCGTGATACTTATGTGTATAATTGCATATTCCTGTCCAAGGTTTGTTATTTCATAGTACTATAATTAATACTTTAAATGTAAATTAAAAACAAACTATTAAAAACAAACTATTAACAAAAATATAAGAAATTTTTAAATATTAAGAGTTCTGCAAATTTTTAAAACGAAACGCTTTAGAATATTTTAAAATAAATTACGATTAGATTCACTGGTAATAGCACATTGAGAAAAAATTAAAAGAAAAAAAAACATAAAAAAAAATGTATCACCACTGGGATTAGACCCTGAAAGGAAAAATTGAAAAGCAAACTTTTTTGTCGAAACACAATATTTCACTTAAAAATGCAATTTTGTTCATTTATATCTAAAGTTGCGAAAAAATTGTTTATCTTTTTTTTTTAATCTTTTGATGCTTCTTTCAATAAGAAAGAAGAAATGTACATATTTGTAAGTTTCAAATCAATTTTTTTTTCTATTTTTTACGGATCCTGAAACATCAGCCATTTTTACACACACAACATTGAAAAAGGAAAACAATATTTTTTGGCAACTTTAGTTGCAGAGTAAAAAAATTGCACTTTTCGCTTTTTTTTAAATAGGTATTATATTTCAACGAAAAAATCTTTTTCAGGTCCACCCTACATTGAAATCGTAAAAATCTATTTAAGAAAATAGAAATCATTTCAAAATTCCTTGGACATAAATTGAATTAAAATCTAAAAAAAATTGAAATAAAATGCACGCACGCGTTCACGTTCTTGAATTTTTATTTTCTAATACTTTTTAAAACTAAATCTCTTGAAATTTTTTAGAATCTTTTAAAATAGTTTAAAATCTTTCAAATCCTTTAAAATGTTTTTATTTGCTTTATATACCTTGTAAAAAATTTTATTTTATTCCCTAAAGTTCTCTATAAATTCGCCAAACTCCCTCAAAAACCCTGAAGTCTTAATATTTTGTACGCATCTGGAGGTTTAAACTGTCTCCATAAGTATTTGACATTTGAAAAATTTACATGTATTTCAGAAAAAGTAAAAGAAATAGAATTGTTTAGATTTTGATCAATCTTTAAATTAATTAAATATTGTACAAAAAGTATGTTAAAAGAGAAAAAATATTTAACATCTACTAAACGCTGCGCTTAAACCTCCCGTATTGTTAAAAACTGGCTTTCGGTCGTTTTTGAAAATTGTTTAAAATCTAGAACTTCTTAAATTTGTGCTCAATCGAAAAATGTTATTAATATCAGTTGTAAACAATGTTATCCTTGTTTGAATGTTGGTCTAATCGAAGTATAATTGTCACACGTTTTCTAACATAATTACAATCGCTATTCAAATTTAAACTAAAGAATCTTCAATGTGGACAAACAGATCATCGTATTTTATCATAGTTAATTTCAAAAATATTTATTTTGTACAGACTCCACCAACAAATATTTTACCTTTTTTTTAAGGCTTTATATAAATCCCAAATAGTTTAATTTGAAATTGGTCAAATTTAAAAAAATTAAATTAATTATGATAGATAAAAAAAAAAAAGCTTTCACTACTCGCGGCAGCATATTCTAGTTTTGAATATAATAATTTTGTAGGTGTTAAACGAACAATTGTACTTTCAAATATCATATATTTAAGGAGAGACTTTAGATTTTCAGTCTACCAATTCGAAATAATTTCTAAAAAATATGGTTACCAACATATTTCTTGTACAGATGTTATCGATTTATGTGTTTTGAAAATGTATGTTTCATTTATCAGCTTTGACATGAAACAAACATTATAAAAGAGTTCGACGTAGAAGATTACATAACCATACAAAAGTCATCACGTCCAATGTTTGAACACAAAAAATAAATAAAATTAATATACAATCGTTTCAACATTTGAACTACCCTAATTTGGCTACTCAATTCTCCGATTTTGCAGAAGTTTTTTTCGGTAATTCAAATTTGCAAATTCAAGATTTCAAAACTAAACAATTTAAAATTTGAAGCCCAAAAAGCTCTCAGAATAGGGCAAAAGAGTGATTTTTCAAATAAAATATGGAAATTAATTTTGTTTGCATGTAAAATTATATATTGAAGTTTTAACAAAATAGATGAATTTTTAGGAAAACAGTTGATTTTTTAAAAAAAAAATACTTTAATTTAAATCTAAACAATAAAACCTAGAAAGATAAACTTTCAATCGAAAATCGAAAAATAAAATTTTCGGTTACAAAAAAATATTTAAAAAAAAACGAATTTTCAATCAAATATTTCAATTTTTAGGAAAAGATGTTAATTTTGAAAAAAATTATGTACAAAACAATAAAATTTTCAATTAAAAAAAAAAAAGTTAATTTTCTACCAAAATAAAGGAATTTTTAATCCAAAAACACGAAGTTTCTCTAAAACAGTTGAATTTTCAACACGAAAATGTGTATAACAAAAAAAAATATTTAATTTTCAACCAAATAGTTGAATTTTCTATCGAAATTGTTACATTTTCAACCAAAAAATACGAATTTTCAACGACAAAGCATAACTTTTAATAAAATTGTTGAATTTTAATCAAAAATAATAAAATTTTCAACCAAATGATAAAAGTTTTAACCAAAAATAGGATTGTAGACTTTTAAATACGAAATGATAAGTTTTGTTTTAATTGAATTTTGAACCAAATAGTTCAACTTTGAAAATTCAAACATGAATCAGCATACAAAAATATTTTAATTTTCAACAAAAAAAGTTCATTTTTAACCAAGGAAATGAAATTTACAACCAATAAAGATCAATTTTTAATCCAAAAGGACTCATTTTCTATCGAGGATTTCTATAGAGGAGGTATCACCAAAGCAATTAATTTTTCGAACAAAAAATGATTTCTCAACAAAAATCGTATACTTTCAACAAAATAATTTAATTTTTAACAAAACAGTTAAATTTTCGACCAAAAGATATAAGGTTTTAACAAAAATTTTGAACTTATAACAAAATAATTGAACTTCGAACAACAAAGTTAATATTCAAGAAAATAATAAAATCTTTAACCCAATAATAGAAATTTCAACCAAAAGAGATGAAATAATTCTTTATCAAAAATGTAATAGAAGACTTTTCAATCAAAAATAATTAGCCTGCAATGAAAAATAGTTATATTTTCTTATTGGGTTCTATTAATTCAGTTCACACTGTAGCGAAAAACAAGAAAAAGGGGAAGCATATTTCAAACAGGGAAATAGGGAAAATTTTTTTAAAAGGGAGGTGGCAGAGTTAAAATTAGATTTTGAATAAAAACGCCAGTATGAATTTTAATTTGAAAATGCTGAGCATTGAAAACTTCAAAACTGAACGAACAGATACATTTAGAAAATACAAAAACAAAATAAGTTATAATTCTTTCTTTGACTTTTTTAGGAGAAAATTGAAATTAATTAATTTCTATATCATACATCAATTTCATACACGGTTTACATAATATTTCTTCAAATATATAATTAATAATACACTCTAAATTAAAATGACTTCTGCCATTCTCGTTTATTTACCAAGGAAATAATTTAATGGCGAACAAAACCTTAGTTTCATTAGTAAATTTGCAACTGAAAAAAAACATATTTTTTTACTTCAATTTCCAAAACTACAGGTTCATATTTAAAATTAGGTGTTTATTTGATACACTGAATATTATGCAGATATTTTACAAATGGAGAATTATTATTGCCAGTCATAAGAAAGAGAAACACTATTTACTAGATTTTATTATGGAATTAGAGCTTCACCGGATTAACTGTGTAGGTAAATTGTATCCAGAGGATAAAAATTTCGTTTATATACAAGAAAGCACTTGGAAAATTCTGTATCAAAAGGAATAATACTCCTTCCAGCTAGTCTCTCCTTATCTAACAATGGCCGAGATGGGCTTCCCGCAGAGCTAACATGGAACCAAACACTTTTCAAATTACCTAGACAGACTGACATATGCTCTATGATTTTAAGAATAAACCAAATTCAAAATTATGGGGGATCGCCAGACGCTGTCGCGCCGACCCTTGTCAGCCGAGGGTCCTTCGTACCAATGAGGAATAAAATAAGAAGCATTCTGTTTTTTTTATTTTGCCTTTAGTCATTTAAAAATATTATATTCGAAATCCACGTTTTTTGACAATACCAACGACATGTTACTCGCCTTAATAAGTTGGAAATTAGAATAAATGCGATATATAATATGCCGTCATAAAATAAAAATGAAGTGTTTTTAGGCCATGTATATATTCACGGAAATTCACAGCAATAGCTGTAAATGTCCTAATTATCAAAAATTTGTAATTATGATACAGCAATAAATCGACTGCTTATAATTAAATAGTAAGTATTGCTTGTTGGCGCAAATTTTAATTTATGTTAATATATTCAATCAATAATTCATCAAAAATAGTATTTGTAGCGTCACACATTTTAAAAAATAGAAGCAAATTAGTGATGTTTTTAATTTCTAAACGATTTTATTGTGTAAATTCTACGCATAATTTATAGAAGTGAGACTTTGATATTGCGTTATCATTAGAGTCCGAGCTCTGAAAGTTACAAATTTCGGAATGAAACACTTGTTATTTTAAACTTATGACGGCAAATAACATATCGAACTTATACTAATTTTTTTTACTTATTAAGGCCATGTGATGAGTATAACAGCTGATGAAGTCAGCCCTAAGATAAATATTTTTTCACCCATATTGAAAAATAAAGGTTTAAATTACGCGGAAATTTTTTCGGGAAATGTTAATAAATATTAAAGGATCGTTTCTTGCCTTGCAAAGAGTTGGATGAAGAAAAAAGTTTATTTATGCAAATAATGATTATCGACGGACACATTTAGGTTTTACAGCAGAAGTTTGACTTTTAACCATGGACATAGGAAAAAAGGGACTAGGCATGCCATTGCGGGGGTGATGCAATGAGGAGGGAGGTCCGCCACCTTTTGATGTCCCGCGACAAACATGGCAGCGCCCACATGTTTATATTTGCATGCACAGTTTGTCGGCAAAAATGCTCGTGCGCATAGTCCAATGGCACATCGTAAGATAGCAGCTCTCTCCACTCATGGAATTCTCCCCCCTCCCGTGGATTCAACCCCGCTCTCAAAGTTAGGATGGCATGCCTAGTCCCGTGTTTCCAATGTCCACGCTTGCAAGATTTGACGACAGCACGGTCGGTATTTCTCCAAAATAGTCATTAAAAAAAAACTTTTTTTACTATTCTAATTATTTAGGACCAGAGACACATTCTCGCATGCCTTCTATTTATCGTGCCAAATTTTTAACACGATATCTCATTCCGTGTAGACGTAAGTTGGGAAAGAAAACTTCAACTGGTATTTTCTTCAAAAAAAAAAATTTTCTCAAAATTTTTACCGGAACAAAGCAGAGACATGGACTTTATTACCTCCTCTTTCATTACCCAAACTTCCATAGCGATACCTCATTTCGTTTAGACGTAAGTTGGGAAAGAAAAATTGAAGACCAGATTTGGTCACGTGACCCTCTCGTCACATGGCCTAAAGGGCATGTGACACAGCTAAATACCTATATTACCGACCTCACTTTTTCAGTTCACTGAATGTTTTTTACTTTTTTTGAACCTAAAAACTTTTTTTTTTAATAAAATATCGAGCTGAAACTTTGGAAAATGTATTAGAGTGCAATAAAGTACGTTTAGGTACTCCATTTTGGTAGGAACTTCACTGAAAATTATTTTATCTTTTTTCTGAACCTCGACATTTTTTGAACGTTCCAACTTTTTTTTATAAATAAAATATCGGTCTCAAACTTTGGGAAATGCAAGAGCCGAAAGAAAACTACGTTTAAGTACAAATCTTAAAAATAAAAGATGTAAATAAAGATGTAACCCTGGCGGCCACTAGACGAGGCTCTAGAGGGTTACCGGCTGGTGCCGATGGAATTGATAGTTGAAATTCTTTTTTTACATCTTTTATTATTAAGATTTGTACTTAAATGTAGTTTCCTTTCGGCTCTTGCATTTCCCAAAGTTTGAGACCGATATTTTATGTATAAAAAAAAGTTGGAACGTTCAAAAAATGTCGAGGTTCAGAAAAAAGATAAAATAATTTTCAGTGAAGTTCCTACCAAAATGCAGTACCTAAACGTACTTTATTGTAGTCTAATACATTTGACAAAGTATCAGCTCGATATTTTATTTATAAAAAAAGTTCTTAGGTTTAAAAAAACATTCAGTGAACTGAAAAGTTAGGTCGATAATATAGGTATTCAGCTGTGTCACATGCCCTTAAAGAAAGTACAGGGTGGCCGTTTCAATCACATAAAAAAATTCCCGGCTTTTTCCCGGCTCGCAAACATTTTTCACGTTCAATGAAATTTAAAAATTCGAACTCTAAAACTGAAAATGTCTCCATTTAAGGTAAAATCAAAAGATAAACTATTGTAAACCGTTTTAAAATCCTTAAAAATCTGAAAAAATTTAAATGTTATTTCACATTTTTTCAAATTATAAATTATTTAGGAAATTTTTCAGATTCATTTTTGACAATTTTGCAAATCTTTTTAGATCTTTTTCAATATTCTCTTGAAGTAATTTATCAAAATAAAATTTTCAATTTTCCTAGGAATCTTGAAAAAACGGTTTTTATTCTTAAAAAGCTTCTAAATTTTTTGTTCAAAATCTGCCAAAATCTATATTTTATTTTTAATTAGGCCATAGACTATTTGCTGCGAACTGTCAGTACGAATAGCCTGATTTTGTCGGTAAAAGTATATACTTCCTTTAAGTTATTTGAAATAATTTCAAATTTTTAATTAATATTGAATCTTTTGAGACCTTCTAAATATCTCTTCAACTTACTCGATTTTTTTTTTCTATGAAAAATAGGTGATCAATATTTATTATACATCAAAATTCAAGAATTTTACTTGTAAATTAATTTTTTTCCAAGTAGAACAATTAAAACTGTAAGGTTCAAAGATTTTTTTTTTAATATTTGATTTATAATTGCTGATTGTTAATGAACAGTCAAATATTTCTAAATGTTAAGCAACTGTACTTTTTCTAATTAAAAAATAAAAATTGTCAAATTTTAGACTAAAACAATATGACAAATTTAATAAAATTTAATAAAAAAAATTTAAACAGTTTAATTTTTAGCGGTATAGCCTGAAAATTCTTAAATTTTAAACAGATTCCGCATCATCTTGCAAAATCAAATACTATTTCGTTTGTTAATCCTTAATGTACAATTTAATTTTGAAAAAAATCATTAAATTTATATTCACAGTTGGTAAACTAAAATGCTTTGTTTATCTAAAATTATAGATTTAAAATGCTTCTACTTTTTAATTTTTTAAGTCTTCAAACTGCATTTTTAAATTCTTTGAATAAAAAACGTACGCTTAAAAATTAAAATATAAACGGAAAATTATGAAGTGAATGATTTTCGAATTATGCATTGTATAAACGGAATGTTATTATAATATATAAAGATAAATTTCAACTAACAGACTTTTTTTATAAATATTTGTAAAATTTCAGGCCAATTTCCGGCCTAGCAAAAAAACGTAGATTTTGAATATATATTTCTAAGTGACTAATCGCAAAATTAAAATTGTTCGGTGAGAGCATCTAGCGATCTCTAAAATAAAAGAGGGATCAAATGGGCCTCTAGATTTCGAGATTCTTTTTAAAAAATTTTAATGTTAATTAATGTTCTTTGAAAATCCTTAATTTAAAACATCCTCATTAGATAAGTCAAAAACTAAACATTTTTAAAAGAGAATTCAATTTTCCATAAAAAAAAGATTCCAAAGCAGCCGCTCAATTTTTCTGTTCAATTAAAAAAACGTTTGGTGAAAATTATTTTATTGAAAAATTGACAAATGAAAATAAAAGAACTAGATAGTAAGAAAAAAAAATCCACAAATTAAGACAACATGAGAGAATTTGGCCAAAGAAATTGAATTTTATTGCACTATAAAATACGTTAAAAATAGAAAAAAACAACGTTCAAATGAATATTTTTTGCAACATAAAAATGTTAAGATACGACCAGAATATTATTCAAATATAATTGTTACAAGATATTTTACAATGATGAATTTTAATTTTTTTAATGACCATGCTTTATAAGTTTTAAAAAAAATTAAGTACAGAAGTTAACTTGTTTTAATATTAAGTCATTTCAAATTAGTAATGGGTCAATTTTTATTTGGAATGGAAGCTTCTAATGTGTCCCCTAAGGGTTTACATTTTTCTTACACCTTCTCTATTCCTTTACACACCCTCCACACACTTACTTGGTGGCGGAAGGATGACCTACAGTTTAAGGTGGGTTCCGAACCACCAAGAGCAACAGCCTTAAGTACTTAGAGAAAACCTTTTTCTCTAGAGGTACCGGTCCCACGACTCTCCGGAGATGAACAACTCCCTTGCTAGGCTAGTGTTCACCGCATGGGCCACCGAGACTCTTCCAGAGTGCGAGGCGGGAATCGAACCCGCAAGCCGAAGGAGTGAGTCCAAAGCGTACGCTTTAGCCCCCACGACCATCGTCCCACTTGGGTCAATTTTTATTTATACATCAAAATTTTTCTAAAAACTTTCAAATTTTAAATTATTTTTCAAATGATATTAGAACCTTTAAATAGCTTTCAAAATTATTTGAATGTTTCCTAAGATTTTCCCCGGAATCTTAAGAAATTTTTTTACTAACTTCAAATCTTTCTATATCTTTCAAAACCATCAACATTTTATTTCAAAATCATCAAAAGTCTACATTCTGTTTTAAATTATTTTAAACCTTTTTAAACATTAAATTATTCTTCAAAATGTTTCAAAAGTTCTCGAAATCTTTTAGAGTTTAGAATGATTTCTTAATCTTATTAACAGTTCTAAATATCTCTTAAATGTCTCAAAAAATTTCTAAGTTAATCATTGTTCAATTATTATTTATAAATAAAATTGAAGACTTTCACTCACAAATGAAATTTTTTTCAATGGTTCAATTAAAATTGTAACATTCGAAGATTATATTAAGTATTCTGAAATCTTAAAGTGTCAAGAGTTTCTATAAATATAAAGTGACACTCGGCAAATTAAAAAAAAATTAAAAACTAAATTTTTCTCTTTTTTACACTCAATAAAAAGGTTAGAATACAACATTTGCCCACTTTCAGCTCAAAAGAATTGAAAAATAAAAGCTTTCCTGGCCCAATTCGGGGAAAAATGAAAAAACAAAATGTCGCCCATTTCTTTACTTGATTTATAATTGCTAATTTTTAATTAAAACATTTCAAATTTAATCTATTGAAAATAGAATATTCTGTACTGAAACAATATTTTAATAGGATTTAAAATTGAATAAAAGCGTTTCATTATGAGTCTAATAACTTAAAGTTATTTGAAAACTGAAGAAAGTTAATAAAGTTTCAATCGGACTCAATTCCTTCAATTCATTTGTTTAACAACTATATCTATCGAATTTAAAGAATTAGATTTTTAACGTTAAAATCTATAAATTGTTGAATTTTGAACAGATTCAAAATCGTCTTGTAAAATCATTAGAGAATGTACATTTAGAGTTGAACTTGAACTCAAAAATTAATCAGGGAATTTGTGATTTCACTCAGTTCAAAGAAAAATATACTCTTTTTGCGAAACCCACCATTTTTTCACATCTATGGTCGATAAACATCAGAAAACCTTTTTGCAAGAAATCTATTGATTTTGAATCATATAAATAATTAAAAATCCATTAATAACCCATTTTTTAAATATTATGTTTTTAACATTTTTGAAATAATAATGAATAATTAGTCATTTTGAATCGAAGCGTCTAAAATTTTAAACAAGTCAGATTAAAATTTCGAAAATAGTAAAATATCACAAGGCTAAAAATGAAAGATTTTAAGATTCGAATTGAGGCAATTGGATGACTAGACTTAAAAGGAATTGAAATTGTATTATTTATAATTAAAGGCGTTTAAAATTTAATTAAAAATTAAAAACTTGTGAATTCTCACAAAAATTTTAAAATAAATAGCAACAATGGAAAACATTAAAAATGAAAAATTTCTACTCCGGAAAGTTGAGACTTAAACAAATGCGAACTTCATTAAAAACTAAAAAAAAAATTTAATTACTTAAAAATAATCATTTTTAAATTTCTAATTATGCTTTCAAAAATTCAAACAATTCAATTTTGATTGCAAACTTAAAACCCATCAAAGGGAAAAATGAAACATTTAGCGTCCAGCATAAAAATTCATAACTCTAAAATTGTAACCACTTAAAATTACCAAAATTGTTTAATTACTGATGTAGCAATATCAGATTTTAAACTCAATTTTCAATTTTTAACCTCAAACCTTCATTCAGAATTATTATACATTATTGAAATGTTTTAATCAAATATTTTTCAATTACGGATTGTAATTGTATTAATTTATTTGATTCCAATTTTTGAAGTTCTACAATTTAAAGATTTTTAATTCTAAATTGCTTCATACTTACGTATAAAATTATTAAATTCAAAAAATGATTAAATTCAAAACTATGAAGTCTTTTAATACGAAGTATGGAAATATTTAATAGCGGAATTATTCTGACATTTTAAATAATTCAATTTGAAATTAAAATATTGTTAAATTTAAAATTCTATACCTACCAAAATTAATCTAAAAATTAATTAACAAAATTTCCTTTCAAGGTCTCAAAGATTAAATCGTTTTAAAATTGCGCATTAAAAACTATAATCTTAAAAGCGATAAATATATTATTACGAAGTATCACATCATGTAGTAGCAAGTGACATTCAAAACGACTGGATAGATTTTTTTTACTAAAAAATGTGAGTTCTGTGTATAAGTAAGAATCACTGTCATTTGCAACGTTCAAAATTGTGGAATTTAAAACATTGTGAGAAATATTGGGAACATTTAAAGTAAAATTATATTCAACAATTTAAAAATTATATGCTTTCTAAATAGAAACTTTCATGACTTAGAAAATGTGTGAATTTATGAAATAGGTCCAATCTCTCGGCGTATTTCTCTCCCGTTTCAAGAAAATATAAACCTTTTTGCAAGAAATTGATTGATTTTTAATCATATGATAAAAAGGATGAGGAAATCGTTGTATCGTATAACGAAAAATACATAAATACGTTCTATTGCACATTAGCAGTAAATGCATGCGCGCAAATCGCGCGTGGATGTCTCTGAATTTCTATTCACCAGCAAGAAAATATGCAAATTTAAAAATCCATTATTAAACAAATTTTTTAATATAAGGTTTTTAATATTTTTGAAACAATAATTGATGATAAATAATTTCGAATTGCAAGCTTCTGTAATTTAAAAAAAAATATACGAAAGATTTTGGACAATTTAATTAGAAAAAGGAGTTGAATTTGATAATTTCTAAGTCGAAGCGCTAAAAATTAAACAGTTTAAATTTGATTTGGAGAATCACGAAACTAGCATGATTTTAGATTAAAATTTCGAAAATAGAACAATGTCAAAACGTTAAAAAATATATATATTAAGATTCAAATTTTGGAAATTGGGCTATTTAAAATTCAGAGGAATTGAAATAGTATTCTTTATCATTAGAAGCGTTCAATCCCGAACGTTGAAGCTTAAACGAATACTTTATTCAAAACAAAATTTTTGTCACCAAAAATTTTGATATTGAAATTTTTGTATACTCAAACCCTTTAAAATTTAAATTGTTTAAAGTAAATTTAAATCGCTTAAAAAATAATCATTTTTAAATTGCTATTAATAGTTTCCAAAATTTAACCAATTCAATTTTAATTGCAAAATTAAAACCTATGAAAGGGAAAAATTTAGCGTTAAGTATAAAAATTCAGAACTCTGAAATTTTAACCACTTAAAATTACCGACATTGTCTATTTACAGCTTCAAAAATTTCAGATATATTGATTTTCAACGTTTTCAATTAAAAACTCAATTTTTAATTTTTTAGTTTCAAATCTTCCTTTAGAATTATTATTCATTCTACAAATTTTCGAAAAAATATTTTTCAATTTGAAATTACTTATTTGTTTGAATTGCCAACTAAAGAACGGACAATTTTAGAATCTAACATTAAAATTTAAAAATTAAAATAAACAATACAAAAAAATTTTACTATGATTTAATTTTTTGAATTTGTACAATTTTAAGCTTTTCAATTTGTAATTGGTTTATATATATGTCTAAAATTATTAAATTTAAAATTATCAAGGCTTTTAATATGAAATTTTGAAATATTGAATAGCGAATTGGTCCTAACATTTTTTATATTTCAATGTATAAAAAAGGCACTCTCATTGTCACAATTCTAAACTGCAGAATTTTAAATACTGCGAGAAATATTGTGAACCTTTAAAGTTTAGTTATTCTAAACTCTTTGAAACCTATATAATTTCGAGTTGTAAACTTTCAAAGATTACAAAATGCGTGAATTCTGAAATACGAGAAATCTCCCGGTGTAATATTTCTCTCTCGGCTTGATCCCGTTTTTGTCCCCGTGCAAGTTTCTCCCAAGAATAATAGGCAAATCAAAATTGCAAGGCCTACTTACTTGTTCCCTTTCTTCGTACTTCCTTATACACGAGTTCCCTGACGGACAAGTTATGTTTCCTAATATCTTCAATCTCCTTCTTGGTCAACGGTCTCTCCTTCTCGACCTTCTCCTTCTCCCTCTTCTCATCCACATGATTCGTTAATGGTTCCTCGCCAACACATTTAACTTTAACACTGTTTTGATTAGCAACACTATCATTAACCGTCAATTTCGTGCACTCCAACTCCGTATTGTCGGTCCTTTCAGGTTTCACTTCGTGCTTCGCAACATCAACATTATTTACAACAGGAGTTAATATCGGCGGCGTATCCGAATGATTACTTATTAATGGTTCCACCGAAATCGGCTCAAAGACCGGAATCGTCGGCATTTCCGAAATGCCGTTTACTAGCTTCTCCGGAGAATTTGGATAGGGCGAACTCGGGGCACTGGGCACATCGAAATTCGCGTTACATATTACACTTAAGTTGGGCGGGACTAAAAGTGGTGGCTTGATATCTTCCATCCAGGGAATAGGCGAACTCGAAGGTGTACTTGCAGGCGTACTTGCAGTCGATTTCAGCGGACGCTTCACAGTCACATCCTTCGGAATTGGTCCTGGTTTTCGTTTGTTTGGAGGCGGCCTCGATGCTGGAGAACCTCCACCATCCGAAGCTGCTAGAGCTCTCTTCAAACCTCCTTTCGATGCTGAAGACGTCGCTCCCACCATATCTATGTCCGCCTCGTCCACCATCATCCTTTTGTCGATCTTGAAAGGATTACCTGCAAGAGAAAAATTCCATTTTCAAAAATGCCTCTTAAGACTATCCAACGATTGGAGAGAGACTTCTTTCATGAGCCACACAAAAAGAGTCTATGATCAAATCTAATAGAGTAGGTCATCAAATTTCATTACTATTTTTTCAGCAAGCTGAAAATGTCTTTACGAGGTTCAGAATAATTTTCTAATCTTAGTGGTGAGTAAAAGAAGAGGTTTGAGCCCCTTTACAGAATAAAGAAAACATTTTATTGGAATCAGTACTTGTAAATGCCAGACTAGGCAGCTTGAGATTTTTGTAAAACAGGGGAAATAGGACGACTTTGCATGATCTAATTTAATGTACGTACTATAATGAATTCAATGTGAATATAACTTTAAACTCCTACGATTTCAAATCGAAATATATTTCTATTTCAACCAAATAGCTGAATTTTGAAAAAAATTAATTGTTAACTAAAGGGTTGCTTGTGCAACCAAATAGTTGACTTTTTACCCAAATGATCAAATTAAAAATAAAGATTAAAATTAAGATTAACCAAGATTAACCAAGCAGGATGAATTTACAACTCATATAGATCAGTTTTCTTCATAAGCCAACTTTTAACCAAAAAGATACATTTTCTGCAAAAAAATATGGATTTTCATTCAATAACACGAATTTTCTATAAAAAAGCCAAATTTTCTACAATCATGGTGTATTTTCGACCAAAAGAAGTAGAAATGACAAAAACAGTTGAATTTTCAAACTAAAAAGTCAATTTTTTAATAGAAAATAGTTGAATTTCCAATCCGAAAAAATAAGTTTTTAACGAAAAAAAAAATAATAATTTTCAACCAATAAGGATGAACCTTCAATCAAATAGTTGAATTTTCAAAATAATAATAATAATAACAGATGTTTCAACTGAACAGTTACATTTGCAACTAATTAATTGAATTTTGAACAAACAAAAAAAAGATTTAATTTTCCACCAAGGAAAATGAATTTACAACCAAATGATTGATTTAAAAAAAGTTGATTTTAAACCAAGAAAGATTAATTTTCTACCAAAAAATATGAATTTTCAATTCAAAAGGAAGAATTTTCTACGAATATGACAAAATGCTCAACAAAACAAACGAATTCTTGACTAAAAAGAATGTCCCTTTTACAAAATAGTGGAATTTTCAACCAAATAAGATAAATTTTTGTTTTCAATATAACAAGTAGAATTTTTTAGGGGACAGTTGACTATTAAACTTGAACTGGTGAATTCTCAACAAAAAAGTTCGTGTTCAAATAGTTAAATTTTGAACTAAACCGTTGCATTTTCAACTCAATAGTTACATTTTCAAGAAAAGTGTATTTTCAGCCAAGAAAGATAAATTTACAACCAATAAGGATCAATTTTAAAATAGTTATTTTTCAATAAAAAAATACGACTTTTTTTATTAAAAAAAAATATATTAATGTTCAACTAAAGCAGTTGTATTTTTTACCAAAAATATTCTTTTTAAACTAATTAGTTGAGTTTCCATCCCAAACAAAGATCAAATTTCAACGAAAAAGTTTAGTTTCTAAGCTAAAAAGAATTTTTCTTTTATAAAAACGTTGCTTTTTAAAACCAAAACGATGAATTTTTACCAAAAAAGTTCATTTACAACCAAGAAAAAAGGTGAATCTACAATCTAAAAGGACGAATTTTCTATAAAAAAGACAAACGTTTAACAAAACAGTTCAATTTTCGACAAAAAACATGAATTTTAGACAGTTTATATTTCAATCTAAAAAGTACATTTTTTTAAGAAAACAGTTGACTTTTCAACGCAAAAAGATGAATTCTTAACAAAAATGTTCATTTTAAACCAAGGAAGATTAATCTTCAACGAAGAAAAAAATTATGCCCAAACAATTAGATAAACTCTCAAGCAAGAGACGAATGTGCAACAAAATAATTGTATTTTTAAGCAAATAGTTTAGTTATCAAAATAAAACGATGAATCTGCAACTAAATGATGAAATTTTCAAACAAAAATATTTTAATTTCCAACAAAAGAAGATCATTTTTAACAATGAAAGATGAATTTACAAACAATAAGGATGAATTAAACAAAAGTTCATTTTTAATAAAAAAGATGACTTTTCAAACCAAAAATACGAATTGCTTATCAAAAAAGACGAGTGTTCAACAAAACAGTTGAATTTTTAATCAAATAATTAAATTCCCAGCTATAAAGTAGAAGTTTTAATCAAAAATAGTTGGACATTCTTATTGGGCGCTATTAATTCAGTTTAAATTCAAGGGACCCCCCTCCCACAAAAAAAAAGTTTCTTTAAACCAGAGGAAAAAAATTCGTTTTAAATGGGTAACAAGGAGAAAGTGAGCCTGAAATTATGCTGAGAAAATAAAATGAATGCAAACTTCTGATATCAGAACCAAAATGTTCAAAAAATTCGCATTGAACATTTGAAAACTATCATTACTTTTAATATGGAATACATGAAGTTAAAAATCATTAAAAATATTTTAACAATATTATTTTGAATGGTCAATGTCAAAATAAAAAAAAAATAAATAAAATTCCGGAATTTTTGCTCTCAATGTAAATACGCGAAAATTACAATGCGTGATTCATTCCTTTCTTTTTTATATAATTATAATTACTATAATAATATAATTATATAAGAAAGAAAAGCATAAATCTTGTATTGTATTTTTTTCCTATATACATTAAAAATTATATTTATCGCATGTACTCTCCTATTTCTAAAACTCAGAAATTTATTTCGCAATGTGAATTCACAATCCCGTATTTCCTTTTCTCTGTTGTGATTCACATACCAGTGAGTAAAAATGGATAGTCCATTACAAACTACTCACCAAACATGTGTTGTCTGACGGGTACACTTTCTATTTCTCTTAATGGGGGCGTCATGCGTTTCAGGTATTCTTGATAGTTGCCCATCTGCGCGACGGGCATAGAATGCACATAATCGTCATCTAGTAGCTTGGTATGTAGTAATCCAGGTTGCAAAAAGTTAGCACGCATTCGAACTACTTGGTCCAGGAGCGACTTTCTCGGCACATCGAACGCATTTCTGTAGCTTTGAGCTCCTCTCTGCTGCTGCTGATTTCGCACCAATCCGACCACAAAGCCACCAAACTCGTTGAGTTGATCGCGAAGTCCGGTGAACTTGTCTTGCAACAAAGGATGCGACACCTAGAATAAAATTTAAATAATAAAAAGTAAATCCCAAAATGTCAGTGCGACATTTTTCAGTTTTCGCATAAAGGAAATTAAAAAGCAATATTTTCAAGGTATCTTTACCAAATCTTTTTTCAGAGGTGTTCTGGGAATAACTCTTACACCCTCCGTCACTGCCGTCGTATTACCATTGACAATATTCTTGTTCAAACCCGCATTAGCGACCTGCTTCGATATAACTTCATTACAAAGTCGATCGAATTCGAGTTTCGCTTGATTTTTTAACCGCTTCAAATAATTTAAGACGCTGTAGCTCAAGGAATTGTCCATTTGGTCAGGAATTATAGTTTGAGCAAGTGGTGCTGGCGCTCCCATTCTTGTAAGTGCTCTTCTCAAAGACTGCAATAAAAATTGTCAGAATTAGAATCATATTTAAAAATAAATATGATAAATACGATGATTTTTCACGAAAATAAATAATATGAAATATAAATAAATTTAATATATAGGTACCATATTGAATTCAATATGAAGCGCTTAAGATTTCAAGTCGAAATATATTGCACTTTAAACTAAACAATTGAACTTTACACCACAAAAAGAGATTAATTTTCTATCGAAATAAATCAATTTCCAACGAAAGAACTTGTGGAATTTTCAACATAAAATGTCGAATGTTTTCAAAAACAGTTGACATTTCAATACAAAACGATCAATTTAAAATAAAAATTGAATTTTCAATCAAGTAAGATGATTTTTCAACCAAATACTAGAATTTTCAACCAGAACACATTAAATTTATACCAAAAAGATGCATTTACTACAAAAATTTCTAACGAAAAATAAAGATGATTTTTCAACCAAAGATTGCATTTTTAACGAAATAGTTGAATCTTCAAGTAAAGAACAAATTTTGTTGAAGATCAGTTGAATTTTCAAGCAAGAACTCTTCTACCAGAATAGACTAATTTTCAATCCAAACGGATGAATTTTCAACTGATCAGTTGACTTTTCAACAAACTAGTTCAATTTTCAGTTAAAAAAATGAATATAAAAAAACGAATTTTCAACAAAATAGTTAAATCTTCAATCAATAAAATTAATTTTTAACAACAATTTTAACACACAAAAAAAGTTTTTAGACAGAAATGAAATGGTTCAACTGTCATTCAAGAAAATTAATTATAAAAAAATGTTCAGGAAAATAGTTAAAGCTTTAACCAATAAAATTAATTTTTCATAAATTACTTCAACTTTCAAGAAAGTAGTAGAACTTTCAATAAAAAAGTGGAATTTTTAACAAAACAGTTATATTTTCAAGCAAAAAGATGAATCTTCAAACAGTAGAATGAATTTTTCCGAAAGTAATTCAACTTTTAACCAAGTACTTAAATTTTCAATAAAAAAAAGATGCATTATCGACGGAAAATATAATAGTTGAATATTTAATCTACAAAAATAAATTTTCAACCAAATGGTCCAATTTTCAAAGAAGGAAGATTTAAATTCAACCAAACCAAGTGGCCTTTTTAACCAAATGTTTAAATCCTCAAGCCAAAAAGACAAATTTTCTAAAGGAAATTTGAATTCTACAAAATAAAATAGTTTTCAAACGAAAAGCACAAATTTTCAACTAATAATTAAAAATTTCAACCAAATAATGAAATTTGCAACAAAATAATTAAATTTTTAAACAAAAAAATTACACTGAAACCAAAACAGATTTTAACTAAATTTAAAAAAATAAAAAAATAAATTACTAAACAAAAATTTAATAGAAAAAGTTTTAATTAAAGAAACTATTTTTTTACACACAAAAAACAATAAAGTTTTGACCTAATAGTTCAATTTTCAACTAAAATGATGAATCTTAAAAAAAAATGAATTCTAAACAATTATTAGTAATAAGAAAATGCATTCTCAAGAAATCAGTAATTTAAATAGGTAAACTCTCAGTTAAAGAAAATAATTTTTTTACACAAAAGAAACAACAAATTTTTGACCTAATAGTTAAATTTTCAACCGAAGAGATTAATTTTCAACTAACATGATGAATCTTTAAGAAAATGCATTCTAAACAATTATTAGTAATAAGAAAATGAATTCTCAACAAATCAGTAGTGAAAACCTGTAATTTTAAATAAAAACAAACGATCAAATTCTCAAACCAAAAAGAAGAATTTTCAACAAGAGTTGAATTTTTAATCAAGAATGATTTTTCAGCCAATACAGTGGAGATTTCAACTAGAAACGTTCAATTTTCAGCCAAAAATGGAAAAGTGACACTTTTCGTTAAGAAAATTAGTTTTAAAAAAATCTCAACAAAAAATTAAAGCTTAAATAAAATGAATTTTTAACAAAGTGGATTAACTTTCGACCAAATAGTTGAACATGCGACAAAAAAGATGACTTTTTAACGAAATATAGTTGAATTTTTAAAAAAATAATAAAATTTTTAACCAAATAGTCGAATTTTTACGAAAAGAAATGAACTCAGGAAAAAACAAACTTAATAGTGGACCACTCAATTAAAAAAGAAGGAAATTTCAACCAAAATAGACAGATTTTCTTATTGGATTCTATTACATTCTATATTGGATTTAGTTCCCCTGGATTTAGGCCTTCCGCCAGTCATAAATCCAGGATTCACTGTATTTCAATCCGCATTTACGCGAAAAAAGATAAGTTTCTTGAACAAAAGGGGAAAAAAGGGAATTATATTTTTTAAAAAATGAGAAAACAGGGGAACAGGACCTAAATTTTAAACAATTTCTTCCCCTCCACCTTAAAATCGTCAGAATACTCACAGCCGAATAATAAGTAGGCATTGTCCTCATGTAATTCGTAAACTGCGTCCTCCACTCGTTTGTAGGTTTGAGCCTATGAACCTTGAAAAGTTCCTCCAAAAGAGGTAGAAGTACGGGATAATTATAAGGCATGACAAAAAGATTGACGCAGGTCAAATTTGTGCTGGCTTTCAAGTATCCAAAGGGATGACCAACGTCGCTCGTTTTATAAGAATTTGCCACAAAGACCTGCCAGCAGATGGTTGGCTGCTTCCTTGCCAGGATAAATTGCGTGAGAGGACTTGGTTCCAGTTCGTATTTGTCAAACGGTAAATTTTCTATCACCATGGGTTCCTGACTCGTGCAAGTGAACTTGACGTTTGGATGTGCCGATCTAGGCGGCAGCGTGCTGGCATTTAAATCGGGCCAAAAACTTTCGGGAATCGGCCAGAAGCCAACCGCGAAACCCTTTTGCGCGGATCTTGGAACGTAGATTAATCTTCGACAGGAATGCCAGGCACTATTTCCTGCTGCTGTGAGGGAAGGATACTGATTTCGTGGACCATTCATGGGATTATTCTCGTCGTCGTTCTCATCTTCGTCAAGATGCTGGGCTTCATTTGCCAAGGGCGGAGGATCAGGGCCAATTTTCTCGAAATTTATCACAACTCCAGACTGGACTTTTTGAACTAGCGAGTCTATGCATTGCATCATCATCCTGTGCGATGTTATACAGTAGGAACGACCTGGAAATGAATATTTACATTATTGTTTTTGGGCGAAAGTATTAATTTTTTGTTTTACAAATTCAGGGTGGCCATTTAAATCGAGAGACAAAATTCTCAGTCATTTTTCGATTCGATAGAATATTTTCACGGTACCGGTTAAAAAATATAAAATATTCAGCAATTTTTTAAATTACAAGTTAAATTATTTTTATTGTACGTCATTCTAAATTAACAATTGTTCAATTGTTATTTATACATCAAAATTAAACACTTTCTATTGCAAATTGGAAATATTTTTAATGAAACAATTTAAATTATAACGTTCAAAGTCTAAATATAGGGAAACGACTGAAAAATAAAATTATCCAGACATTATGAAATATCCGGTTCAATAATAAATGAATAATAACTAAAATAACAAATACGTGCATCAAATAAAAATATTTGTATTAATTTGTATTACGTTGTATAACAATTTCGCAATTGTTTGTATTCGGGAATTTGATCATTCATGAATTTCCCTATGGTCGGCAATTTAACAGTGTCAAATATTTTATGTCGACAATTTTATTTCAGGAATTTTGATACTATCGGGAATTTTCGAATTTGTTAGTATCATAAACTGTCGAGAATTTTATTATTTGGCAATTTTAAATGGTTGGTTATTAATTTCAGGGATTATTATTCATGCAACTCTTTGGTTAAAAATTAATCTATTTTGATTAAGGAAAAATTATTTCTCCAACTACTTTGTTGAAAGTTGAAGTATTTGTTAAAAATGCACTTTTCTATTTGAAGATTCATTATTTTATTTAAAAAACTGTATCTTTCGTTGAAAATTTCACTATCATGATGACAATTCTTTTTTTTTCTTTGCTGAAAAAAAATTTGTGTTATACGAGAATTTAACTAGTCCAGTTTTAATTGAAATTTTACATTTTTTAGTTGAAAATGCAAATGTTTGGTTGAAAATTAATTTGTTTAAGTTGAGGATTAAACTATTTTTTTTAGATCATGGTTTTAGCTGAATTCAAATGTTCTTTTTATTTAAAATTAAAGTACTCTTTGGTCTAAAATAATGAAACTCAACTTTTTTTATAAAAATTCCTTATTTTGTTTTGAGATTCATCACTTTATTTAAAAATTGATCTCCGGTTAAAAATTTAACTATTTCATGGAAAATGCATGTATTTTGTTGAATTTTCTTTTGTAAAAATGCAAAATTTTAATCAAAAATTAATCTTTTTTTGGTTGAGGGTTTAATTATTTGTCGAAAATTTTTCTTTTTTTATTAGAATGAAATATTAAATATTATACTTTTTGTTGAATTTTTTTTTAAACGTTAAACTATTTTGTTAAAAATTAAATTGTTTGCTTAAGAATTTTTTTAAACTGAACTGGTTAAAAATGAATCTTTTTTGCTTAAGGATTCAATTATTTTGTTGAAAATGCGTCTTTATTGGTAGAGTGAAATATCAAATATTATATTTATTGTTAAAAAGTTGTTTTTCTTTTGCATTTAAAGTAGAACTACTTTATTAAAAATTCATTCGTTTAAGGATTCATAATTTTAGTTGAAAAATCATCTCTCTGGTTAAAAAATTAACTTATATAACTATTACAACCATTAAATTTTTAACGTTAAAATATGTAAATTGCTTATCAAAATTTAAAAACGAGCTTTAAAAAAAACAGTTGAAATCATACTTATTTTAAATTGCATTACATCGCGTAATATGAAATTCGTAATTTTTAAAGTGATTGGATAGATTGTTATTCTAAAAATTTGTAAAATTCCCGATAAAAAAAAATCATGCCATTTCCCAGTCCAGCAACCACCCTGAAAATTTAAATTCAAAAAGAAGTGGGATTAATTAATTAACTTACCGCCGGTTACTTCGCACATGGCATCAATGGGCGATGCATCACTCGCTACTAAACCCGTGTCTCTTTCTACGGCTGGAGTCCCCGACAACCTTAACACCAATGAAAACAGTCTTTGGTCCCATCTGAATGGCTCTTTCGTTAATTCTGACCCAGGAATGGGAGAGTGCATCGGTAAAGTGAACTGTAAAGAAAATATAAAATTCTACAAAGCCTGAAAATATTGATAAATAAATAATCACTACTATTTTTGTCGAAAAATCTTTCATGTTCTTCCAAAATCGTAAAAATTTTATCAAACTTACATCTTGATGCACTCCGCTATTAGTTGTGTATTTTCCACCGTCAGTGATAACGACAATGACTGATGGTTCTAAATAAAATGGACATCTACCTTGACCATAAGTATCGATGCCCGTTTGCATACGATTTATATTCAATACATCCAGTGCATGTTTCAAAGCAGCACCTAAAGTAGTTAAACCTACACATTGTAGATTTTTAAGCTCGTTCATAAAAGTGGCTAAATTTTCTTTCCATCCAGCCTGCAAGAAAAATTGGATGATAGTTTCGTTTACGTAATGTAAATTTCGGTTATTAAAATTGCAGATTAATTGATGAAAAGTTTCTTAAAACTTTTAGCGTGCTTTGAAGCAATTAAAGTTAATAACCTAAACTTCAAGAGTAAAATATAGCTTATGCTTTTAATCTAATCTCTTAAAGCAATCTAAAGTATTGAACAAAGCATCTGTACACTCGTAATCTCCGAATTATTATAATTAAAGATACAGTTTTATTTAGGCTAAGCAAAATGTAGGAGTTTTACTTGATAGTGAATAATTGTTCATCAGCATAATTGTCAATCTTTACGTGAATTTCTTGTACATATTTTTTTATTTATTCCCGTGCCAATTCAGAATTATGAAGTATTCAGAAAATTCTCTGCCTCAAGGTCATAAATATAATTCTTTACTGAAATCCTCTATTCCAAACATTTAAGAAAAAAATCCCGGTCACTGAATCAAATTTAAATTTGAAATTCTGATAAGCGCTCCTGATCTTCCAAATCAATTTCTATCTTAGTTAAAGCGTTTTTAAAACTGCTCACTTTTTCATAAAATATTCTGTTCTAATTGTAAGAATTGAGACAAGAGTTTCTGGTCCATTTTTACGATTTAACAAATTGAAAGAAAATGCAATGTTAAAGTAAGGTCAATATTCAAAACATAGAAAACTTAAATACTTGCGAAACATTTCTAAAATTTACAATCATTCAAATAAACAGGATTATAATCTAAATGCAGTTATAGTTTAAAACGTCGAAACTTGATTCCTTTCAAATTTGACATTATTTTGAAAGTTTTCAAATCACTTTAAAGGTTTGAAAAATAAAATATTTAATTATTTACTTTTCCAAGAGTTAAAAATGATGCAATTACAAATTAGCAAATGCATGTAGAGAAAGTTGATAATTTTTTCTATGCTCCAGATTAAAAAATTAATACCATTAAATTTGTAACTCTAAATTGAACAATTTTCTAATTCAAATTTTTTTTAATTTAAAAGCTAGGAATTGAAACTTAAAAAATGGTACTATCTTGCAAGTTATCTTATCTTAATAAAACAACTTTCCGCATAACTTTTAAATACGAAAGAGGAATTTAAAAATAGAATAAACAAAGTTAGTCATATGTTTTGAGAATCTCTTACAATGTTTTAAAGAAACTGATATTCTTAATTTTTCCGACTTTGCAATGGATTTTTGATGAGCGTGAATTCCCTATCATAAAAAAGGATCTCATACGTATATCATGTTTTTAAATTAAAATACTTGCACGTTGAGCCTTAATATGATTTTACACAATGATCAGCTAGCGTTTTTTTTATCATATAAAATCCACTTTTTAGGCTCTACAATGGAATTTTTAGCTTTATAATTTAAATTATGTGGATAAGCAGAATAAAAATGAAATAAGATATATTTTATGAAAATAAGTTTTTTCAATATTAATTTTAAAGTAACAATATAATTTCATTGTAATTATTTAGCTATTTATCTATATTTTTCAATGAAAAATATCATGTAAATTTAATCAGTGTAATGTGCCTCGTAAAAATAGGTTTATTATATATTCAAGAATTTGGTAAAGGCGGTGCATCACTTTAAAACTGTTTGGAGAAAAAAAATAAAAATTTATGATACTCACCTGGATTAGTCAAAAAACTTTTACGAGCAGCCTGTGCATACAATAGTTTGCACATTTAAAAACAAAATGTTGTAAATATGTAATAAAATGGAATCTTTATAGAAGTTATATATCTTGTGTGCAGAATAATTTTAAAATATTTGATAAATTAATTAAGTAATAGGCTTTTCCTTACTGAAATTTAAAAAATACAAATACCATTTCTCGAAAACATAAAAAATATAATTTTATGAGATAGATCACCCTATTTATATTAGAATTTTCATTGAAAATTAGATTAATAGAAAAAAAAGGGAAAGTTGGGTAATTTTTTCACGAAAAAATGGATATACTTAGGTCGTTGAAAAATACATTCACAGCAATATAAAAAAAGTCGGGAAACATCAAAATTGTTAAATAAACAATTTTTAAAAGCTTTGTATCGCATTTACAATTAAGAATATTTGCTCTTTTAAAAATTTATCCTTTAATAATAAAATTGCGATTCTTAAAAGTATAATTAAATATTTATTTCTGATTTGTTTTTTAATTCTTACTATAATTAAGACTTCGAACGTAAATTTAAAACAACACTCTTCAATGCTCTCAAACTCAAATTAAAAATAGTTCAAGTTTGAACACCTAAAATATTTGACAACACTAAACGCAAGCGCGCGCACAGCGTGTTAAGGGCCCTTGATTTTTATTTTACAATATAAAAAACAAAGTATTTAAAAATGAATAATAAACCAAATTTCTGGAAATTCTTCAGAAACTTAAAATAAATTAAAATTCTTTTAAATCCTTTGTACTTTAGTATGTCCTTCATATCCCTTTAAATTGTTGAAATCCATTCCATAAATTTCTCTAGAAATTCTGTAAAATAACTTAAAATCGTAAAAATGCATTAACATACGTAGGGATCATATAATATTTCTTGGCTGCAAATTAAATTTATATAAATTAAAAATAAATAACCAAATATTTAAAAAAACGTATAAATAAAATTTACGCGTGCGATCACGTCCCTGGATTTTTATTTGGCAATATTACAAATTTAACATATTTAAAAATTCATAACCATTGTTTTCAATAATAAGATTCCAACAATTTATTGAAACGAAATCGATTAAAATTTGCTGGAATCTTTTAAAATAATTTAATATCTTCAAGATCCTTTGAAATACCTAGAAATCTTTTTTTTTTAACTATGAAAACCTATTAAAAAAAAAAGAGTTCTAAAAATCTTGAACCGAGTTAGATATTTTAATAAATTATTAAATCTAATAATTTTTGAGGCATCTGCAAATATTATATTCTATAAATATTGCCAGTCGCATTTTCTTAGATTTTAAATAACAATATTTATTCAACCAAAACTGGTTTATATTTGAAAAATTTACAAGCACAATTGACAATTCCGAAACTGTAGAATTTCAAACGCTTATAATTTGAAATTATCTGAGCACTGCAAACAGTATCTATTTAAAAGTTTGTAAATGCACGAAGTAAAACTAAAAAACTGAACTATGAACATTTTCAAATTAAACGCTGAGTGATAAAATGTGATTAAACAAATAACTTTGGTAAGTTAAAAATTTTTAAATAAGAGAAGACCTTTCTTTGTTATATTTTTGTCTCAAAGAAAAGGTTGATTTTCTTAATTTAAAAAAGTAGGAGAAAGAGATTTGAGTAAATTTTGATAAGTCTTATCGTTAAGTAAATACTATATGTAATGTATATTCAAAGAAAAAATGTTTAAAATTTACTAAAAATTGCACTAAAATTTGCTGAATAGTTAAAAGCTGCATTTCGGTAGATTTTGAAAATTGTTGAAATTCTAGAACTTATTAAATTCGTATTCAATCGAAAAATCTTATTTAAGATCAGTTGTAAATATTGTTTGAATTTCGGTATAATCTAAAAACAATTGTTATACTATGTCTAACATATTGACAATATTTATGTAAATTTAAACTATAGAATCTTCAATGTGGACAAAAGATTATATTTTATTATAGTAGTTAAATTTTAAAATATCTTGTATAGATTCAACAAAAGAATAATTTACCTTTTTAAAGCTTTGCATAAATCCTAAATTATTTAGTTTGAAATTAGATTTTAAAAATTTTTAATTAATTATAATAGATAATTCTGTCAAATTAAAAAAAAAAACTTGCCCTACTCTCCGTATCATATTCTAGTTTTGAATAGAATAATTTTGTAGTTGTATAACAATTAATTGTATTTTCAAACGTCGTATATTTAAGAAGAAAAAGGGAGAAATATTCAAGAAACTACCCAGATTCAAGATCTACAAGAAAATTGAAAGTGTTTTGGGTTAAATCGTGTTACGGCTCACCGTGATTCGAAACACCATTCACTCGCTTAAAAGAATAAAAAAAACAGTTGAGTCTTGATACCAGTATTGACAAGTTTCAACCAGCACAAGCCAAAAACTACATTCGTAGCACAAACTATAGCCAGGCCAAAAAACAAGAACTCAAGTATGTAACATTGAGTGAAACGTTGAACCTCTATTCACTGTAGAAAACCATTTTTTTTAGGTCATTTGGTAGTTTACGTAATAAATCTGTAGAAAGAGCTTGTGTGATTCTTCGGTAGAAGAAATTACGAATCTGGCGCGTAGGACCGTATTAATGGCACGAGGTGGGTGAGCGGTCAGGGGGATTATGAAGCTGTGGCGGAAGGGGCTAGGGGGAGTGGACAGATTGTTGACGCATCCCCCTCCAGGTCAGCTGCAACCCACAATGATGGCGCGTATACGCACCAGGAGGGCCGTTTCACGTCGTTTTGTCGTCGAAAACCGAAAAATCCGAACGAAACTCGGTTCAACCGGGAACCGGGTTCGCCCTGAAACCTGATGGATGGTTCTTTCAAGGGAAGATCAAGGTTAGCGCGTCGCGAATGGTGTGCTGGCAGCGGCACATCCCTTTCTGGGCCTCGGCAACATGGCAGGGCGAAAAAAAGCAATCAAAATATTCTAGGCGAAAAAGGAAAGGAAAAAAAGAGAGATGCATACCTTAATATTTTGAGGCGGATCTTCGAAGGTCAGCAACATGTAGCGATCCCCGCGGCTCTCCGGCGACCTTTGCCGCACCTGGACACATATTAACGAGTCGTTTGAGCAACAAAAAAAAACAGGAACCGCCAAATTTTGGCTTTGATTTGAGTTGAATTTAACGTACCTTGACGAAAGTCTCCACAGCACTCTTCGCGACATCAAGAAGCGACGGCCGACCACCAAGATTGCATCTCTGGTTCATAGATGCTGAGGTATCGATCAAAAAAACTATTATGGTCATCTTCACTAGGTCTATCTCTATAGAATGCAAACTCAACGAATCATTTTAAATTATTTTAATATTTTTTCGACGTAAAACTCGAAAGCAACAACTTCTTCTTCTCCTAGCACAACTGAGTGACTGACTCGACACTCGAGTCTCGACCCCGAGTGCCCGAGCCCGAGGTGTGTGCTGTCTGTCTGTCCGTGCAGCTATGGAAAAAACTCTTGTTCTTGCAAGTTTGCATTAGTGATAAAAAGGAGGGGATACGTGTCCCCGATTCTTAAGAATGTTCCTCTCGGGAATTAAAAACTATATTCAATTATGGACTGATTTGGAATTCCGGTGATTAGAAATAGAAAATACGCGTTGCATGGCGATGCGGAAAAAATATTAATGGCAATTAATGGTTAGGATCTCGCGCTGGCGCAATGCTTGGATGTACTTTCTTACCGACTATGGGTATCTCATGCCGGTTTCATATTCAAATATAAACCGTCTCTGTATAAACAGTTATAAATAAAACACATAATATAATAATAATCATTGGATTACACTAGCGACAATACTTTTCATTGTAAGATGAATTTCGGAATTATATGTTAAAATTACCCAAACTGATAAAAATTGTAACGAAAAAATATCTTGAGTTGAATTATTCTCAAACCTATAAAAATGTAGTTAGTTTTTATAAAATTTTGTTTCTATTTTATTTTATTTGGTTAAAAAGTATTTCTAAAGTCCTTGGAAGCAGTTCAATAAATTTCCGCTGCAATCGCGCAAATCAAAAGATGATAATGAAAGATGGTGGCACCAAGGCAATGGTTGGATAGCCGGTCAACAAATTGTCTTCGAAAATATAGGATTTTCTTCGTTTTTGGCATAAGTATATTATGCATTCAAGTCTATTTAGCATATACTTTTTTAACTCTCGAAAACGAAGACCAAAGATCTTCGCGACGACGTGACGTGGTAAGCAAATTCTAACCTCATTTTTTTGACAGCTCCAAAAACACATTTTCATAGAAACAAATAGTATGATTATCTTTGACAGTCGCTTAAAATTAATATTGAATTATTATGAATCTCAAATAAGAACATTCCTCTCTATTTTATGAAAATATGATAGTGACTTGGACATTTACATAACCTAGAAGAAAATGTTATTAAAAGGAAGGAATTCACAAAATTCTTGAATTACAATTATATAATTTAGTGTTTTATAATAATCATGTGTTATATTCTCTTTTTGAAATTTAGAGTTATGTAGATTTACTGAATTTAAGATATGGAGCATAAAATGTATAGGATGATGGAATAACTTTTGATTCATCCTTGGGATTTTGCCATTTAATGGTCATTAAACATTGATTTCTTACATAATAGGGAATAGTTATATATTTGCAGAGCTTAATATTTCAAATGGAATTACGATCAAATACAGAGATTGTTTATCTTGGATTAAGTTCAACCTATAAAAGGGTTTGCATCTAACTTTTTTCTTGTGAAATCATTTTAGTGCTCTCTGTTATTTTGAGACCAAAAATAAAACAATCCCTTGAGGAATTATTTATAAATGTTAATTTATTATTTTTATTTTCAGGTTACTACAAGGTTCACAGTCATTTTCTTACGTTTCCCCTTTTTTCAAATTCCTCTTATTTCCTATTCTCGAAAATCTTCCACTTTTCTTTATAAATATGCGATATTTAAAAATATATATCATTTACGCGGAAAATTCTCTGAAATTAGTCAATGTATGTAGGAAATATAACTATTCGTTCAATCTATACAAATTAAATATTTCTGAAATTAGGTATAATGAAGTATGATCAAATATTCAAACACGACTTAGAAAATTTGCAACTGATTTTAATGACATTTTTTGATTGAACACAAATTTAATAAGTTCTAGAAATTAAACAATTTAAAAAACTAACGAAAACAAGCTTTTAACGGTTAGGCAAATTTAAACTCATTTTTTAGTACATTTTAAATATTTTTTCTTTAAACATACATAACATTTAATATTTAATGAATTTAAAGACGTATGCAAATTTAAACAAGCATCTTTCTTTTACGTTTTAATTGAAGAAACCTAAGATTTTCTTTCAGATCAAAATAAATCCAAAAATGGTATTTTTATTTTTTTTTCATTTTTTTTTATTTTTTAGAATTACAAAATTTAAAAAAAAAATGTATTTAAAATTGTTTTATCTCTCAGAGATTAAATTGAAAATATGCATAGACAAGAATTTGAGTTTTATTTCGTGCATTTTAAAATTTGTGAATCTGTACTATTTTCAATGCTCAAACAATTTCTAATTATAAGCGTTTAAAGTTGACAATTTTTAGGCGTTTTTCAACTTTAACATTTTTTTAATGATATAAAATTTACTTTATTACATGACGAAGCAATACCTACTAGTTTTGCAACAAGAATGTGTGATGTAAATATTTATTTGCATTCGAAATAATCAGGAAATATGGTCGTGAAAATATTTCTAGAAATTATTTGACTGTCCTTGAAGGTATATTTAGCCATGTTTTGTATTTATTTCGTATAGAATTTATTTAGGTCAGAAAAGTCTCTTCAAATTTAAATATCTTTTCGTATACTACTCCATTTATGTAAGAGAGAGTTCATGTTTAACAAAGTTTTCCGACCTCCAGACACTTTTGAAGAAAATGAAATATTTCTCTACACAAAAGTAATAAAATTATGAAACTATTAATATTTAAAAATTAATTTTCCTAATACGTGCAAAATCAATATTCAGAAATATAAGCACTTCGATTATTTTAAATTATGTACAATTTTCAAGAAAGACAATTAGGTTTTTTTACTTTAACCACCAGCTAACTTCACTTTGTTGCTGAGTGCGAGAGGAAAGTAATGAATAATAATTATTATAATTTGTTTATTTCATTCAATAGTTATTAAAAAATACAAACCATTTTTCAAATACGCTTATATAGAAAAAAAATAGTTTTTACGAAGACATTAGCAAAATAGTGCAAAATATAATATAGAAATATAAATATAAAAATATAAGATAGCAAAATATTTCTAAGCAAATGAGAAGGTATTAAACTTCTATCATTTTCGATCATTTAAAATTATAAACATTTTTTAAAAGAAGCTTTCAAAATTCAAAAATTTCAAAATAAAAATGTTTTAATTTGGATAATTTCTTTAGGAAGGAGTTGAATTGTCTCATTTCTAATTTAAATCGTTAATAATTGAACAGTTTTATTGTGAATTCAAAAACTGGAAATTGTACGGTTTCAGATTAAAATTTCGAAAATAGGACAACTTCATATCTTTAAAAATGGAATATTTTTCGATTAGATATTTGATAAATAGATCATTTAAAATACAAAGGAATTAAAATTATATTATTTTTAGTTTATTATTTTTTTAATTATATTTAGTTTATTATTTTTATTTAAACTGAATAATTTTAAATTGAAAACTTTTTAATTTTAATAAATTTACATTTGAACGATTAAAATTTGACAATTTGAAATTGAAAACTAAATTGAATTTTTCAATGTCAAAGTTCATGAAATTCTGGAAATCTAAATTTTTATTGAAAGAAAAAGATGATTCAACATAAAAAATGAGTAAAGAAAGTTGTCGAAAATCAACAAATAAATTGTTTTTTATTTTCACCGCTCAAAATGGGAAAAATTTAAACTACTTAAATTACTTTTAAGTGCATTTAAATTATTTAGACATTTAAAATGTTTTAATTATACTTTTCGAAATTGAACTATTTCAATTTAAATCGCTAAACTTAAACTTATGATAGGGACAATTTGAAAATTTAGCTTTAACCCTAAAAATTCAATTGTTCATAGAATTTTTTTATACCTGTGTTTGAAATGTTGAGCCTTTTTGAACATTTTTCGAATTAAAAAAATTAAATATTCAATGTCTGGTTCTAACATCTACTCATTTTAAATGACTGAGTTTGAGAAATTATTGTCTTAATTTTTCATTGTTTTAAATTTATTCTGGAGGCATTTAGTTTAAAATTGTTTAATTACAAATCCTTTAAACTCTATGATTTCGAAGAATTTAAAAAACCAGAAAGTCTTGTGCATTTAAAATTAACAACAAACCATTTATAATGTTTAAATCTAATATTACTGAATTTGAAATTGACTAAAGTTGTAACCAAATAATTTATAATATTTGAATCTAAAATTATTAAATTAAAAACTGACTATCAATATTTCAAAATGAAATAGTCCTTACATTTTTAACGTTTGTATTTGTAACTGCAACATTGTAAAATTCAAAATCTCCAAAAACTAAAACATTTCAAACCAAATATGTTCGAACCTAAACATTTAAAGTTAAGATTTTTAGTTTTACTTTGTACATTTTAAATATTTAAAGAGAGCTGAAGTTTAAAATCAATTTTATTTCAAGGGATTTCTACGAATTTCTACAATTTGAAGAGATATGAAGGACATAACGAATTTCAAAATATTCCGATTCAAAACTTTGTAGAACAATTAGTATTTAAAATTTTGTTATTATAGATTTTTAAATAGTTTGTTCTCGGTGGCGTAGTCGAGGCCTGCCGGCGCGATAGGCCGCTTTATTGTCGCACGAACAGTGGTTCTAGTTGACATTCAAAGAGCTATTTACATTTCCTACAATGTTAAGAATTTAATTTCAAGATAGTGTGGAACCCATTTTATGTCAAGATGTTATAAAAATGTGTTTATCGCAATGAATCATTGATTATATTATGATTATATTATGAGTTGTACATTGAGTCTATTGACTCAAAAAATCAAGTCACAGTTTTATTTGACACTCAAATATGTTGTTTTTCGATAAAATTGTTGACAAAGTTATGAATATTTTAACTTTTTCATTGAAAACGCGAATCGTCAAAAAATGGTCCAAATTTTTGTTAAAGGTTGATTTTTTTCTAGATTTATCCTAATGTCAGAGAGAGAACACGAAAATTCACGTTTTTCACATTGTTTCTCTACAAATGTTCTAGAAAAATGTCTCTTGATATGTTTATAAAATCCTTTAAAATTTTTTGTTTCAATAATTCAATATTATGGTATCATAAATAAAGCAAAGAAGAACATAAGTTAAATTTTGCAACTAAATTTAACATGAAACTTTTTTCTTTGAAGACGGCATTTTTGAAATAATTGATAATCTCTACTTTTTTAACCTTCTTCATTATTCTTTTAGCAACATGTTATTAAAACTATTCAATTAAATCCTTTTTGGTTTTTAATCGCATAAATTGTATTGTTGAGAAAAAAAACTCTTTAAGGATTTTCAACATATTTTCGCAAAAATTGCGACCGGAAACTTTTTTCGACTTTTCTCATATCTTGTGTCATTTTGGCAAGAAATGTTAATTTGCCTTTTTTAAACAAACAAAAATTCTTTCTTCCGGCCAAGGACAAATCTAGAAAAAATCATGAGAAAAAAAACGGAGGCATTTTGAATAAAATTACTTAGAATATTTTCAGAAAAGCCACCGCTATTTTATTATTTTTGAACTTTTTAAAGATTTTCTAATCGATACCGAAAGAAGACAAGATATTCTCTCAGAATCCGAAAGAAAAAAATAATAACCTGTCTTACGCAAAAATTATCACATCAATAATCTTTTAAGTATTAATTTTTATAGTAGGATGAAATAAAAAAGCTTGGACAGGAATATTTGAATATACATTCTAAATATCACTATCTAATTACTAATTTTAAAACTTAAATAAAATGATATATTCTTGACATTCAGAACTATTTAAAACATATAAAAAGGGTTGATTTAGCAAATACGATCTATTCTCTGGATTTTTTATATCGCCGTGAGCAGTTGAATTTATTAAATTTTTAACTGTCCAATTCAACATGAGAATTTAATAAATAAACATTTAAATCCATAAAAGAAATTTTTTTTAAAAGTCGATTTTTGCGGAAACGAGTTGCTACTGGCAAATAATGTTGTGGCAAATTATTATTCATCGAATGGAATCTCAGTCGGGATTTTATGAGATTAAAAAAAAAAATCCTTACTCTGATCGTCTCTTTGCAATCACATCCAATTTGTAAAAATAAATCGTTTGATGGCAGAAGTCATTAAAAAATCATTTAATATTTTTTTTAGCTGTCACTGCATAAACATATCAGTGCAATTTTTCAAACACGCGACTTATTTACTTAAAAATTCTCTAAAATTCTACCGGGCATGGTGGTGAAAGGCTGTATCGAAATTCGAACCGGATATGGGGTTATAATGTTTTAGGCATATATTTGATATTAATTGGGATATAATTTTGTTTTTCATCCATAAACTTGCACAGTTCATAAAACATTTGACTCTTAAACCTAGTTTAACTTTCAAGCAAAACAGAAGAATTATTTAAAACAAAAAGTTTAATTTTTAAGAAAATAGTACAATTTTAAACCAAATGATCAAATTATTAAACAAAAAGTTCAAGAAATGACAATAAGATTTAACTTAAACCAAAAATAATTTCATTTTCAACTAGATAGTTATATTTTAAAAAGAAAAAAAAACAATCTTTTAAAAGACTGTTCAATTTTTCAACCAAAAGAGATTTCTTTCCTATCAAGAGATGACTGTTCAACCAAATAGTTACATTTTTTATGAAAACATTGTTTCTTATTTTCCAAATATCTAAACAAACGTTTAATCCATCCCCTAGTTTTCTCCTTTTACAAAAAAATGGCCCTATTTCTCCATTTTTAGCCCTTTGTGCGCTGTGACCCCTGTATTTATTATTTTTTATTTGTTTAACGAATTAGAGATGCTATTTGCTGCAAGGTGGCCACTCGACTAGAAAAACCAGGAAATAATAGTGAATTTATTTTTTGGCCGCGAATTTTACAAATTTTTAGAAAAAAAAATTTATCTAACTTTGATTTCAACCTTTTTTAAGTAATTAGTTCCATTTTATCTTCTCTAATTATTATACCATTTAGTTTAGAATGCGCGATTCAAACATCTTTCACTTTAAAAATTTTCCATTTTATATTTTTAATTTTGAAGTGTACATTTTAATGTGAAGATTTTTAAAATGCAGTTTTAAAGACTTAAACAATTAAAGATTAGAAGCGTTTATAAATTAAGAATCCGATTGAAACTTTATAAATTATTTTCAATTTTAAAACAACTTCAAAGTAATATATTTATAATTAAAGGCTTTTCTTAAATTTCAAATGTTATTTCAGTCTAAAATATTCGAATTTTTAATTTTTAAATCAGAAAAAAGAAAAATTGCTTAATATTTAGAAACATTTGACTGTTAATTTAAATTCAGTAATCATAAATTAAATACTAAAAACTAAACTATGAACGTTACAATTTTAATTTTTCTATTTAAAAAAATTTAATTTGTAAGTTAAATTGTTGAAGTTTGATGTATAAATAACATTTCAACATCTATATACACGGAGCGACCCAAGGACAACCGCCTTCTGCATTTTTCCCGCAAGTGTTCTAGCATATTGTTGACACGCAGGGATGCTTTTTAGGCCATTAGCAAGTGAA
>NC_046658.1:108589803-108629987 GCF_010883055.1 Belonocnema kinseyi | reverse complement strand
TTACTACAACTATGTTTGGTGTTGTCATTGTTGTTCCCACGAGAAGCTAGGGAAAGGGGTTCGTCCATCCTTGTAGAGCCCCGCATGCGAGGATAAGGCTGCGTACTCTGAGAAGTCGCCCGGTATCCCAGAGTCACCGTTCTAGACACCTCACCCAGGTGCCATTCAGCTTTCGGCACGATTTTCACACCTCCGCTTGGAGGTTAATTCCTTCGGGACCACTCCTGGACAATTGTCCGTGACTGCCTATTTATTTTTGTAACCATATTCAGCAGAAACCCTTGATACAGGGACCCTCTATCCGCAACCCGAGGACGCGTTCGGTTAATTAATTGAAAGAGAATCTTTAAAATGATTTAGAAAGATTAAAAAATTTATCAAAAATGAATGTGAAAAATTTTAAGTTATTTTTTTCATTTGGGAGGATTTTAAGAAAATGTTTAGGAACAATTCGTATCAGTTTAAAAGATGTTTAGAAGTTCTGAAAAAATTTTTAAACTAACTTAAAATTTGAAAAATTGTAAAACAACATGTAAATGTTTCAAGATTTTGAAATAAAATTTTGAAGCATTTTAAGGATTTTTAAACTATTTAAAATAAAATTAACTTTTAATTTAAAAAGTGTTCACTTTATAAACTGTATCTAAATCTTTTAACTCTGTAATTTATAAAAGTTAAAAAAATTTTTATTTAGCAGTTTAATTGCACTTAGTTAAAAAAATGTCAGTGGAAAAATGTTAGTAGCTTCCACTTTGTACGTGTAAATTATTGAGCATTTAAATGCAACATTTTTTACTTCAAATGGAAAAATGTTTGGCTTAAGAGTTTTCATTTTTGTATTTTCATTCACCGTAAGAAATTTTTGCGAGCTGGGGAAAAACCGGGGATTTTTTTATTTTTTATTAAAACGGGCACCCTGTTGTTGTTATTTAATTTTTATTTTTATTGTATTCTTTCCTTGTTATTTCTATTTGCAGAGGGACTTTTCTCTCTCAGAGGAAGGAGACGGTCTTCCAAGAGGAACCAGGCAGTTAAAACTACCTCCTGACAAACAAGCAAATTCCAACAAGTCACAGCCTCGTCGAAATCGTACAACTGCAATAACTTTAGATAGAAAATCATTGAATTTTACGCCTATCTGTGATGTTTCTGGGAGAGAGGCAGTGAGTGCCATAACACGAGCACAATCTCAATTGTGCAAACAGCGCATAGCCAATGTGACGTGCCTTAGTCAAAAAGGTGTATTATATCCTACAACTTTACAATCTTCCTGTCCGCATTCTCTAGGTTTTACTGGAGTTCCAAAGAACGTTGGCTGCTTCAAAGACGACAAAACTTTCAGGGTTCTGACGGGTTATTATGCCATTTATAAAGGCAACAATTCTCCGCAAAGATGTGCTTACATGTGTTTGCAATCGGGTTACCCATTTGCCGGTACCGAATACTCGTTAGTATATTTCCCCGAAATATTTTTTATACAAAACCAGGCCTCACAGACTGGTCTTTATATCCTCGATTGTACCCCTTATTCAGTTGAGGTCCCTAAACTTCACTATTTTCAAGATTTAGTCCCTATTTTTAATAGGATTCAATCATTTGCAGGGTGACCTTGAAAATCTGGAATTCTCCGTGTATTTTCCTTAAACCTCGAAAAGATGGAAATCTTCGAATTTTCGTTTTGCTCTTAAAACAGTTTTCGAGGGGTGGCCTACTCGGTTTTTGATTATACACCAGATTAAAAAGGATTCAAGAATTTGAAAAACGCATGTAGACAAGATTTCAAAGATTTCACAGAGATTTAAAAACTTTCAAACGATTTCAAGAATTTTAAATATTTGAATGGGTACAGTACACCAAATGTCAACAATTTCAAAATTTTTTAAAGATTTTAAACGATTCCAAAACGTTTTAGAAGATTTCAGAGTATTTCACAAATATTTTAAATAATTCATAAGAATTTCATCATGATTTGTAATTCAAAGTTTTCAAAACGGGCGCAGTACACCAGCTTTCAAAGATTTCAAATAATTTCAATAAGTTTGAATAAATTTAAGATTTCTAAAGATTTCAATGCTTTCAAACCAACACAAAAGATTTCAAAAACAAAGTTTAAAGAAAGATTTCACCGATATTTCAAAGATTTCAAAATATTTAAAAACTTTTCATAGAGATTTAAAGGATTTTAAAGATATTACCAAGATTTTAAGATATTTCAAAACATGTTACCAACATTTCAAATATTTTAATGACTTCAAAGATTTGAATGGTTTCAAATAAATGCAAAAGATTTCACAAATATTTCAAAGATCTGAAAACAATTTCTTAAAGTAATACATTTTTTAAAGATTCTAAACGAGTTCAAATTTGTTTAGAAGATCTCAAAGATTTTACAAAAATGTCGAACATTTTACAATTATTTCAAAACATTTTATTACGATTCCAATGATTCAAAGGATTTCAAAGATTTTGTACATTACACCAGATTTCAAAGATTTTACAAAGATTTCTAAACACTTTATCATGATTTCAAAGATTTTGTCAAAATTTAAAAGATTTCAAATTCAAAGATCTCAAAAAGTTTACGGTACATATCTTAACTACAGATTTCAAAGATTTCAAGAAATTTCAAAGATTTTAAACGATTTCAAATTTGTTTTGAAGATTTCAAGGGATTTCACAAAGATTTTACAAAGATTTCAAACGTTTCACAAAGATTTTAAAACTGCAAGAAGACTTGAAGGATTTTAAATATTTTAAAAAGGAATAGTAAATCATATATCCAAGATTTCAGAACATTTCAAAGATTTGCAATGATTTCAAATTTTTTAGCAGATTTCAAAACATTTCAAATATTTTAATGATTTTAAATGAATATAAAAGATTTCATAAACATTTCAAATATTTCATCAACATTTCGTAGAGATGTCAAATGAATACAAAATTTCAAACCTTTCAAAAAGGGTACAGTATGCCAAAATACAAAAAATTTCCAAGAGTTTAAACGAGTTCACATTTTTTTTTTAGAAAATTTCAAAATATTTCACAAAAGTTTCAAATATTCCCTTGATTTCAAATAAATACAAAAGAGTTCATTCAATTCACACAGATTTCAAAAGATTACAAAATTTCACATAGTTTTAAAAAATTTAAGGATTCGAAAGACTTTACAAAGATTAAAAAATATTCCCGAAGGTTTAAAAAAACGACCAATTTTTCACAAAAAAATATGATTATGAAATATTTAATCTTTTACGTGTATACCAAAGAGTTATTTGATTATTTGATGTAAAAAAGGAGACCTGGGAAAACTTTATTGCTTGACCTGGAAAACCTGGAAAAGACTTTGATTTTTCTTACTATGAATCGCTGGACACCATGATTTGTTGGGATTTTTAAGATTTTAGGGTATTCTTAAAATTTCTAAGGTATTTTCAGGAGTTTTTAATTTGAAACCTTTTCGAGAATTTTAAAAGATTCCAAGGAGTTAATAATTAATTTAATTAATTTGAAGGGATTTCAAGGCGTTTGAAATATTTTGGTGTAAAGAATTTTCTAGAAGCTCGGAATATATGGGACGATTTTACAGAAAATTTAAGGTTTTAAGATTTTTTAAAAAGATTTCATGGAATTTTATAAGGTTTTCGAGCATTTCAATGATCATATGGGTATTTTTAATGCTCTGACAAAATGTATTTTAATCAATTTTCGTGCATTTCAGGAAATATCGCCTGATCTCGTAGAATTTCATGAGATTTAAGAATATTTTTGTGGATTTTATAGAATGTATTCAAAAGAAGGGAGGTATTTCTTATGGTTCAAAACATTTGCAGAGTTTGAAAATTAGTTTTTGGAATTTACCCGGAGTTCTTATGAATTTACCCTGAAGTCTTGTAAATTCTTTAAGATATTCTGGAAATTATGTAATTAACTTGAATTCTTCTAAATTTTCTTACTTTTACTTAATTCAATTGATTTTTTTTTTAATTTTCAAAAGTTCTTATTCAATTGATCCTGAAGTCCTTTAGCCTCACCTTGAATTCTTGGTTATTTCATGAAGTTCTTTAGAATTCCCTTGAATTTGTCTAACCTCGTTTCCAACTTACTGAATCCAATGAAGTTCTTTTCATAATTTCAAATTGTTTTCAATTTATTAACATTTTTTAAAACCCACCTTTAATTTGTATGAATTTCATCGAATTCTTCTAGTTGAACTTAAATTCATCTAAATTCATCCCGGTTTTACAGAAATCAACGGAATTTTTTTTGTTTACATTTTTTTCAATTTATTTTAATTCTTTTGTATTTAACTGAAATTGCTTTCAAGTCTTATTAATTTATCCTGAATTTGTTACCCTTTTAGCGTGACAAAAAGTATCCTTTGTTGGCTATATTCGATTCCATAGGGACTGTGAGGCCTGAAAAATGGAAAATATATTTCATTTGAAACTTTAGAGCCTTCAAAAACAGTTTAAAAATAATGTCTTAATGTTACAGAGTCGAATGTTTTTGTGGGATGGAGGAGCCACCGCAAATTAATCAACTGCCAGACTCCAGTTGTAACATGAAATGTCCTGGAGATTCTAAACAGTCTTGCGGTGGATATTTAACTATTAACGTGTTCCATACTGGAATTAGAAGTAATTGAATTATTCTTTTTATTTTATATATTAACAGGCTTGACACTTTTCTCTATTTCCCTTTTTTCCCCGTTTTTAAAGAAATTACATTTTTTCTTCTGCTTTCGAGAAAGTTCTCCCAATAAGAAAATAAATAAAGAAATTTTTGGTTTAAAATTATTATTTTTTTTTGTTAAAGATTCTACCGTTTGATTGAGAATTTATTTGGTTGACAATTGAACTGTTTTAGATTTAATTTAAGTTGGTTAAAAAGAACTTTTTTCTTAAAAATTCGTGTTTTTAGCTTGAAAATTAGTTTTTTGTTTTTATTACATTTATCAACTTTTCTGTTGGAAATTTAATTATTTTGTTTAATACTTATTTATTTCATTGGAAATTCATCTATTGTGTTAAAAATTGATAATTCTTTGTTTAAAATTTAATTGTTTTGTTTTCAAAGCTCGTCTTTTCCGAATAGAAAATTTGTAATTCTGGTTTCAAAATTCTTCTTTCTGGCTTAAAAATCTATTTTTTTGTTGGAAATTCAACTGTCCTCTGAAAAAATCGTCGTTTTAGCTTGAAAACTCAAATACTTTGTGAAAAATTTAAATATTTTGTAGAAAATTTGTCTTTTTAGTTTGAAAATTCAATGATTTAGTTAGAAGTTGATCCCACTTTGTTAAAATATAATTTTTTAGTAAAAATTCAATTTCTGGTTGGAAATTCAACTGTCTTATCAAAAATTAGTGTATTTGGCTTGGAAATTCACCTTTTACGTGTTTGATTGAAATTTAATATTTTTTGTTCGAAAACTCGATCATATCATTAATTATTGATTTTTGTAAGTTGAAAATTCAACTGTTTTGTTGAAAATTTAATAGTCTTTTTTAATTTGAAAATTCAATTACTTGGGTTAAAATTCAACTGTCGTGTTGAAAATTCATGTTTTGGGCTTGGAATTCAAATATATGGGTTTTGGTTAAAGTTTAATCTCTTTTTAATTGAAAATTCAACGGTTTTGTTGAACGTTCGTCTTTTTTGGCTAGAAAATTCGTCCTTTTGGATTAAAAATTCTTCTTTCTTGATTGAAAAGAAATTTTTGTTGAAGAAAATTTAACTTTTTGGTTAAAAATACAATTGTTTTGTTAAAATTTAAAGTATTTTGTTGAAAATGCATCTCTAGGAAATTTGCCTATTTCGTGTCTGTTGAAAGTTGAATCTTTTTTGTCTGAAAACTCGAACATTTGGTTGACAACTAATCTTTGTAAGTTGAAAATTAAACTATTCGATTAAGAATTCAACTATTTTGTTGAAGATTTAATTGTTATTGAAAATTCAACTATTTTCTAAAAAGGTATCTTTTTTTGTTGAAAGTTTAACTTTTTTCTAAAGGATTCGTGTTTTTAGTTTGGAAATTCGACAATTTAGTTTTTGATTGATGTATAGTAATATTTGGTAGTGAACTCGATTACGTGGTTGAAAACTAATCTTTGTAATTTGGCTTAGAACTTCGTCAATTCGATTTTTATAGAACTTTAATTATATTTATAGAAAACTCGATTATGTGGCTAAAAACTGATCTGTTTTAAATTTAACAGTAAACTATTTTGTTTAAAAATTATCTTTTTTGTTCAAAATTTAACTATCTTGTTGATGAACGTACGTCTTTTTTATAGGAATTTCGTCCTTTTGGATTAAAAATGTATTTTTCTTGGTTTGAAATGAATTTTTGTATTGAAAATTTATCTGTCTTCTAAAAAATTCGTATTTTTAGCTAGATAGTTCAACTATTTAGTTAAAAATGTATCTCTTCAAGTTCAAATGTCTACTACTTGGTTAGAAATTCATGTGTCTTGGTTGAAATTAACTTTTTTGTTGAAAATTTATCTTTTCGGGTTTCATAGTCAACGGTTTTCTAAAAAAATTCGCATTTTAGCTTGAAAACTCCACTCGTTTGTTGAAAAGTTAGTTGAAAATTCAACTTTTTTCTTGTAAACTCTTCTTCATTGATTAAAACTCTTTTTTGGTTGGAAATTAATTTATTTTGTTGAAAATTTCTCGATTTTCGATTAATAATGAAAACCTTTTTTGTTTAAAATATCAACTATTATATTTTTCCTTAGAAATTTATTTGGTTGAACATTCATTCTTTGGTTTAAAAATTCAACTATTTTGTTGAAAATGCAATATATTTCGACTTAAAATCTGAGGAATTGAAAGGCTTTCATACGGAATTTATTATATCGCCTATGATCATTTTATTTTAAACCATTTTTTTCCCCTATTTTTGTGAAAACTAATCCTAGTTTGCCTGTTTTGAGATTATTTTCGGTTGTGAAGTCTATAATAATTTATCAGTAATGGTTTTTTCAAAAAAGTATTCAATTTCAGGATTTAAAGCTCAAGAGGCAAGGAACTCTAGTTTAAGTGGAGCGAAAGAAGATCCTGCAAGGATAGCGTATTTAATAACTGTAAATGGTAGAGCTAGTCGTCAAGTCAAACGCCTGATCCGCGTTCTGTATCATCATACACATCTTTTCTACATTCATGTTGATGCGGTAATTATTTGAAGCTAATTAGTTATTGTATTCTCCTTTAACAGGAAAACCGGGTATTCGCCCTACCTGGAAAACCTATAAAACTTGGAATTGTCAGGGAATTTTTTCGAGAGCGTACTTTTTTTTTAACTGCGCACATAAAATTGAAAGATAATGATTCTTCCTTTGTAATAGTAGCTATATATTACTGTATTTAACTGTTTATATAAATATTTTACTTCTTATTGAAAGTTGATCGCTTTTAGTTGAAAATTCAACTTTCTGGTGGAAAATTCATGTATTTTATTAAAAATTCTTTCTTTTTGATAGAAAATTAATCTTTTTGTTTGAAAATTCATTTTTTGCTGGAAAACTCTACAGTTTGCTTGCAATTTTCATTTAGTTCAAAGTTAAACTCCTTTGTTAAAAATTATTTTTTTTGTTTGAAGATCAATTATTTTAATTAGCTATTGTGATAAAAAATCACTTTTTCTGGAAATTATTATTTTTTACTAAAAATTTAACTATTCCAGTTGAAATTTTAACTATTTTGTTGATTATCTATTTAAGATGAAAATTCGTCCTCTTTGGTAGAAATTAAACTTTTTGGTTGAAAATTAAATTCTTCTAGTCATTTTAGTGAAAAAAAAAATCATTTTAGTGAAAAATTCATCACTTTGTTGGAAAATGTAACTTTTTTTTTCTTCAAATAATTTTTTTCAACTGAAAATATAACAAACTATTCCAATGGAATGTTTCATAATCTTAGTTAATAATTCGTCTCTTTGGTTGAACATAATTTTTTTTAACTGAAAATTTATTCAGTTTTTTTTTGGTAAAAATTTAATCTTATCTTTTGAAATTTAATCTTATTTTAAAATTCATCGTTTTAGTTGACAATACAAGTATTCCAGTTAAATATTCATAATTTTATCCATTCCAGTTGAAGAATTACCATTTTGCATCAAAATTAATCATTTTGGTTTAAAATTGGTTGTTTTTTGGTAGAAAATTAATTTTGGTAATTTAACATTTAATTATTCCATTTTTGTTGAAAAGTAATCTTTTTTAGTTCAAAATTAAACCATTTGATTGAAAATTTATATTGTTTAGTTAAAAATTTTACTATTTTCTTCAGAATTCACATTTTTGGTTAAAAAATCGTCTATTTTGGCAGAAAATTAACCTTTTCTTTTTAAATTAGTCTTCTTGTTCGTAAATTAATTTTTTTTTACGATAAAACTACTTGTTTGAAAGTTAAACTCGTTTATTGATAATGCTTGTTTTCATTTTTAAATGCATCTATTACAGTTGAAGATTCGTAATTTTAGTGCAAAATTCATCACTTTGTTGGAAAATATAACTTTTTTTAAAGTCGTTTTTTTTTTCAAATAATTTTTTTCAACTCAAAATATAAGGAACTATTCCAATTGAATATTCCGTCATCTTAGTTAATAATTTGTCCCTTTAGTTGAACAAAAATGTATTTATCTAAACATTTAATCATATAAATTTCAATGGAAATTTTATCTTTTTTATTCTAAAATGCATGTATTTTGATGAAAGATCAGACGTTTTGGAAAGATATTCATCTTTTTTGTTGAAAATTCAAGTACTCCTGTTAAATAATCATCATTTTATTTTACAATTAATCTATTTCGTTGGAAATTAAACTCTTGTTGAAAATTCATCTTTTTTTTTAAAACTTCATCTTTTAGTTGAAGAATCAACAACTTAGGTGAATTTTTTTTTTTAATTAAGGTTTTTCATTTAAAATTTAATTATTGCATTTTTTTCTGAAAACTCATCTTTTTTAGGTAAAAATTCTACTATTTTCTTGAGAATTCATATGTTCGGTTAAAAATCGTCTATTTCGGCAGAAAATTAATTTTTTTGTTTAAAAGTTAGTCTACTTGTTTGTATATTCATTTTTTTAATTAAAGATAAAACTACTCGTTTGAAAGTTAAACTCATTTACTAAAAATACATCTTTTTGATTCAAAATTCATCTATTCCAATTAAAGGTTCAACATTTTAGTAAAAAATTCACCACTTTTGTTGAAAATTAGTTGTTTTTTTGTGTGGAAAATTAATTTTATTAATAAAAAATTTAATTATTCCGTTTTTGATTGAAAGCTGATCTTTTTTAATTTAAAATGCGACTAATTGGTTTAAAATTGATCTTTTTTAGTTGAAAATTCTACTATTTGGTTGATAATTCATGTATTTGGTTGAAAAATCTATTTTTTGATAGAAAATTAATCTTTTTGTTTGGCAATTAGTCTTCTTTTACGAAAATTCATATTTTTGATTGAAAATTCATGTATGCCGGTTACATATTCATCATTTTAGTTGACAATTCATCTTTTTGTTTTACAGTTCATCTATTCCAGTTGAAGATTCATCGTTTCAGTCGAAAATTCATCACTTTGGTTAAAAGTTCGTTTTTTTTGTGGAAAATTAATTTCACCAACTGAAAATTTAACTTCTCTTTTCTTTGTTCATAACTGATCTTTTTTAGTTCAAAATATAACTATTTGCTTTAAAATCGGCCTTTTTTAGTTTAGAATTTAACCATTTGGTTAAGAATTTATATATTTTGTTGCAAAGTAGTCTTGTTGGATAGAAAATTAATCTTTTCGCATCGATTTTGAAGTATAATAGAATAAAATAAATAAGAAATTAATTATTATGTTTTTATTTTTCAATAATTTGATTAATCAATGGTGCTAATATATTTAAGAATATATTTTACTACAATTTGTCAAAACTTTTTTCAATTAAACATATTAATTGAATCTCTTGAAACCAAAGAAAAAAATTATTTATAATAAACTCGCGAAATTGTATTTCGCCAAGTCGATTGTTTTACAAAATGCGAAATATTTGAATGGCTTCGTACTATGAAAAATTATACGTGGAAAAATCCTGGAATTGTCAGGTATTTTGTCCAGGATTTGAGTAAACACCCTGGAAAATTATGTACATTTATTCTATCTTCTTTTCAGAGACAAGACTATTTATATCGCGAGATGCTCGAGGTGGAAAGAAAATGTAAAACGAACAATATCAAAGTGGCGAGAGGCGAAGGACTTCGTCACGCGAGTATCTGGGGTGGCGCGAGTCTTTTGACAACTTTATTAAGTTCCGCGCGACAGATGCTCACTCATCCTAAGCCCTGGGACTTTTTAGTTAATTTGTCCGAATCGGACTATCCTGTTAAAAATAATACGGTCCTCACTGAATTTCTTACGAGGAATAAAGGTCTGAATTTTGTCAAGTCTCATGGAAGGGAAGTTCAACGCTTTATCACCAAGCAAGGCTTGGATAAGACTTTCGTGGAATGCGAAGCACGCATGTGGCGAACTGGTGATAGAAAATTACCCAATGGTAATGTTCTAGACCTGTAGTTTATGGCGTCTCATGAAATCCTTTTTACACAGGGTTTCCAGCGACCTTGAAAACCTGGAATTCTCTTTTAATTTTTTTTTTAACCTTGAAAATCTAGAAATCTCCTTGAACTTTTCATGAGGACCTTGAACTAATTTCTTTTCTTTTAAAACAGTTGTTTGATTGAAATGCGAAAAGTAATTTAAATCTTCTAATTCTTTATGAACGAAACATCTCGTTTAGAAGAAATCTTGCTGTTGAAAAGTTTGTTATTTGTCAAGATAAAAAAAAAAGAGATTTCTAGGCACTTTTTGTAGACTTGGCCATTTATTTTATAGATTGGAATGAACAGTCTTAAAATATTTTTAATAATTCTATAACTTTTTTATTTTTCTCTTTGCTGATATAGAATGTTAAAGTGTACATTTTTGTGATATTCAACTTGAAAATTATAAAAATTATTTATTGAAAATTTCAATGATTTAAAAATATTTAAGATGATTTTTAACATTTTACAGGGATTTCAGGGATTTCAAAGATTTAAAAAAGGCATACACACCAGGTTTGAAATATTTGACAACAATTTCACAAGGCTTTTAAAACTTTCAGAAAATTTAAATGATATCAGAAATTTGAAACAGGGTACAGTACACCAGATTTCAAATTTTTTTAAATATTTCGAAGATTTGAAACGAGTTTAAAAGGTTTCAAAACCGTTTAGAAGATTTGAAAATATGTCATTAAGAGTTCTAATAATTTAATAATTTCAACGATTAAAAAAGAATTCACTAACAAAGTTTTAAGAAAAATTTAACAAATAATTCAAAAGATTTAACAGCTTTAAAGGATTTCACGAAAATGTCCCAAAGCTTTGGAATATTTCACAGAGATTATAAGGATTTCAAAGATTTCAAAAAGGCGTGTACGCTATATTTAAAAGATTTCACATATCAAATATTTCTAAAGATTTTAAAGATTTTAAAAAGGTTAAAGTAATCCAGATCACTAAGATTTTAAAATATTTTACACATATTACAAATATTTTTATTATTGCAAATGAATACAAAATATTTCACAGAGACTTCATAAAAATTCCATAAAGATTTCAAAATAATACAAGAATTGCAAATATATCAAAAAGGGTAGAGTACACCAGATTTCAAAGATTTCAAAACATTTTAAAGATTTTAAATGATTTCAAATAATTTAAAGATGTTAAACTATTTCAAAAAGTTTCAACAAATTTGGGAATATTTCGATAATTCCAAGGATTTTTAAAAATTTCAAACATTTTACAAGCATTTAAAAAGATTCCAAAAGATTTTACAGAAATTTCAAGCTATCACAAAGATTTTAGGTACTTCAAGATATTTTAACGTATTCACAAAGATTTTACATCTGTAACAAACGGTTATTTCAATATTTTATGTAAAAAGGAGACCTGGGAAAACTTGACATATTGACTTGCAAAACCTTGAAAATACCTTGAATTTCGTTCCTAATAACCTCTGGAAAAACCCTGTTAGATTCCCATAATATTTTTTTAGATTTTCTAAAAAATTCTAGGAAAACTCGGGAATTTCTTTCTTTTGGTGATCCTTCATCCCATACTTTTGCTGATTTTTTAATGAAATATTTAGAGGTTGTTACAAACATTTTTATGTCAAAAATTCGACTTTTAAAAATTGTAAAATTTTCATTTCTACCATTTTTTATTATGGGTAATGTGACCCTCAAATTATATTTGTTATGAACAAAAATTTTTAATGTTGGTTATAAAAGCCTTAAAGTTGCGATTTTATGAAGAAGTTCCGATTAAGAGGTAAAACTTATCTTTAAATTCTTGTTTTAAATTGTGAACTTTTTGAAATATTACCTAACTTACTGAAAACAATTTCTACTATTGAAATAAAATGTAAGAATATTTCTTCCACAATTAAAAGATAATTTTTTCAAGAAACTAAAAAATTGATAAATTTTTGTAAGAAGAAAGTCTGTTATATATTATTTTTCATATTTAATTAAAAAATATTTGTTGACCTGATAACTCATATATAAAAAAGTATTTAAATTATTTAGCTTTTAAAATATCATTTTCTCCTTAGAAAATTTCAAATAATTTCTTATTTACAAAAATTAATTTGAAGAGAAAATTGAAAAAGATTTCAAAAAATGTTAAATGATTTCGTAAAATTTCAAAGATAAATGTAGAAGACTATAAAGCAAAAATTTTAAATTTTGCAAGATTAAAAATGGTTAGAAAAAGTTCGATTAAGTTTCAAGGATATTTAGAAGTTTTGAAAATATTAAAAAATAATTTCATATTTTAAAAAATAAAACAAATTAAAACGTGCATTTTTGATGATTTAAAATTCAAGTTTAAAGCTTTTTTCAGAATTTTGAAAGGTTTCATGATAATAAAAAACTTTTCTTTAGATCCCGGAAAAATTTCTAATGGTCTTAGTGTTCGAAAAATTAATTTGAAGAGATTAAGAATTATTGTTGAATATTTAGAGTCAAAGAATTAATTGTAAGATATTATTTTAAAAAATGTTAAAATATTTCCAAAATTTTCTAAAATTGTCAATAAGGTATCCGACAGATTTTAAGAGATTTTCTTATTTTGAAAGATTTTCCAAAAATTTTAAGAAAAAATCGAATGATTTTAAAGAATATATAAAAGTTTAAAAAATTCAAAACCAATTGAAAAATTGAAAACATTTTAAATAATTAAAGTCAATATGTAGATTTTTTAAGATTCCTAATTATAATTTGAAAGCTTTCAAGAAATTAAAAAAAACTTCTTAAGATTCCTAGGAAGATTTTAATTATTTCTTATCTCAAAAATTAATTAAAAAGGATTATTTAAAAAGATTTCCAAAATTATTTTTTTAAAATATGTAGAAGGTTTTAAAGCAATATTTTGAAAAATTTCAGAAATAGTTTGATGCAGTTTAAAATATACTTAAACAATTTTAGAAGTTCTTAAGAGATTAAATATATTTTAAAATTTTGAAAGATTTCCGAAAATATATAAAATATTTGTAATTCCTTCTAAAGTTCTAAAGCTCCTAATTATCTTTTAAACTGACTCGAATTTTTTCTAAAAATTTTTTAAATCATATAAAATAAAATAACCTTTCTTAAATTTTTTCTAGAATCTTTTTCGATATATTTGAAATCTTCAAAGATCTGCTTGAATATTCTCAAGGATCCAAGGAAAATTATATTTATATAACCGTAAAAAGAAATAAACTTACAAAATAAATTTATTCAGAATTTGAATTTTTTATTTTGATTGAAACTTTTTTTCTTGAACTACTTAACTATTTTTTTCAAGTCAAATCGTTTTAGTTGTAATATCAACAATTCCATTTTTCGATGAGAACTCATCTGTGGTAGTTGAAAATTCATCTATTTGGGAGCAAATAAACTTTTTTGTTCCAATTTTAATTTGACATATCAGAAATCTTCAAAAATGTTTTTGAATTTTTTTAATGATTGATGATTTTAGTAAATATAAAACATAAGTTACCACAGACTTTCCTTTAACTAAAAATTTAGGGAGTTTTTAAGTTTTTGGAAAAATGTTTTCAATGGAACGACAATACTTGCTTAATTTTTTCCACATAGTAGAGATTCTTATCAGTAATGTAAGTAGTATTTCCTTCATAATTTTTAAAAACGTTTTATGGGTGAATTTAACGTCTTAATCTTAACTTCATCATAAAATCGAAACTTTAATGGTGTTAATACCCACCTTACATTTTTTTATAATAAACGAAATTTGCATACAAATTTCCGTAATGACCTCAAAATATATCATTTTTAATCTGGCCAAAATATGACAGAAAAAGGATTTTATGATGCACCTTAATGTACTGTCTGTTTTTTCTGCTTCTTCAATACTGAGGAAGTTAATCTTAAAATTTCAGGTATTCAAATTGATGGCGGCAGCGATTGGGTCGCCCTGAGTAGAGACTTCGTAGAATACGTTGCCGATCCGAATCCAGATTCATTAGTAGCTGGTCTCCTAAAATTCTTTCAGTACACTTTATTGCCTGCAGAATCCTTTTTCCACACAACCTTGCGGAACTCTCGCTTCTGCCAAACTTACGTCGACAATAATCTACACGTAACAAATTGGAAAAGAAAACTTGGTTGCAAATGCCAGTACAAAGCCGTCGTCGATTGGTGTGGATGCAGTCCCAATGATTTCAAACTAGAAGACTTTACTCGCCTCAGAGGTACTTCTCAGAGAAATATATTTTTCGCAAGGAAATTCGAGCCAGTAATCGACCAAAGAATAATAGACAGAGTCGAGCAGTGGCTGTATCCTGATTTGGCGAATGCATCGATTAATTCCAAGGGATACGACATGTACTGGCAGAGTCTTTTTCAACACGCAGACTTGAGTCCTCTCGCTGATGACACTCTTCTGACAATTTCGAATTCACTCTCTCGAATCGCCTATCGAAGATTCAACGTCGAGGATGTTGTTCATCTTCTGGAAGCCACTGCTTATTTCCATGAAAATAGATTTGTGGGCATTTTGATACGTGCAGAGACCAATGTTAGAAGTTTGGAGTCCTCGACTCTTCAAGCTGAATTTCCAGAACAAATAGAGTCGCTTGTTTTCATGAAGAAGAATTTTTCGACGAGTCTTTCTTGGTTGGGGAAAGTACGTGATTTGAGTGTGAACATAGATTATGATCAGAAAGAACAAACTTTTAGGAATTTAATTGGAGGCATTGGTCCTTTTTCAAGTCCTGTCTTAGCTTTTGAATTTGAGGCGGAACTAGTCACGCCACAGAATATTACAGTTTTGTGGGTCGATCCGCGTGGGAGTTTAGCGGACGTGAATTACGTGCAGCTCGAAGAAACAACACCTGTGAGTATTGATCTATCTGCAATTTATTTTCTACGAAATTCTTCAAAATTAAAAGAATCCTTGGATGAAATTTGTAGGACACGCTATTAAGTGTATCAATTCAAATTGAAAAGAAAACGAAATTTAAGAAAAAAGGAAAGAAAAAGAAGGCACATTTAATTTTGTTTCCCTTTTTTTATTTTGGTTTGTTTAATTTTGATGGAGACACTTGAGATTGTGTTGTTAACATGGCATCATATCTGTAGTCTAAAAAAAGTGCAGTGAAAAATGAACTTCATTTTCTAAGCTAATTTTCCATTGTTTCTACCTAATATTTTTAAAGTATTAAAAATGAAATTTGACGTTTATTTCGAACGGAAGTAATAGAACCAAGTAAGAAATTCCTATTTTTAGTTAAAAGTTAATTATTTTTGGTTAAAAAGTCTAATACTATAGATTTCTGGTTGAGAATTATTCTGTTTTGTTTAAAAACTGTATTATTTATTTGAACATTTATTTTTATTGTTAAAAATTTAATAATTGTGTTAAAATGTGATTATCTTTGGTTGAAAGTTCAACTATTTAGTTCAAAATTACCTGTTTTTTTAATACTCACATAAACGGGTTAAAAATTCAACTATTTTGTTTGAAAAATTTGGCTTGAAAATTCCACAATTTAGTTTTTAACAATTTTCTCTTCTTTTATTTGGTTAAAATTTTTATAATTTTGTTAAAAATGATTCTCTTTGGTTGAAAGTTCAACTATATAGTTGCAAATTAACGTTTTGTTGGAAATTCACATATTCGACTTGAAAATTCTACAATTTAGTTTTAAACAATTTCCTCTTCGTCTCTTTGGTTACAAATTTAATAATTTGGTGAAAAAGTGATTCTCTTTGGTTGAAAGTTCAACAATTTAGTTGTAAATTAACGTTCTGTTGAAAATTCACATATTCAGATTGAAAATTCCACTATTTTGTTAATAAAATGTTGCTCGAAAATTCTACAATTTAGTTTTAAACATTTTTCTCTTTTGACTGAAATTTGACTGAAAATTATTAAATTATTTTCTTGAAAATTCGCCATTATGGTTCAGATTAAGTTTTTTTTATTAAAAATGAAAATGTTTTTGCTCGAAAATGATTTCTTTTAATAGAAAACTTAACTGTTGCATTTTTGTTAAACATTTTTTCTTTTAGTTGAAAATGCATGTATTTTCTTCATAATATAGGCCCACAAAAAAAACATTACCATCAGCGACGAATCGGTTTTTGGGGTCGCTGATCATTAATCCGGAGTTTGCTGCCCCCTAGCACTCCCTGGGAGCACTAAATTGCAAATCTGACTTTTCAAAACCGTATCAAGGGTCGAAATTTCGTGACAAAAAATATAAACAATCATGGTTTTCCATGGTCAAAAGTACAAGCCTTTTTTGTGGGCCTGTGTAATTCCTTCTTTTTAATTGAAAATTAATCTTTTAATAATCCGAAAACTGTGAGAATCTTTCATTTCTGATCTTTTTTATTTAAAAATTTGACCATTTGGTTTGTAAATCCATCTTTGTAAGTCGAAAATTGAACTATTTCATTGAAGATTTATCTTTCTTCGTTGAAAATGAACTTTTTAAATAACAAATTAATATTTTGGGTTGTGAAAATCAACTGTTTGGTCAAACATTCTACTTTTTAGCTTGAAACATCAAATCTTTGGTTAAAAATGGACTTTTTTGGTGAAAAATGTAATTTTTCAGGTTTAAAAGTCAACTGTTTTATAAAAGATTCTACTTTTTTGTTGCAAATGCAACTTTTTTGTTAAAAATAAATTATTTTGTTATTAAACTATTTGGTTGCAAATCTATCTTTTTGGATTGAAAATAAATTTTTTAAATAACAAATTAATCTTTTTGGTTGTTAAAGCCAACTGTTTTATATAACATTCTACTTTTTAGCTTGAAACATGAACTCTTTTGTTGAAAATTCATTTATTTTTGGTTAAAAATTAAACTTTTTAATTGAAGAATAATTGTTATTGGTAGAAAAATTTAATTATTTGGTTGAAGATTTATCTTGCTGGGTTGAAAATTGACTTTTTGAAATGAAAAATTAAATTTTTCAGGTTGAGAGTCAACTGTTTTATAACAAATTCTACATTTTCGTTGCAAATGAGACTGTTTGTTTGAAATTTAATTTATTGTAATTGAAAATTTAACTACTGATTTAAAGATTCGTTTGTCTTGGTTGAAAATTCAACTATTTGGTCAAAGATTTATCTTTTTTTTTAGTTGAAAATGAAATTTTTTAATGAAAATTAAAGTTTTTTAGGTTGTAAAAGTCAACTGTTTTATAAAACATTCTACTTCTTAGCTTAAAAACTTCACCTTTGTTGTTGAAAATTATTTTTTTTTTGTTTGAAAATTCATTTTCGTTGGTTGAAAGTTAAACTATTTGGTTAAAAATTAAACTACTTTTTTGAAAATTCATCTTTCTTGGTTGAAAATTCGTCTCTTGCTTGAAATTGAAGTATTTGGTTGCAAATGCCACTCTTTCGTTTAGAATTCAACTATCTGGTCAAAAATTCAACGGTTTTGTTAAAAATTATTCTCTTTTACTGAAAAATTCAACTATTTGCTTGCAAATACAACTTTTGTTTGAAGCTTCATCTTTCTTAGTTAAAAATCAACTTTTTGTATGAAAAATTAATCTTTTTGTGTTTAAAAGTCAACTTTTTTCTAAAAACTTTTACTTTTTACCTTAAAACCTCTATCCTTTTATTAAAAATTCATATTTTTTAGTTGAAAATTGAACTTCTTCTTTGTAAATTCAATTATTTTGTTCAAAATTTGTCTCTTGCTTGAAAATAAACTATTTGGTGGCGAATGTTACTATATGGTTGAAAATTTATCTTTTTTGTTGAAAATTAAACTGCTCAGAAACGCATCTATTATCTTAAGAATTTAATATTTTTACTTTAAAGCGCAGAAGCTTTTTAAATCAAATTTAATATAGCACCCACATTAACTTTATGTAAAAGAAGTTATTCCCCCATTTTCTTTAAAAATCACCTCATTTTCTCAATTCTAGAGCGTTTTGACCTGAGAAGCCTGTTTTATTGATATACTTGAAAAAATGTGTTTTTGCCTTCTTCTTTTAAGTGAGAAATTCGATTCATTTTAGGCCCTGCTTGTGCAAATTTGATGGTCAGATTTTTAATACATTCTGAATTTAATTTCCTTTTCTTACAGATCGGGCATGTCAGGCCACAATTAAATGAGCCATTACACATCGGTGCCTGGCAGGTAATTTTGGTATCCGATGGGATATTGGTGGCGCAGCTAAGATTTTTGGTGACGCCTTTGGCGTATTGGAGAAATCAAAAAATCTCTCCCGAGAAAGCGAGGGAGATTCACAACGGCCCTTCTGGTCCTTATCACATTGCTAAGGATCTTGTACAGAAGTGGACGAATTTCCTGAAACCTTTAGTGCATTCCGAAGAAAAGTTGCGAAAAAAAAGTCTCGAGGAGAGAATCGGTTGGGAGTTAGACCAGTGGATAGACATTTTAGTAACTGGGTATTACGAAATCAATAAAATATGTTACGCTAGTGGCCGGTTCAAATTTAAGCCGGTGCTACAGAAATGTTCCGCCACTCGGTGGAGCTCTCTGAGCCCTGATACAAAGTCTGATGTTCATACTATATGTCAAAATTAGTAATCAATTTAACAAATATGCATGCGCTATACATTTCATAACATTTCACATCTTTATGGAGATTGTCATTTTAGTAGATATTTTTATATTAATCGTATCCTCGTAAGCGTTGTCAAATCAGTATTTATACAAATATACCTGAATTCTTTTATAAAATAGTTTTCTTCAATTTCCATTTAATTTGTTTATAAATCTTTTAAATGCATAAGGTTGAAATTCAAAGGCTTGAAGGGAAAAATTATTTATAAACACTTTTTAAGTGTAAAAAGCTCCTGTTGCTAAGTTAAATGGAAGAAATATTTTGTTGTGTTTTAATTGTTTATGAAATATTTTGAGATTTAGTGTTTTCAGGTGATGAAAATAGGGCCCTGAGAGATTGAAATCCGTCACTGAGAAGATGGCCTTGCAATACTGGTCTTAATGCTCTTTTACTCATCTTAGCTTTCGCGAAAATCGGTAAGTACCTTTGTCAGAATGCAAACATGTTCGTCTGATACGAAAAATTTTGTTTGAGTTAACTGATAACAAAATTTATTCTAGTGAAAAAATTAAAACTACTATTAGATCAGGTTTGATTTATTTAACATTCTTTTATCGTAGTGTAGAAATCTTCATAGCGGGTTTTTATATTTTTGTATATATTTATAACAAATTATTTGAATAGAACTGTCTTTTTGGTCAATATTAAATTCCAAATTGGGTCTGATATTGAAATCTAGTTTTGTATTTATTCAATTTAAATATTTAAATTGTATAAATGCAAGAATGTAAAATGTAATTATTACAAAGTGTTTTTTCCAGTGAGGAAGAGTTTATTAATAATTAAGGAAACATCCTCTATTTATAATTGTGTGGTTAAAGTTCAGTTAATTGATAGTAATGTTGAACATTAGATTGCAGTGATCAGATTCCGTCTCTTGGATATGTACAAAACCCGCAGTTCCGTTCAAGAATTTATATCTAAAAAGTGAATAAAGAAAAAAATTAATTTAGTTTAAAAGAATAACAAAATATGATTTTTTTTTCTACAGGAGACTGAATAAAGTACAGCAATTTCTTCAAGATGAAAATGTCACAAATTTTATTTGCTTTTTTTGTGATTTTATCACAGGGTATTATCGATAGTCAATACATTCCTCCTCAAGCAACAGTTTTGCCCCTTCGTCCTGTTGGAATTCGCATGTCTATTCCTGGTAAGGATTTTTCACATTCTTTTTTATTTTTATATTAGTAATTGTTTGCTATTTTACTTTTAGAACTGAAATTTTGTTAGGTACAAGTTAGCTACAAGTCATTTATTTTGTATTGAGAATTCATCTTGTTGTTAAAAATTTATTATTCGGTTAAAAATTGTATTTATTTGTTGAAAAATCAACAAAGTTGCTACAAAGTCATTCTTTTTGTTTGAAAATCCGATTTTTGGTTTTAAAATTTAACTATTTTTGGTAAAGAAATTTCAAATATATGGTTAAAAATTGACTTTTATTGTTGAAAATTCATATTTCCGGCTTAAAAATTAATCTGGTTAGTAGAAAAACCATCTCCTTGGTTAAAAATCTAAGGTTTTGGATGACATTGTTTTTCTTTCTTGGTTGAAAATTGGCCTTTGAAATTAAAAAATTCATCTTTTATCGTAGGTGTAAAATGAAAATATTTTTGGTTGAAAATTGAACTACTTATTTGAAAGTGAAACTACTTTTTTTTTAAATGTACCTCTTTTTAGTTGATGATTCATCATTTTTTGTCCAAAAAACTTTTTTTTATTAAAATGTAACTATTTTGTTTTAGATCATTTTTTTAATACATTTTTTAACTGCAATTTTAATAATTCCAAGCTTTGTTAAAAATTACCTTCTTTAGTTAATAAGAAAATTTATTAGGTTAACAATTCATGCATGTTGCAGTAAATTCGTTTTTTGTAATATCTTTTTGGTTGGAGATTCATTTCAATGATTAAACATTTGACTATGTTGTAAGAAATTTTTTTGTTATAGGTTACAAACTAATTTTTTACCGAGAATTTAGCTATCATATTTTTGATTGAAAATTCAACTACTATTTGATTTAAAAAATAATGTTTTTGGTTGAAGATTCAACATTTAAGATAAAAATTCTTTTTTTTTACTGAAAATTGAACTATTTTGTTGAAAATTCGTTTTTAAACATTAAAAATTAATTTTTTGAAGTGAAAATGTAACTATTTCATTTTAGCTTGACAACTGATATTTTTTTAAAAAGATTCACATTTTTTGGTTCAAAATGCAACTGTTTTGAGAAAATCCATATTTTTTGATAGAAAATTAATCTTGTTGGTTGAAAAGTCATCTCTTTGGTTGAAAGTTTAACTATTATGTTGAAAATGCGTTTTTTTTTTTGTTGAATACTATTTCTTTGGCGCAGGGCCGTGGTCAGAAAAATGTTTTGAGGGAAAGGGATACGCAGCAAGAAAAAATTTCGGGTAAGGGCGGGTCTTGTTTTGGAGGAAGTATCAGCTTTTCGTTGAGAATTAATTTTGTTGTTAAAGATTCACCCTCTAGTTGAAATGAAACTATTTCGCCGAAAATTTCTTTTTTTTCGATTGAAAATTAAATGTTTGAGTGACAATTTAATTATTCAATTTTTAACTCAAAATTTATCTTTTTTATTTTATAATTTGTCTGCAACTTATTTTTTCATTAGCTCAAAAATCTTTCTAGGTTGAAAATTCCTCTGTTTAGTTTAAAAATTAATCTGTTTTGGTCGAAAATTCAACTATTTGATTGAATTTATTTGGTTAAAAATTCATCTTTCTTAATAGAAAATTAATCTTGTTTGTTGAAAATCCATCTCTTTGTTTGAAGATTTAACTATTTTGTTAAGAATACATATTTTTCGGTTAAATACTTTTGTGTGTGGAAATCTCAGCTATTACACTTTTCGTTAAAAATGCATTTTTTCGTTGAGGATTTGATTGAAAGAATAACTGTTTTGTTGAAAATTAATTGTTTGAACTGAAAATTTAATTATTCAATTTTTTGCTCAAAATTGATCGTTTTGAGTTGCAAATTCAACTGTTTTATAAAACAATCACCTTTTTAGTAGAAAATTAATCTTTTTAATTAAAAATTCATCTTTTTAGTAGAAAATTTAACTATTATGTTAATTATTCTTATTTTTTGGTTGAAGAATATTTTTTGATTGAAATATCAGCCATTACACTTTTCATTGGGAATTCATTTTGTTTTGTTTTTAAAGATTCATCTTTTTAGTTGAAAATTTAACTATTTTGTTGAAAATTCCATGCAAAAGATTGTATGAAATTGGAAAAGTATTACATGAGATTGCAAAAGATTCTTTTGATTGTCGGGAATTCATCATAGAAAATCATTATATGGAAAAAATATAGGATGATCGACATTAGAATAATTAATACAAAAATATTGATGGAAATAATGTTAAGGTATAATAATGTAAAGGTAATAATGTAAATTTTCAACAAAATAGATGACTTTTACAAAATAATTGAATTTTTAACCAAAAACATGAATTTTCAACAGAAGATTTGAATTTCCCAGATTTTTCAGTTACGTTTTCCAAAGAAACAGTTATATTTTTAAAAAACAAACAAATGAAATTTTGTTACTGACAGAAATTAATTTTCAAAACAAATATAATAATTTTAAACAAAAAATTTAATTTTTAAACAGAGATGAATTATCAACTAAAATTATGAATCCTAAAATTATGTGTTATAAATAGTACAAAGTTCATTTTTAAACCAAGTAGTTGCATTTTAAACCAAAACTATACATTTTTAATCCGAAAATATGAAATTTCAACAAAAATGTTAATTAACATATAAATAGTTGCATTTTCTACTAAGAAAATTAGTTTTCTGCCAAAAATACAAATTATCAGTTAAAAAAATTAATTTTCAGCCAAAAATAAAATGAATTTTTCAGAAACTAGTTCAAATTTCAACCAAGTAGTTGAATTTTTATCGAGAAAAGACGAATTTTCAAGAAAATAGCTAAACCCTCTACAATATTTTTTACCAAAAGAGGTGAATTTTTAAACAAAAAACAACCATTTTCAAAGAAAGAGTTGAATTTTCAAACCGAAAATATGAATTTCTACCAAAAATTTTCGTTATTTTTCAATCATCAAGTTCAACCTTCTACCAAAATTATTAAATTAAAACAAATTAATGAATTGTTAACCAAAAATATAATAGGTGATATTATTTCAACCAGACAAGATTTTACATTGAAATCAAATACAGTTGAATTTAACCAAAAAAATGAATTTTCAACAAAATAGCTAAATCCTCAATAAAAAAAGATAAGATTCTTTTACTAAAAGAGATAGTTTTGAGACAAGAAAGCCTAAATTTCAAGCAATCATGAAAAAATAATTCCACGAAATCGTTGGATTTTCATACCAAAAAGACGAAAAAACTGTTAAAGTTTTTACCAAAATACATGCATTTTCAACTAAAATAGATGAATTGTCAATGAAATATATAATATATAATATTATTTCAACCAAAAAAGAATTTCATTTCAAATCAATCACAGTTGAATTTAATCTAAAAGACGGATTTTCAACAAAAAAGCTGAGTCCTCAACCAAAAAAAGATCAATTTTCTACCTATTAGGAGCTATACAAAAAAACGAAGTTACAAGTGGCGTTTCAAAATAGTGACGAATATACCCTAAAAATTGCAAATAGCGTAACTTTTCAGTAATTTATTTACTTGTAAAAAATTACTCCCCAAAGGAGTAATTAGCTGGAGTGAAATTTCGATATTGGGATTTTGTAGCTTCCCTGTTTAAAATATATTTAAAAGGGGTTTGGAAACAAAAAATAAAATAAAAATTATTTTTAGATGAAGACGGAATATCTCTTGTGGCATACCACGTAAAATTCAACAGTGAATTTCGCGGATTAGAGGCTGGAACTATAGCAAGAGATATAACAAAAGTTAGAGACAGTAAATGGACATACGAAGATCGCAGTACTAAATTGAAAGAAGGTGATGTAATTTATTATTGGATTCATGTGGTCTATGAAGGACTTGGCTACAATTTACTAGAGCAACAACATGTCGTTAATGGTAAATAAGTCGTTGCTTTATTTATATAGATATAAATAGATTACTAGGCGGTGATTTTTTAAATGAAAAAGTAATTGATTATTCCCCTAAATTTTTTCGTAATTGCCTTGATTTTATTCGATTTTTAATTTAAAAAATACAGAATTTTAAGTGTTAAATTTAAAATTGATTGATCAAATTTTTTAGAATTCTACGATTATAATGGAGTGCCAATAGAAGGGTCAGCAGGTCCAGGTCCCGGTGTTAGTACGTCTTGTTCTCCGACGTTGACGAAACACTTCGGAGTGAATGCTGAAGAACAAAGTATTTGTGGAGGCCAATTGATTTTTGAAGAAACATTCGATAATCAAAATGCAGTTAATAATTTAAAGTGGACCACTGTGGAACAATTCCCGGGCAATCCTGTAAGCTGTAAAAAAAAATTTGTTTTTTTAAATCCTAATTAAATATTTTATATCGGGGTTAAATATTTTATTAAAACTTATTTACAAATTGGAAACATAAAAAATATACAAAAAGAAATTTATTTATTAAAATTTATATTCTTTTAGGATTACGAGTTTGTCGTATACCGAAATCATAAAGAGAATGTAAATGTGGAAAATGGGAAATTAATAGTCACACCTACACTTCTGGATAATACTTGTGGCAGTGATTTTGTTCGAGATGGAAATTTAACTTTGCACAAGTATGTGCTGGAAAATTTCGATATTTTCAAAACCCTTATTTTATGAAAGAATCTTATTCCTCAGATTAATTAAATTTTTAAATTCTAGGTGTACTGGACAACCTGGAACGAGAGAATGCCAGCGTGTTACCCAAGGATTTCATATTTTACCCCCAGTAATCTCAGGCCGAATAAACACAAAAAACCTATTTTCTTTTTTGTATGGTCGAATCGTAATCCGGGCCAAATTGCCAAAGGGCGATTGGATTTATCCTGGTAAGTATCAACTAATAATATTCACAATCTTCGGTAAATGGGTAAAACAATCTTTAATTCAAATCTATACATTTAAAATTTATTATTCTTAATGGACTTCATTTAATTTTTAAACAGTGAAAAAGCCACATATTAAAACCCTAAAAGTCACTAATGTTCCTTTGAATTTCAGATAATTCAAACGAAGTCGAAGAAATTTATAATAATTCCAGGGGAATTTGTAAAAATTCAGGATAAATTCATAATACTTCAAAATAATTCAGGTTAAATTCAAAGGAATTCAATTTAATTGGAAAAAAGTGTTAAAATACAACAAATTGCATTGATTTTTAGTCACACTGGAGTCAATTTAGAAGAGTTCAAAAAAGATTTTGAGAAATCGATGAAATATATAAAAATTCATGGTGAATTAAAAAAAATTCTACTGAACTGAAGACAATTAAAAAATATGAAAAAATTATTTGAATTTTAGGTTTGAAATTACTTTGGAAAACTTTGAAAGAATTACTTGAATTATTTTGTTTATAATTAAAACTACAAAATACTTAATTATGATTTTTTTTAAACTTTTAATCATTCAAGAGAATTTAAAGAATTTAGGATAAATTAATAAGAATTTCGATGTGAACTCCTAATGAATTCAAAATAATTACAAAAAATATTTGAAAGTCTTATAAGACTCTAACTCACAGCTTGTAAATAAATTCTTTCAAATCTGATAATATTTCCGGCAATCCTTAAAAATTTATTAAAATATCTTGAGAGCTTTTAAAATCCCCTAAAAATATGAAAATCCTAGGAAATCAAATAAAATTACTTGGAATCTTTTTGTGTCCTGTAAAATTATTCCATATCTTCAGCATTCTATGCCATTTTTTTAAACTCTTGAAAATGCTTACGAATATTTTAAGATACCCTACAATATTTCTAACCTTTCGAAATCTTCTGAAATACCCTAAACTATTTCAAAAACTTTCAGATATTTTGAAATACCTTGCAATTTTTTAAAGTTCTTGAAAATTCCTTGGCATATTTTAAAATATCCTAAAATCATTCAAATTATTTAAAATCTAGTCAAATTATTTAAATATATTGAAAATTCCTTGGAATCTTTAAAAAAATTCTTTTAAATCTTGCGAAATTCCTCAATTTTTGTAGTAGGTTATTTGGAAATCATTAAATTATTATAAAATCCCGTGTAATTCCATGAAAACTTATCTAGTTTCTTGAAATCCTCGCAAAACTGATAAAATAAAATGCCCGGAAATATTTGTAGGTTCTATAAAATCATTAAAATCTTAGGAAATGCATGACATTTTTTTAAACTTTGAATGATATTTTGTAAAATGAAGGAAATTTCCTAAAAATTTCTTGGAATCTTTGCGGATTACCTAAAAAAATTTGAAATCCTATAAATTTTTTTCAAATCCCTTGCAATTTTTTTAAGTTTTTGAAAATTCCTTGGAATTTTTTGACAATACCCTAAAACATTTTAAATTCTATGAAATTCCTCCGAATTTTTCAAATATTTTGAAATTTCTTGAAACTTTTTAAAGCTTTAATTGAAAATTCAATAGGAATTTTAAACATAGTATAGACTTAAAAATCCTTTGAATTCCCTTTAAATGATTCAATGTTGTTTACAATTTTAGCAACCTTTTAAATTACCATAATATGTTTCAAATCCCTATGTTCCTTTGAAATAACTTGAAAATTTCTAAAGCTCTTAAAAATTCCTTGGAATTTTTTTAATACCCTGAATTCTTTTAAATTCTCTGAAATTCCTCTGAATTATTGAAATCTATTGAATATTCGTTGGCATCTTTGAAAATATTTTTAAAAATTTTAATCTTTAAAAATACTTTAAAATAATTGAAATCCTCAGAAATCTTATAAAATCTCTTGGAATCTTTTAAAATATTTTAAAACCTTTAAATACTAAAAAAGGGTAGCTGGTGGACCGGGAAACCGGGCATTTTTTTAAACCGGGAAAACCCGGGAAAAGCCAGTAAATTTATTTTTTGACCGGAAATTTTACAAATTTTTAGAAGAAACATCTGTCCAAGTTCGATTTCAATCGCTTTTAAAAATAATTAGTTGCATTGTTATCTTATTCAATTATGCTATTATTCAATTTACAATGCGTATTTAAAAAATCGTTTACTTATAAAATTTTCCAATTTATTTATTCATTTTTAAGCTTAAATGTTTAATTTAATCAATTTTAACACTTGGTCTTGAAGACTTGCACAATTAAAAATAATAGCGTTTGAAATTTAAAATTTTGGATAAAAATATTTTTATTTAATAAATATCAATTCAAAATTTAAGAATTTCCAGATTTTAACGTTAAAAATTAAACGGTTTCAATATTAAAAGTCTTAGTCATCAAAAAATGTAAACGTCTAATTGAAACTTTATAAACTATTTTCAACTTAAAAATTACTTCATAATAATATATTCGTAATTAAATCCTTAAATATGAAACGTAATTAAAAATGTAATTTTAAAGCCAAAAAGACGAATTTCCAACAAATAAAGGTTTTCACCCAAGAAGGAAATAAAAGTTAATCTAAATTGGTGAACCTCAAAGCCAAAAGACGAATCTTCTCTACAAAAATTGAATTAAAAAAAAATACTTCGGCAAAAAATTAATTTTCTAGGAAAATTATGCATTTTTACAGAACAAAAATGAAATTTTAAACCAAGAAAATGATTTTTTTTACTAAAAAAGGATAATTTACAACTAAAAAAGATCATTCTTTAAAAAATGGAAGTTAAACGATTAACCAGTTAAAATTTCAACAGAACTAATAAGCCTTCAATAAAAAAATTTTTTAACAATGTTGATTAACTTTAACCCAAGTATTTGAATTTTCAATTAAGAAAGATTAATTTTCAACGATAAAGTTAAAGCAAAGCAGAATAATTTTTAATCAAAAAGTTGCATTTTGATTAAAGAAAAAGAGAACATTTCTATTAAAAAAGATGAATTTTTAAATCAAAAAGATAATTGTTCAAAGAATAAGTTGGATTCTCTATTAAAAAATTCTAGTTGACTTTAAATGATAAAAATATATATTTTTAAACAAAAAATAAGTTTCTACGAAAAAAAATGAATTTTCAATCCAAAAGGGAGAATTTTTAACCAAAAAGGATGACTTTGTAACAAAATGGTTGAATACTCCACTAAATTGTAGCATTTTTATTCAAGAAAGATGAAATTTTTACTAAAACAGATGAATATTTAATAAAAACGGCACATTTTTTTCAAGCTAAACTCTTATCCATAAAACATTATATTTCATTTTTCACTACAATATATAATACTTAATTCAAAAATAAATTTTCTACGAAAAAGTTCAATTTTCAACAAAACAGTAGAATTTTCAAGCAAAAATTATGACTTTTTAACAAATTAGTTTAATTTTCAATAAAACAGTTGCATTTTATGTAAGAAAGACAACATTTCTCTTAAAACAGAGGATTAATTAATTAAAAACAGACAAATGTTTTTTTTTTAATTGAATTTTTATCCAGAAAAGATTTCAGTTCTCTGCTTAACACCAAAATATTAAATTAAAAAAAAAGGTTAATTTTTTACGAAATAATTAAATTTCCAACAAAATAGCCGAATTTTCAACCAAAAAGTATAACTTTACAACAAAATTGTTGAATTTTTAACCAAACAGTTGCATTTTTGTTTAAAAAATATGGAATTTCTGCTAAAGCACGTGAATTTTAAAATAAAAAAGACAAACTTTAAAAAAAAGTTGAGTTTTCAACCGAACAGTTGCATTTTTATTCAAGAAAAATGAAAATTCGACTAAACCAAGTGAAGTTCTAAATCAAGAAGACGAATTTTCCAAAAAAGTGTTGAATTTTCATCAAAAAAGGTTCCAATTTACTTTTCAACCCAAAAATAGAAATTTAAAGGAAAAAGTACATTTTATACGAAATAGTAGAATTTTCAACAAAACAGTTGCATTCTTTCCCAGAAAGATGCAATATTTATACTGAAAAGGATGAATTTTTAAATAAAAATAGACAAATTTTCGTAAAAAATAGCTTTTAGATAACAAAAATTTTAGTTGAATTATCAGCAACAATATATAAATTTGAAACAAAAGGTTAATATTTTAAGAAAAGAGCTCATTTTTTAACCCAAAAAGATGAACGTTTAAGAAAACCGTTGAATTTTTTAACCAAAAAGGATGTCTTTTTAAGAAAAATTATGGAATTTTCAACCCAATAATAAAATTTGTAACTAAAAAGATAATTTTCAGAAGAAAGTTTTCACGAACTTTCAAAAATTACCGAGAAATGACCCGAATTTATTTCTTTGATTAAAACGGCAGACCCTGTATAAAACCGTTTCATATGGTATATTCCTAAATTGGAGAAAATTTTCCGAACCCGATGAAAATTGGTTAAAATCCCTTAAAATCATTAAAATCGTTGGAAATTCTTTAGAAATCCCTTGAAACTGCTTAAAATATTAAAAATTCCCTGGAAGTTTAAAAAATACGATAAAATCTTGTGGAATACCTTAAAATAATTGAAATCTTTTAACAATTTTAGGAATATTTTTAAATGTCCTAAAATATTTCTAAAAATTCAGAAATAGTTTTAGACCTGAATTCAGTAATGGCTAACCCGTGGTTTAATTTATTGAAAGCAATAGGATGAAAATTATCTTTTTATTTTAAAAAGTGATTATAGTGACGTTGTCTTAAAAAAGTAGCTAAAAAGTGACTATGTGGCAACCCTGATTCTTCTTAACAGTTACTTACTTTCTTACAGAAATTCTCTGACTCTTGCAATTTTTCTCATAATACGTGACTTTTTTTATTTTTTAAATAAAAGTGCTAGCATTGGAACCTGTGGATGAACAAGGATCGTACGTCGGAAATGATGCAAGATTTAACGTTCAATTACGAGTGTCCTCTGTCTTGGGAAATCCGGTGCTCAAATCTGCAGAAGGTGATGAATTGGGTGGACGTATTCTTCGAGGAGGTTTCCTTTCCCGCACCACGTTAACTACTGCAAATCTTACAACACTTAGAGCAAACGATGGTACCAAATACAAAACTTCTAGTAAATTATGGTCCGATGATTATCATATTTACGAAATGGAATGGAAACCTGAGGTAATCACGGTAAAGGTTGATGGTGAATCATACGGAGAAAAGTGGTTCGACTCGCCCCTGCAAACGCCGGTAATTTGTTTTGTTTTTTCTGAAAAAATGTACTATGCGTAAAATTTATAATTAAATAGACAAACCTACCTTTTTTTAAATTTTTTCAGTTTTACATAACATTGGGTGTTGCTGTTGGTGGAGTTGCTGAATTTCCTGATGGTTGTAAAAGTCAGGATTACACAAAACCATGGAGAAATGTTGAATCCAAGGTATTTATTTATTATTTGTTAACAGATTTTTTGAGTTTAAGGAAATAATTAATTTTATTTCATTTCAGGCGCTTCTGCATTTCTATCTTGCACAGCCAACGTGGTCCAAAAACTGGAAACCAGAATCAAAATCCCTCCAGGTGGATTATATTAATGTTTGGGCTTTGTGATGCGGATACTCAAATTAAGCGAAAAAAACAAATAAATTTTGGAATTAATAAAGACTTCATAAAAGATGGATAAAGAAAATATTAATTTTGCCCAGCTTCATCTCTTAATTTTTATCAAGACTTAATTTTTATCAATTTTTCATCAATTAATGATTGTTCCGTTAATTATTTGATGAAGATTTCATATTAATTTGAGACTGGAAAAAGAGGGTAAAGGAAATCTAAAATCCGTCATTGAAATTCTAAAAAGATGACTTTGCACTTAAAACTTGTTTTATTATAATGTACTTGAATTTTCAATAATCATCCTTCTTCGAATAAAGTGTTCGTAAAAGTTGATAGAGTCTCAGAAAATAGAATTATAGAAAGAAAAGCAGTGATTAAAATTCTAAATGTTAACTTCATTGAAAAGATTCAATATTTGATAAGTTGAGAAATTTCAAAAGATAAGATTCCTGATAAGAAAGAGAAAGTTTCCGAATTCTGAAAGAGGAAAGTACAAATAAATTGTACAATTCTATATAAATATGGCTCGCTTTTGGAATTTTTTAGTTTTCAGATTTATCTCAAAAAAATTTACCATTTATTTATTATTCATTTATTTAAAATTTTACTTTTTTACTTTTGGCAAAAGTGTAAATAATTTCACTTTTTAAAATTTCTAACTTATTAAAATAATAATTAATTAAACGTTAAAAAATGTAGGTTCTTAATTAAAAGACAAAATTGAGAAACTTAAATATTGAACAAAGTCCAATTGAAAACGATTATATAAGTAATCGTTTAAATATAGTGACCCAGAGAACTATGATCGTTTGGGATTAGAGTTTAAAGTCAACTATAATAAATGTCCTGTCGGTAATGAATAATTTAAATTTTTCTTTCCAGATCCTTTTAATTTGCTTTTAAAGTTATGGATGGCTTAAACCTTCGGAAACCCTTCATATTATGTTAATTTCTTGTCTCTTCTGAAACATTTCTTCTGAAAATTTCAATTTCATAACAAATGTTGAGGAACGAAACAAGTTTTTTCATAACTTATTTTATTTTGATTGCCTAATTATCAAATTAAAATATATGCTTCAATTTAAAATACTAGAAAATATGATTAATAATTATACATTTAAAAAAAGTATTAAAATACCGACACCGACTTTCATACAATTTTTATTTTATTTTTAACTTTAATCGGCTTATAGTTATCTGTAACTTTTATTTAAATATAGGATTTTATCTCAGCAGGAATTAGAGCAAAACACATAAATAAGTTAACGTGGGATTTTTTTATATCTTAATAAGATGTCTCTCATGTTTGACACTGATCTATTTTGAAAAATTACTTTTGAAACCTCTTTACTTTTAAAGATGCATAAGTAAAAATTCTTCAATTTGGGTGGTTTTAGTGATTTTGGAAATCAAAAGTCAAGTTTTCAATTAAAACTTCCAAATTGAAGAAATTTTAAATGCAAAGCATTAAAATTACATGATTTTGTATTGCATAACTTAAAACTTACATTTTTCATTGTAAATTATCAGAATTAAAAACTCTTTAATTTTTACGATTTACAATTCAAGGGTCTATAATTCATAAATTCTGACGTTATTGGAAATTAAAAATCAGATTTTTAATTTCAAATCATTCAAATTACTGAATTTTTAATTGTAAAATAAAAACTTATCTAATTTTCAATTGTAAATTTAAAAAATTAAAAACGCTTCAATCTTAAAGATGTACAAATAAAAATTCTTCAATTTTAACAATTTTCAGTTTATAATTCTTCAGTTTTAAAGATACTTAAAACTTACTTAATACTTAAACCTTGCATAATTTTTAATAATAAATTCGAAAAATATTTAACAATCTACAATTCTAAAAAAAATTTATTCAAAGTTCTACAGTTTAAAAGATGTACAATTAAAAATTCTTTTATATTAAAAATGTAGAACTGTAAATTATTCAATTTTTAAATTTGGAAGATTCGTAAATACAAATTTTTAATTTGGAAGATTTGCTAATGAAAATTCTTTTATTTGGAAGATTTGTAAATGAAAATGCTTGAATGTTGAAGATTTACAATTTAAAACTCTTTAATTTTAAAGATATATAAATAAAAGTTCTTAAGTTTTCATGATTTTTTTGAATCAAAAGTCAAGTTTCTATTTCGAAATCTACCAAATTAAAGAAATTTCGAAAGTAAGTCACTAAAATAACAGCATTTTATATTGTAAATATTCTAAATTGAAAACTCTTCAATTTTAAAAGATTTACAATTCAGAGTTCTGCAATTTTTAAGAGTTATAACTGAAATTTCTTGACTTTTGAAAATAAAGAATCACACATTCTATTTTCAAGATTCGTATTTAAAAAGTATATGTAATTCGGAATTTTGTTTGCATATAGTTTATTCTGAAGATTTGAAATTGAAAAGTCTTCAATCGATCGTAAAACTTAAATTTTAATTGTTATTGTATATTTTTTAATTGTAAAACTGAAAACTTGCAAAATTTGTAACTGTAGATTTTGCTAAAATAAAAAATTTACATTCAAATTTTAAAGAAGGGCAATATCAGTTCTACAAATTTTACAGATTTACCATTGAAAATTCTTCAATTTTACATATTTTTAGTTTAAAATTCTTTATGTTAAAGGTTTATAATACAAATTCTCAACTTGTGATGATTTGCACAATCAAAAATCAAGAGTTTTCAATTATAAATATCATTAATTGATTTGAATTTTCTAAATGTTAATTTTAAAAATTAAAAACGCTTTCATTTTAAAGATTTAAAGTTGTACAATTTTGTTGAAGCTTTACAATTAAAAATTCTTAAATTTGATAAAATTTCAGGCTAAAATTCTTAAGTTGTAAAGATGAACAAGCAAAGATTCCTAAATTTGGAATATTTTGGAAATCAAAATTCAATTGGTTCTGATTTAGTATTTAAACTTAAATTTTCAATTCTAAATCTTCTGAATTGAAGAAATTTTGAATTTAGATCATCAAAATTACACCATTTTTAACTGTAAAATTTGAATCTTCCATACTTTTAATTGTAAATTTCAAAATTAAAGACACCTTAATTGAAAATTATTCACTTATAAATATTTCGATTTTTTAATAGTTCATTTTGGAAGATTTTCAAATTAAAATTCTTCAATTTGGAATGTTTACAATTGAAGACTATTCAATATTTGATGCAAATAATATAAAATTATGTAATTTCGATTTTCGCTGTCTGAATAGTTTAATTTAGAAAATTTGCATTTGAAAATTTACCAAATTGTGAGATTTGCATAGGAAAATTCTACAATTTTAACAATTTCCATTTTAAAATTCTTCAATTTTGAATATTTGCAATTGAAGGCTCTTTAATATTTACTTTTTATAACAGAAAATAATGTAATTTCGATGCAAATAAAAATTCTACAATTATCACGACCTGCAATTTAAAATGACTCAATTTTGAATATTTTCAATTGAAGATTATTGATATATAATGTGTATAATAGAAAATTATGCAATTTTAATGATTTGCAATTTAAAAATGTTTAATTGTGAGTATTTACAATGGAAGAATCATCAATATTTAATGTTTATAATACAATAAATTGCAATTTTGAATCGATTTTTTGAAATATTTCAACGTTGAAGATTAAAATTGAAATTTATTCAATTGTATAGACTTGAAACTGCAAATTCTTCTATTGTGAACAGTGAAAATGGCTGGAAGTGTAGCAAGATACTATATTGACAAAGTAATTGTAGCTGTGATTAGTTCCTTATTTAAGGAACATCCCCAACACTGCACCCCTTTAAAAATTAATAATAAAATTTAAAAAATTGGAATAATAAGAATTTGCGACAATTTTCCTATCCCATATATATTTTTTTTTATAGAAAATTAGTGTCCTTGTAAAAAAGTGAATTATTCATTGATTTTAGAAATGAATTTCCATATATCAGAAAATAGGAATACTAATCGTATGTCACAAATCTGGAAAAATTTCTGTAATTCTCTATAATGCTTTCACTTTCAACCTTGCATAAGATCATTATTCCAACCTCTTAAGTCGCCGGATTTGGAAGCTGTGGGTAGTTACTTTAACGATTAACGTGGACCAATCAACAACTCATCACCTGCAAATTATGGATTATTGTTGATGAGAACTTTAATTATGGGTGCCTTAACTTATATTCTGGTAATATTTCATATTTTCATATTCTCATGAAACAATTATTCAAAATTCTTATAAATATCCCCAACAATTTATTGTTTGTTTTCTCGTCAACTTAAATCATTTATTAATATTAGACCTATTTTTTTTAATTTTAGGTAACTTGTTTGCTTTTACAACATACAGAAGTCTTGGCACTACCAATTTGGAATCTTGTTCACGACGTAATACAATGGAACCTGGTTGGCATACCAATAATTCATCAGGTAATTAAAATTCATTTAAAAAAATTATTAATATTAAAACTAATACTAAAATCCATTAAGGAAGCATTCATTAATTACGTGAGGCATTTTCGGGGAGAGGAGGAGTCCAAAGTATATCCTCACCTAGTGTTCTAAAGAGTTTTAAGTGATCAGAGAAATTTTAATCAGCATGCGAATATGCTCAAGAATATGCTCGACATTTATGTGATTTAATAATTTAATGACCACTTGTCAGCATTTCAAATTAGTATTTAAAAAATGGTATTTTCTATCTTTATTATTAATAATTACACTATTTAAATTTTGCGGAATAATGTCACAGTAATTGAAAATACATTACTCGCAGCAAACAGTGCCGTTTTCAGGGTTGCTACAATATGCCAATTTCTAAATTCTTCTACGTATAAAACCAACCATGCACCTAGAAGATTAATAGTTCGAATGCAAAAAAATGTTTCAAAATATATTCTAAGCACTTTTCATTATGTTTTCAAAGTTTAGTTACTTGAATTTTAAACCAAAAAATGATTTTTCTGCCAAAAACAACTCATTTTCAACAAAGTACCTGAATTTTTATTTAAAAAAGATTCTCTTTGAAAAAAATTAGAAGATTTAAAATGTCAGGAAAATAAATGTTAAAAAAAAACTAATTTTCAACAAACAAAAATTGTTTATAAAAATAAATTTTTTTAACCAAGAATAGAAGAATAAAAATTTTAGTTAGAACAATAAATTTTGAACACAAAAAATGAATTCTGAACAAATTAATTTAACTTTAAACACAAAGCATGAATTTTCTATCCAAGAAGATACAGTTTCAATCAAATATATAAATTTTCAACCCAAAAGATAAATTTGCTATCGACAAAAAAGACGAATTTTCAAGTAAATAGCTATTTTTCAACAAAAGAAATGATATTTTAACCAAAAATAGAATAGTTTAATTTTCTACAAAACAGACCATTTTTTAAAGAAAAATATTACACTTCTATCAAAGACGGTAACGTTTGCACAACAAATGGAATAGTTGAAGTGAATTTTCAACTAAAAGAAATATTTATTTTCATCTATATACGTGAATTTTCAACTAAAAATATCAATTTTCTACCAACAATAAAATACTTAAATTTTCCGTTAGCAAAATAAAATTTTCAACGAAAAAGAAACGAAGTTTGAACAATAACAAAAAAGAAACAAATTTGCAACAAAATAGTTCAATTTTCTGCCAAAGAAATGGATTTTTAACCAAAAAGATAAAGTTTCAACAAATGAGAGTACTCTTCTACCAAAAAAACTAATTTTCAACAAATAGTTGAATTTTCACCTAAAAAAGATACATTTTCAATTAAAAACAGAAAATTTAAATTTTAAGTAAAAAATTAGATTTAAACAAAATGAAAGTAAATTTTCAACGAAATAGTATCATTTTTAACCAAGAAGATTAAATTTCTATTAAAAAAGGATACATTTTGGACAAAAAATGGAACATTTACATTTTAAGTTAACAAAATTAATTCTAAATAATAAAAAACTTATTTTTAATCAATAAGATGAATTTTCTACCATAATAGATAAAATTTTAAAGCAATTTTAAACCAAAAAGATGAATGAGTCACCAAGAAGTTTAAATATTCTCCTACAAAATTCAAACTTTCAATAAGATTCAGGAATTTTTAACCAAATATATTTAAATTTTCATCGTAAGAAGATAAATTTTGAACCGAAGATGTACGAGTTAAATTTTCGGTTAAATCAATTAAGTTTGAACTAGAAAAAATAGTGTTCAACAGAATAATTCAATAATAAAAAAAAGTTTTCAACTGAAATGATCAATCATCAACTAAAAAAATCAATTTTGAATAGAGTAGTTCCACTTCCAACTAAGTAGTTAAATTCTTATCCAAAGAAGATAAATTTATAATGAAAAACATGATATTTGATGTAACAAAATAGTTTGAATCCTCAACCAAAACAGATTAATTTTCAACTAAATGGTTGTCATTTTTAACCATAATAATAAAATTAACTTCAACTATAGTTCATAGAAAATTCCCGAAATCTGTCAGGTTTTCCGTGCCATTACCTGACTTTGTGGAATTACTAGGTCAGTAGCAACGCTGCAATTTAAAAAAAGTATATGTTTATTCCACTAGAGAATGTTTTTGTAAAAATATATGTAATAATTATGATATATATATATATATATATATATATTTGTTTAAATAATAAATGCTTTAAATGCTCTATAAATGCTCTGTTCGATCTTAAATGCTGAGCATGTGCTGGAAAGCATTTGTTCAACATAAATCGAATATCACGTAGGTTTCCCCTTTCTAAATCTAATTATTATAAAAGAAAAATTAATGTTTGTTTTGGCTGTTGAAATGTCTTTTTATACTATTATAAACATTATACCAGTATTTGTTTTTTTTCTTATTTCTCATGTAATATTTCATACACTGTAAACAATTTTTCGTGGAGCAAGAAACCCAAAAATTTGGTAATTTTCTGAGAAATAATATCGTGAAAATTCCCTACTAAGTTCGATAAATTTTTAAGAGCTTAGAAAATTTCCCCGGAGATAATTTTGGGAAAATTTCCGAACGATTTCAGTAAATTATTTGGTTACTTTGGAAATTTTTACAAAAAAGCTTCGATTGACCATTGACCTGCAAAATGTAAAGCATTATTTCAAAATGGGTATTGTTAATGTACAAAAAATTAAATGTAGTGTTTAGTGAAGTAATACTTAATTATAATTCAATTTAATATTATTTTGAAATTAATATCATTTTGTTCCAAAAAATTTTAAAAGCATATTATTATACTTATTTTATCAGAAAAATTACCAGTAATGGGAAAAAATATTTTTTTATCTCTCTGTCAATCTATATTACCATCTATCTACTTTATAATCTCCTCTTCTTTATCTTATCGTATCATACATCTACCAACGTCTATCTATTTCTGTATAAACCAAACTCTTGCTTTCAGTCCAGTTTCAGGGGTTACCTTCAAATAGTCTTGCTGCTAATCGAGAGTATTAAAACGTAAAAAGACTGGGCCGTCTGAAGCATTTCTAATTCGAATGCATATTATTGCGCAATCTCCACATGTGAGTACTCGCGCACTGCGCCTTCCCGCTACGCTGCGTGTGTTTCAAGCAAGAGTCTCAACCGACTGTCGCCCCGCGTGCTGATTTCTAGTACCTGGTCAACGCCAAATTCATTTTTGAAATAAATTCCCTAACTTTTCTATTGCTACGAAAGATAGAGAAAAATATTTGAATTCATAATTGATAGAATAAGGGATAGAAAAAGTGAACAGTCCTTGATCACAAATGTTATAAGAGAAAGAGATAGAAAATTATTGAGATTGCGAATAGGAAAAGATAGCGATTTAGGGATGCAAAGTGACCTGCCAAAACAGTCAGGAATGCATCAGAAAAAAGTCAGGACTTCTGACAAAGATATCAAAATAATTTTGTTCGCAAGTTATTTAAAAATTTTTTGTTTGTAAGTTTCCACTTTTTTTACATTTCTCGACAGAAATCGTCCGGAAAAGTAAGAATAATTCGTGAGAACACGATCAGAAATCGTCAGAGCTTTAGTCAAAAGGATAATCCTTTTATCAGGGGTTCAAGAATAGAATGTCATAAAACCCAATCGCTTTGATATTTTCCAGGTTATTTATATTTATATATGCATATTTTCTTTACTTACATTTAATTAATAATATTTATATACTAAGTGACTTTGAAGGTGAATCTGAAAATGTTGTCCACTATGATGATATCTCTCTTTCTTTCCAAGATACATTATATTAATCCTATCTGTTAGAAATATGTTGAAAAAACAACCACTTTTCAACCACTTTTGTGGTTGAAATCTCGTTCATTCACAGAATTAAAATTAAATTCAATCAAATATAATTGAAAATTAATGAAGACGCGCAATCACCTTCATGCGTCATCATACTTCTCGCCCCAGCGACTCCTTCCTTGTGTCGCGAGATCCATAATAATAACAAAGGGCATACATATAATATTTAGTGAAAGAATCAGCTTTGAAGAAAAAAAAGTTCGTAGGAATAATATTATTACAATGAGAAAATTTCATTCATACTATCATGGATCCCACGTCACAAACGTACTAAGTAATTCATGATTCCTTATCAGAATTATTTTGATACAGTTAATGAATTGGAAAGCACAGTATTTTCAAGGAATCTTTATGGGTTTTATTTCAGATTTAGGATTATTTAAAAATCTTGAATCAAACCTATTCAATTTTCTGAAAAATTATACTTGCTTTGAAATTCACTAATTGTGCCGAATAAAATTGTTTTCGCTGTACTGAAATTTCAGTAACATGTAGTTGAATTTTCAACTGAACAGTTGAAATTTTCATTACACGTGTTGTTGATTTTTCATTCACAAGTAGTTAAAATTTCAACCATCGTAACTGTATAAAACTTCAACCACATGTGGTTGAAAATTCCACCAGATATTTCTAACAGTGTAATTATAAACTTTTTAGGAAAATCTTTAGGCATCTGAAATCGTCGAAATCCGTAGATTCTGAATTTAAACTTTTGAATCTGTAGATGCATCCTCGAAAAAAGTTTATGTTTAATTTGTAATCCTTTTCTGCAGCCCTACCTGCGGTCCTATCCGATGAGCTACGAGGGTAGTTCAATAAGTCCTTAGAATGAAGTATAAAAACAATTTTTTTTGGGTAAATTTTTTTTTATTTTTCAACATAATCTCCTTGGAGCTCTATACACTTGGTCAATCGCTTTTCAAGTTTTTTTAATCCTTCAGAAAAGTGCGTTTTCGGAAGTTCCTCAAAATAAGCATGTGTGAACTCGGGCGTTGTCGTGATGAAAGAGAATTTTTTTTCTTGCCACGTGCATCCCAAAAAACTGTAGCCATAACCTTACCAGCTGACTTTACGGTCTTTGCCTTCTTTGGAGCTGGTTCGCCTGTGGAAATCCACTGTTTGG
>NC_046658.1:108556599-108589703 GCF_010883055.1 Belonocnema kinseyi | reverse complement strand
CTGAACTCGTTTTTTTCCATTTTTCTTAACGAACATTTTTTTTTTCAATTGGTTATAAAAACATGTAAACTCAGAAGATGTGGACTGTGACTGCACCATATAGCTAGTCGGGAGTGGTGCTGACTGAAAACAGATGATTTGGAGCGATTCGCGCGCTATTTGTTGGTCATTCTAAGGACTTATTGAATTACCCTCCTATCTAATATAGAGGTTGTTAGGATACTCAAAAATCGTCCCCACTTTTGACCTTCTGTGACGATTCCTGGTATTTTTTCAGTAGAGATAAATACTTAAAATCCTCTGAAATCCTATGAAAAAATCCTATAAACACCATTTACGTAAAAAAAATTTCGTTATAATCCTTTGAAGTCTTTAGAAAACTTTTGAAATCTCTTTAAATTCCTTCAAATATTCGAGATATCAGTAAAATCCCGTGATAACCTTCAAAATTCGAGAAAAACTTTTGTTCCACATGATATCTTTAAAATTCTTTAAAATCCCGTAGCTTTATTTAAATATCTTAAAATGCATTATAATATTCAGAAATCCTATGAAATACCATCAAATCTTTTAAAATCTTAAGAAATCCACTAAAATCCGTGAATATAGTTCGGAACATTTAGAAATCTTTGAAAATGATTGGAAGTCCCCTGAAATAATCGAAATAACCCCGTTATATATCTTAAAATCCGTTAAAATCTTTCTAAGATTCTTTGAAATATTTTGAAATCATTTCATATCTTCTGAATTCCGGAAAACACTTCGTTATCACAGGTAATAATTTAAATAACTTTGATATCCCGTGAGTTTTCTTTAGTAGTCTCTTAAAATCCTTTATAATATTAGTGAATCTTTTAAAATTCCGTGAAATCTTACGAAATCCTTTAAAATCCATGAATATATACTTTTTAATATTCTTCGCAATCCATTTTAAATCCTTTGGAATCTTCTAAGTTCGAGAAAATACTTCAGTACCACATGAAATCCTTTAATATTCGTTGAAATCTTGTGACTTTTTTTCAATCTCTTAAAATCATTTATAATAATCGGAAACCCTTCAAAATTCAGTTGAATCTTTTGGTCTCTTACGAAATCCTCTGAAATCCATACGGATATGCTTAAGAATCTTGGGAAATCCAGTCAAATCCTTTGAAATCTTGTGAATTCGTCAAACCCCCTTTACATCTCTTAAAATTCATTAAAGTCCTTCTAAAATTTCTGAAAATATTTTTTAATCTTTTAAAGTCGGTTTAAGTCTTCGAAATCTTATTAAAATCTCCTGATATCTTTCAATTTCGGGAAAATACGTCGATATCACACGAAATCTTTTGAAATTATGTGACTTACTTTAAAATCTCTTAAAATCCCTTAAAACCCTTATAATGTTTTTTAATCTTTGGAATTGCTTAAAATCTAAAGAATCCCTTATTGTCGTTTACAATTCGTCAAAATCCCTTTAAACCTCTCAAAATCGTTTGAAATACTGCAAATTCCGTAAAATATCTCGAAACTTTACAAGATCCCTTGAAATATGTAAAATCCCTTTAAAACTAATTGAAATCTTTAAAATTTCTTTCTGAGGCCATTAAAATTCCTTTAAATCCTTTATGATGTTCAGAGACCCTGTGCAATTCCGTTAAATCTTTTGAAGTCTTTCGAAATTCTTTAAAATCTGTAGACCTTTTAAATCTCTTAGGATCCCGCGACTTAATTTTAAAAATTTTTTAATATTTTGAAATATCTTAAAATCCCTTGATATGCTTCGGTGTCTCTGGAAATCCTTTAAAATCCAGTAAAACTTCTGGTAATCTGATTAGACTCCTTAAAGTCCCTTAAAATTGTGTCAAATCTCTTTAAAAATATAGATTTCTCTCTAAAATTGTACTAGTTCATTTCTTCAAACTCTTGAATTCCTTGAGATTTGATGCAATCCCTAAAGAGCTTTCGAAATCTCGTTAAATATCTTAGATTCCCTTGAAATCTGTTGAAATACTTACATATCACTAGAAATCTGTAAAGTCTTTCGAAATCCCTTGATATCTCATTTACAATTTCAAAAATCATCCTTGCGTAATTTCACAAGTACAATATTTGTTTCAGAAAACAAATTGGAATTTCGATCCAAGACTTGGAGAATATAGACGAGGAAAATATGTCCAAGAAAATGGAGACTTAGGAAAGGACCTAATTAAACGATTAGGCCAGGGAGTTGATGTCACACCTCCCATTCGTCTTTCCAAACAATCCTATTGATTATTTCGTTACTTATTAATTAATTATATTTTTTGTTTTAACTATAAAAATAATTCTTTCATACCACGAAAAATTATATCTGCTTAAAATGGCAAATATTGTATAATAGTCGATAATTTGAATAAAAATGTGTAGGTTGAAATTTATTTTCCCTGACAATCCCAGATATTTTTCAAGCATCTTAAGTTTTTCCAAGGTATAAGTTTTCATAGTACGGAGCCATTAAAATATTTCGCATTTTTTTAAACAATCAACTAGGAATATGTATACAGTTTCGCGAGTTAATTATAATGTTTTTTTTCAGTTTCTAGGGATTCAATTAATATGTTTAATTTAGAAAGCCCTGAAAAATTATATAACATGATTTTCTTAAATATATTAGCATCATCGATTAATTAAATAATACTTTATCTTCTTATATTCAAAATTTAGTACAACAAAATATATAAATTCTCAACCAAATAGTTGAATTTTCAACTAAAAAATCAATTATTAACTGAATAGTTCAGGTTTGAACTAAAATATGTGACTTTTGAACCAAAAATGAAATAGTTAAACTTTCAGTTAAAGAATTAATATTTCACATCAACAAATTTCAAACAAACTGATGAATTCTGAATTAAAATCCAGGGGTAACCAACTCATGAAGTCAGGTGTACACCTTTGCAGAAGTCACTGATTTGAAGTCACTTTAATCACTTAAACAAAAAGATGAACATTTTACAAAAGAGTTTACATTTTAAACAAGTAATTATATTTTTAACTAAAAAGATAAATTCTGAAATAAAATTATGAATATTCAGGTGGATTACTTGAATGTTTAAACAGAAAAAAATCCCAAAAAGATGAATTTTCTACCAAAAAGAAGATTTTTTTAACAAAATAAGTGAATTTTCAACTAAAAAAGGGAAATTTTCAACCAAATAGTTGAGTTTTTAACTAAAAAAATCAAATTTTAACCGAAAATGGAAGTTAAATTTTCAATAAAAAATTAATTTCTAACCAAAGTGATGCATTTTTAACAAAAACATGAAATTTGAAACAATGCAATTAATTTCTACCAAAAAGGACGAATTTTAAATAAACTACATGAATTTCTAAACTAAAAAAGATAAGTTGTCAACAGAGAATTGAATAGTTAAATTTTCAGTAAAAACAAAAATTTTCAACCAAAAAAAACCTAATTTTCAAAAACAATATTAACATTTTCAAACAAACTGATGATCTTGCAATTAAAATGATAAATCTTTAACTGGAATAGTTGAACTTTATACCAAAAAGATGAATTTTCAACCAAGAAGGTTAATTTATTCCAAAGAAGACGATTTTTTAGTCGAAATTATTAATCTTTAACTGGAATAGTTGAACTTTAAACGAAAAAGCTGAATTTTGAACTAAAATGATGAATCTCTAACTAGAATAATTAAACTTTCAACCAAATAGTTAAATTTTTGACCAAGAAGATTGATACAAAACAGAGGAATTATCAACAAAAAAAGATCATTTTTAAATCAAAAATTTAATAGTTAAATTTTTAGTCAGAGAAAAATCATGTTCAAGCAAAGAGATGAATTTTTACCTATAACAGTACAATATTAAACTGAAATAGTTGCATTTAAAATTTAAAATTAAAAACAATAATTCTTTATAAAAAAAAAATCAATAAAATATTTAAAGTTTCAACTGGGATAGTTGAATTTTCAGTATAAAAGAATTATTTTCAGCCAAAGAAGATAAATCTTTAACGAAAAATGTACCACAATAAGACGGCTTTTCAACAAAACAGTTGACTTGTCAAAAAGAAAAAATAATTTTCAATAATAAAGGTACATTTTTTATAAATGAGATTAACTTTTGAACAAATAATGCAATTTCCAACCTGAAACATGGATTTTCTACCGAAAATACGAATTTTAAACAAAATTTTTTTTACCAAAAAAGACCAAATTAATTTCGAACAAAAATAAAATGAAATTTTCACGAAAAGAGTTAAACTTCTCACCAAAATAGTTACATTTTCAAGACAAAAATATAAATTTCCAACCAAACATGTAGTTGAATTGCAACTGAAAAAGACCCATGTCCAACTAAAAAGGGAATAGTTAAATTTGTAGTTTAAAAATTATTTCAAACAATGAAATTAAGTTTTCTATAAAGTAGATTAATTTTTCGGCAAACAGTGGAATTGTCAACAAAAAACATGCATTTTCCACCCGAGAAGACGTATTTTCAACAACAACAAAACTACAAGGTTTCAACAAATTTTTAATTAAACAGTTGAATTTTCAACTGAAAAAGATGTTCAAATGAAAACATAAAGTTTGAACTTTCAGTAATACAAATTAATTTAACAACAACAAAAACTAATTTTTAACAAAATAGCTTATTTTTCAGAAAAAGGAATGAATTTTCAAATGAAATTATGAATCTTTAAACCAAAAAATAAATTTTTAACAAAAGAGTTAAACATTCAACTAAGTGTTTAAATTTTAATTGCAAAAAAGATCAAATCTAGAAAAATGCAGTAGTTGGTATGTTAACCAAAAAATATTTTATTTTTCCATAAAAAATAGTTGAATTCGACTAAGAAAAGTTACTTTTCAATATAAGTTGAATTACTAGCTAAGATAGATTTTTTAGCCAGGGCAAAAAGAACGAATTTTTAACAAAATACATTAATGTTCAACTAGATATTGGAATTTTCAACTAAAAACTTAAGAATTAATGTAATAATGTAAAGCTATTTTACAATTAAAGAATAATTGCTATTCAATTTTATATTTCAATGTTAAAAAAGTTAAGCATGCTTAACTTTCCCTGATTGAAAAAAAATCCCTGATTTTCCAGGTTTTTTCAGTTATATAAAAATTCCCTGACAATTTCAGGTTATCCAGGTATAGTATCCCTGCCTATTTAGTCAATAATTTATTCATTCTTACAGTTAATTGATTTCCTTTAACTTTTTTTAAATTGTTGAATAAAACTTTAGTTGAAACAAAAAAATAAAAAATTAATAGGAGTAAAGTTAAGAAAATATTGTTTATGCTTGAAGAAGTTTTTTTTATTATGTTTCAGTGAAAGAAAAGATATAGAAAATCAGATCGCAGTAAAATCAGTAAAATATGGTGGGTATCGTCAGAAGTCGCACTACTCCTGCCATCACTTTCGACTGTGACTTTCACTCGCCTTTACGGTCCGTTAGTCCCCCTTCTGCTTCTCATAAGAAACTGTGAAAGAAGACACGTAGGTGAAGTTTGCGAGATCTTTTTTAATAATTTATGGGACACTATATTGATATGTGACACAGATTTCAAGAGTCTTTAGTTAGGTGAAGTTCCTCTCAACAATAGGCGAAAAAATGACCAAACATAAGCTCGTAAGTAACAAAATAATCATATAAAAACTTGTAGAATCTTTTACAGTTTGTCAAGAAACATCTGCATTCTATAGATAGAATTTTAAAAAAATGTTAAAGCTTCATTTCTATTCGAAGCAAAACTTTGATTTTTGCTGACGAGTCCAATTGAAATTTTTAAATTAACTAATCTCTGTATTAATTATAAATCTGTATCACAATATCAAGACACAAGAGATTTTTTAAAACCTCAAATTTTCAATGCCAAAAATCAGAGTGGCCGCAAAATTAAAGTTTCAGCATTCCCTGATTTTTTCTTGATTTATTTTTTATTTTCCCCGCCTATTAATATTTTAATTATATATATATATATATATATTTTTTTAAGAATTAAAACAAAATTTAAGGGAATTCGAAGGATTTTAATGTTATTAAAAGAACTGAAAAAAATGTACATTCGGTTGTGACAAATTTCTTAAAACTTTTTAATGCTCTTTAAATATTTTAATCAATTTTACAAGATTTTCGGAAAGTAGTTTCAAAGAATTCTATAATATATAATAATCTGGTAAAATTGATTAAAATATTTAAAGAACATTAAAAATTTTAAGAAATTTGTCACAACCGAATGTACATTTTTTCAGTTCTTTTAATAACATTAAAATCCTTGGAATTCCCTTGAATTTTGTTTTAATTCTTAAAAATGCATTGAAAGGTTGTGAAATTCGCTTAAATATTTCAAATCCTTTAAAATCCCTTCAAACGATGGAAATCAATTAAAATTTCCTTGGAATCTTTTGAAACCCCACAAAATATATCAAATCCGTTAAAATATTTCGAAATCCTCTGAAAATTTGTAAAGCTCTTGAGAAATCCCTTGGAATTTTTTGTAATACCCTAAGATCCTTGAGAATCACTACAAAATAATTATTAAAATTGATTTAAAATACCCTAAGATATTTCAAATCCTTTAAAATCTTTTGAAGTCCCTCTAAATTTGGTAAAGATCCTGAAAATTCATTGGAATTAAAAAAATACCTTAACATCTTTAAAATTTGGAAATTCCTTTAAATTATTAACATCTTTTTAAATTTCTTTTTGAATCTCTTAAAATACCCTAAGATCTTTAAAATTCTTCAAAATATTTAATTCAAAGAAAAGTTTCAAATGTCCAATGAATTAACAAAAATTTAAAAGAATTCGCGTTAAAGCAAAACAATACAAGTAAATTCAGAACAGCCCAAATAATTCAAAAAAATAAATTATATTTAGTAAAAATATAAATAATTTAGGTGAGTTCAAGGGAATTCCAAAAAATTCAAGTAGATTCAAAAAACTCTGAGATTTAGAAAAATTTAAGCGAGTATTTAGAAGAATGAATGTGAATCCTCAAAGTGTAAGTGAATTATAATTACAATGCCATAAAATATTTCAAATTCTTTAAGAACTTCTGAAATGCCTTGAAACTTTTTAAAGTACTTAAAAATTCTTGGAAACTTTTAAAATGTCATAAAATCTTTCAAGTTTTTTTAACTTTTGGCAAAACATGGATTATTTGAAAATAATTGAAATTAGTTTCGAAATACATTCAAATCATTGAAATCGATTAAAAATTAAAAAAAAAAGAAAAAATATGAGAAAAAAATTCAGAAATAGATATAGACATGAATTCAATTGTGGTTAACTCAAGGGTTAATTGATTGAAAGTCAAGTTTATATAGAAAATCCCACGAAATCCCTGAATTCTTGTGAATGAATTCTTTGAAATCCATTAAAATATGATGAAATCCTATGAAATAAGATAAAATATTGGGGAATTTATTCAAATACTTTTAGAGATTTCAGAGTCCCTTATAATCCATTGGAATCTTTTAAAATGCAATCAAGTTTTTTGAAATTCCTTGAAAATTTTAAAAATAGTCTAAAATCATTTTGAATAGCTTCAAATTGCTAAAATCTGTTAAAAACTGTAAAATACCCTAAAATATTTTCAAAAAATTCAGAAATAGGCATAGGTAGACCTGAATATAGTGGTTAACCCTTGGGTTAATTTATTGAAATAAAATAGATTAAAGTGATATTTTAATTTTAAAAAGTGACTATAGTGACTTTACCTAAAAAAAAGTGACTGAAAGTGACTGTGTCAACCCCAAAAATAACCGCCATTACTTAATAGTTAAGTGAAGTGCTTCTTACAGAAATTATCTAACTTTAAAATTTAAAAAAAAAAATCCCTGATTTTTCCCTGATTTACCATGATCTGCGGCTACGCTGGAAAAAAATTTAAATTGACCCTTTTAGGTCAACTTAATAAAATTCACATAATTAAATTTCTCCTTCCATAAAATGCAATTTTTTTAGTGTGCTGCATTCATCGCTCTGGCATTAATAGGACTTGTTTGTGAAACCACAGCTTCAATTAGATCTCCACAAGCTCCTAATTTCCAGTATTTTGAAAGGTACGTCGATGTTATAATAAAAATTTTTAAAGCAGTACGAGTGGCGTAATAAAAATTATATTGAAGGTAAATTATTAGTTTAAATACCCATGCAAAAATTGTACACAAACATGGTTATAAGGTTAAGCCATTTTTCTGCTTTGACATTTTTGTCATTAGAGAAATTTTGTTGCATTAATTTAAAATGCATTTTTTACGTCAATTTTCATACTTTTTAACTTTAATTCTACGAATATTTTATTTAATAAAAAAAATAATAGTAGGGTGGCGATTTAGCTGACATTTCAAATTCATCCTTAACTGATAAATTTTCAATTGAAATAGTTGAATTTTCATAAGCAACAAATTAATTTTGACTAAAAAAGGTAGATTTTCTACCGAAACTTAATTAATTAAAATTTAAGTTGAAAAATGAATGTTCTATCAAACAAGAATTTTCAACTAAAACTATGGAATATTCAAATGGAATAAGTTAAATTTTTAGTTATAAAAATTACTTTCACAAAAAATTAACTTTTTACAAAAAAAAAGAACTAACTTCAAAAAAAGGAGTTACACTTTCAAACAAAGTGATGGATTTTTAACTAAAATTGTAAATCTTTTACTGGAATATTTGAATTTTAAACCAGAAAGATAAATATTCAACCAAGAAGATTAATTACTAGAAAAATATGAATTTTCAAGTAAAAAAACAGTTTTCAACCAAAAATTGAATAATTAAATTTTGAATAAAAAAATTAATGCTCAACCAGAGATGAATCTTTATCTAAAATAATGGAATATTTAACTGAAATAATAGATACATGTTCAGTTTAAAAAACAAAATAATTTTCAACTAAAAAAGAAACAAAACTCCAACAAAATAGTTCGATTTTGGGAAAAAAATCCTTTTCATACAAAAAACAAGTTTTCAATTAAATAGGTCATATTTCAACCAAAGAAATTGATTTTTGATTAAAATCATAATTTTTTTACCAAAAAAGTTAATTTTCAACAAAAGAGTTTAACTTTCAAACAAGTGATTTTATTTTCAACCTAAAAGATGAATTTCCGACTAAAACAGTACATATTGAACTGTAATACTTGAAATTTCTACTGAAAAGAATGTTTAAACAAGAAGATTAATTTTCAAAGAAAAATATAATTTTCTAACAAAAAAAAATCGAGTTTTAATCAAATATATGGATTTTCAACGAAATTGTTGAATTTTGAACAAGAAAAGATCAACTTTCAACCAAAAATGAACATTCAAACTTTCAGTTGACGGAATATATTTATATTTTCAAACAACTAGTTTAATTCCTAAATAAATAAGAAAATAAATAAAAATTCAATAATAAATTATGAATTAATTAGTGTAAGCTGAAATATTTCGAAAAATCTGCGACTGTAGATAAGATAAAGTATAAATCACTCTTCTAAATTGACCAAAATTATTAAAATATTGAAAACATGAATTTTACAGCGACTAGAAGCAAATTCCGGATTTTTAATTAAATTCCCCATCACTTCCCGGTTGCCCAGTCAAGTTGCCACCCTGAATATTATTGGACAAAATATAAAGAAATTTCCCTAACACAATTTACAAACATTTCCCGGTTTTTCCTTGATTTATACAAATTTCCGCCAGTTTTTACGGTTTTCCAGTCCAGTATCCGCTCTATAAAATCTAAAAAATAAAAAGACTATAAATGAAATGCATTCAATAAATAAATTTTAAAAATGGATATCGAGATCAGTTTCAGAAGAAATTAACATTTATTTAAAAAAAAATTTCAGGCCGCGATACAGATATCCATATTATGACGAAAATGGAAGAGGCCGTTTGCTCTATGGATATGGTGGATCAGATTTATACCAATATAAGAGTTACAGTCCTCTGGAGGGTATACACTGATAAAAAAATTCCACGAAAAAGGACCAAAGTTACAGCTTTAAAGAAACTATAGTCTTTTTTCGATTTTCGCAAATACAAATTTTTCTTTTCTATCTTTTCTATCATTTATATGTTTAGTTGAAACTTGACAGAATTGATGTATTTTTGTATTTTTCATTTGTATTTTTAAATTCTAATTAGTACATGCACTGCAGTGGATCAAGTTCTAACGACTACAATCTATGTAAGACACGTAGCGCAATTTGCAACAATTCCACGAGAAAATATGTTATTGTTTGTTAATAGTAGTAGATAAGTCTTGTGATGTTTAAGCGATATATTATCCTATCGTGAAATACATCGAGTTGAAAAGAAAACGACAAGAACATTCTCCTTTTTTCACAGCTGCCTTTTCTCATTCCAGAAGAGGTCACTTTCAAATAGAAAAATACTGTTCAATAAAAATGATATGCAAACATTTCTTATAATGAAAGCAATTTATATGGCCACAAAGTTTTACATTTATGAAAAAATTAATTAAATTCTGACCAATTAAATGCCCAGCTCAAAGTTTACTAAATTTCTATGATATCACTCATTCCTATTTAGTATTTATAAATAATATTAAAGCTTTTTGTACAAAATGCAATTAAGCTATCAAAATAAAATATTTGACCAATAAGACCTCACGCGACGTCTTCTGGATTAATTTTTGAAACTCTTAAATCATTTTGTAAGAGATTCAGATGGGTTTCACACTCAGTAATCAATAAGAGCACCAAATTCACTAGATAGAAATTCATCGCAGTGTTGGGCAATATAAAAAAGTTCCCGAAATATATTACCGGAATTTCCAAATATTTTATCAAGAAGGAAAGAGAACCTATTTGAAATATTCTTCAGCAGATTTTCGGAATAAAATCTTTACGGTATTTTAAAGATAGCAACAGTAAAGTCATCTAGTTTTAACAAATATTCAGTAATAAATAAAATTAAAAAAAGCAACCGTGATTGTACTTTTAAATTTATTATTATTTTAAAAATCTAAATTAATGTCGGTTCACTTAGTGCGCGAAAAAGCACATCACATTAAGTAGATTATAATTTAATTTATCTATTAAGTATCTCAGGATATATACAAGTTAATAAATAGATTGTAATCTTATTATGCAAATCACAAAGATGGAGAAAAAGATTTTAGTTTTAATTTTTTGGAAAAAATTACATTAACGTTGTAAATTCATGTTCCAAAATTTAAAAAATAAAATAGAAATCGAGTGGTTAACTATGTACAATTTTGATGAACATCTTAATGAAAGATTTCTACGAAGTCAAAAGAACTCCTGTCAATGATCCTATGAGTTCAAAAAATGCAATTAAATCTGAACAATTTAAGTGAATTCGCAAAAATTCAAATGAATTTTAAGAATTACCAAAAATTAAATTTGAATTTTTAAATAATGAAGTGAATTCGAAAAATTGAAGTGATTTAATTTTTGTTAAATCCAATGAGTTAAAAATAAATTAGAAATAACTTGGGAAAATACAAAAAATAAATAAATCATATTCAGTATAATTCAAATTAATTGAGAAGAATTCAAGATAGTTCCAAAGAATTTAAGTGGATTCAGATAAATCCTTAGAGTTACAAACATTCCAGCAAATAATCTAAAGAATTAGAATGATTTCTTTAAGTTGAAATGAATTCGAAATAGTCCAAATAAATTGAATTCAGTATAGAGTTGAAATAAATTTAGAAGAGTGTAATAGAATTATTCTACAGAACTCCTTTGGATTAAAAAAAATCCCAACAGTGATTCAGAATGAATTCAGAAGAGTTAAGAAAATTTTAAAAACTCAAAACAATCGACGTTATTAAAAATAAATCAAAAGAATTTAAGTGACTTTAAATAAATCCATAGAACTAATAAAATTTCAAAAGTATCCTAAGTAAATTCGAAAGAATTTAAGAAAATTGATTAAAATTTAAGGTGATTCCATAAAGGCAATTCAAAGGAATACCAAAAGAGTTCAAAAAATCCAAACAAATGATCAAAAGAAATAACAAAAAGTTAATGGAATTATAAAACTCCTAAAATTTCAAAAAAATCCAAGTAAATCAAAGGAATTGAAGTGATTTAAAAAGAATGCAGGAGAATTCAAATAATTGTAAAGAATTAACAAGAAAATAAACTAATGTGCAAACAAAATGTGTGTAATTTCAGGTGGATTCGAAAGAATCGTAAAAGTTAAAAGAAGTCAAGTGACTCAAAAGAATTGAAGTAATCACCAACAATCAAAAGAATTCAAGTGAATTTAAATAAATACAAAGATTTTTTTTAAATCGAAAGAATTTTAAAAGAAGTCTTGAAAACTCAGCAGCATCCAAAGAATTAACAAACGTACCTTAAAGAAAAATGCAAACCAATTTGAGAAACTTTATAAGAATTCAAGGTAAACCAAAAATAATTCCATTAAATTTAAAAAGTGAATTTAAGTGAATTCAGAAACAGATATACACTTGAATTCATCAGTGGTTTATGCCTCGTAAAGAACTAATATTTTCATTGTTAAGATATTCCATATCCTTAAAAATTTTTTGAAATCCCTTGATATTTTTTAAAGCTCTTAAAAATTCCTTGGGATTTTTAAAAACATTCTTAAATCTTTAAATGTCTTTGAAATCCCTTTACAATATTGAAATCAATTCAAAATTCCTTAACATCTTTTAAAACATCATGAAGTATTTAAAAATATTTTAAACCCAACGTAATCCCTCAATTTCTGTGAGTGAATTCTTTGAAATTCATTAATATATTATAAAGTCTTGGGAAATTAAATGAAAACTGAATTATTGAAAAATTCATAAATATTATAAAATACTTGAAATCTTTTAAAATATCCTAAACTCTTATATTTTAAATTAATTCTGTGAAAAAAAGAACCTTGAGTACGAGGAATTCAAATAATTCATGTGTATTCAACAGAATCCTGAGAGAATTGACAAACATATGTACCAGCTATAAGGTAAATTTAACAGAATTTAACAAAAATTTATAAGAATTTAATTGAATTTAGAAACAGATGTACATTTGAAATCAATAGTGGTTAAACCCTCGAGAAAAATTAATATTTCCATTGCTATACGATTGAAAATGGAATCTATGAATTAAAGAACGAGCCATAATTTCTATTTTAATAGTATTTGAAATAACGTCATGATGTTAAAAAATCATTTAGCCTTAAAATACTGATTTCTACAGATTTTGCCCAACACTGAACTTTCGATCAGACCGGTATAATATAACAACCGCAATAAAGCACCAGAATTTACTGCACATTGACTGAAATTACTAGACTTCTACTGATATAACCAGACGCACTCAAGTGCTTGCTTATCATTATCACTTCATACTTTTTTAAGCACTTTTTTGTGACTATCACAATGTACTTTATAATGTAAAACATTTGGTCGTCACAGTATGAAAAATTGACACTACAAATGCAAGGAAAGTGCTGTTACATGAATGTAATATCGAGACAAAAGGTCCGTGTGTCTCAAGTGATAAAAACTACTCTACTCCACTCCACTCAGAGAAAATTAATCGTCATCACTTGTAGGAATTTTCTCCCTCGAGGAGAAAAAATTTTTACAAAAAAGTACAACAATTATTACATCAACAAGGCATTGCAATACAAATTACAGGAAAGTTTGTTGTCTATTATTCTACCGAATTTTGTACCTTTGTTTTATATATTCTTATATTTTATTGTAGTTTTGAATTCTTACTGGAATTTAAAAACAATCACGACTACAAGAATCTACAGGAATAACATCATTTTAAATTAATACGTGTAAATTATCACAATTATATCAATTCTTTTATGTTTAAACTTTAAAATAAAAGTAGAACAGGGTATCCACTCAAATTCTGGAAAAAAATATGTGACAACTTCAGAAAAATGAATTTTTTATCTAGAAAAAAAAGAGAAAAAACATTTTTCAACAAAATACCTGAATTCTCGATCAAATAGTTGAATTATCAACTAAAAAATATAAATTTTTAACCAAATTGTCGAATTTTGAACTAAAAAATATTAGTTTTCAACGAAAAAATATAATCGTTAAATTTTTAGGTTAAAAAATTAAGTTTCCACACTAGAAAAACGAATTTTCGACAAAAATGATGAATCTTTAACTGGAATAGATGGATTTTTAACAAAGGAAATTAATTTTCAACCAAAAAGATGAATTTTCAAACCAAAAGATTAATTTTTAAACAAGAAAAAAAATATGATTTTTCTCAAATTTACATGGATTGGCAACTAAAAAATGCTAATTTTTAACCAAATAGTTAAATTTTTTGACTAAAAAAAAAAATTTGTAAATAAAAATTCAAGGGTTAAATTTTTAGTTAGAATCATTAATTTTCAACCAAACTAATATATTTTCAACTTACATTTAAGTTACGTTTTCGGTTTAAAAAAAATGTAACCACAAAGAGACCCAATTAAAAAATAATTCTATTTTCAAAGAAAGTGATGAATTTCTTTAACTAAAATGATGAATCTTCAACTGTGATAGTATAATTTTAAACTAAAGAGGTCAATTTTAAACAAAAATGATTCATTTCTAGCAAAAAAAACAAACAAATTTTCAACCACAACGTGAATAACATTTTTAGCTAAAAAAATTTTCAACTAAAGAGATGCATTTTAAATTAAAATGATGGGATATTTAACAGACGTAGTTAAATTTTCAGTTTATAAAATTAATTTCAAACAACAACAAAATTTTTAACATAATAGTTCAACAAAGGAATATAAAGCTACTTTTGCAAATGAAGAATCATTTTTATTCAATTATATATTGCAATTTAAAAAAAAATTATTCATGTTCTCGAAAAAATTACATGAATTTAAAAAAAGTTCCCTGACAATTCCAGGTTTTCCATATAGTTTTGAGCTTCTTTTAAGTAGTTGTATATTCAAACATTACGTTTGGAGCTTTTTTGTAAATATATATTTCAATAAAAGCTGAAAACGTAAGTTTTTGGTTGTTTAATTACGATTATTGTTTTTTATATTCTACCATCCCTTTATATTTTAAACTATAAGCTTCTTTTGTAATAGTGATAATTTGCACATTTTAATTTAAAATGAGCAGATTCCAATATTTGAAATATTTATAATCCTAGTTATCATATCTTATCATCCTTTTGTTCAAATTTTCGTAGAAAATTATAACTGCAATAAAATACAATATAAAAAAGTACAAAATTGTATATACTATACATTGTTTATGCAACATTATTTTTTAATTTGTACATTTCTTCAATAAACTGTAAGATTTTACAATATAATTCTTAGTATAGTTTTCGAATATTTTAATTTTTATGAAATGCTGTATTGTGTTTTACAAATTTGTAATTTTCGACAATACTTTACAGAAAATTAAAAGTGCCTTTGTGACTTTAAACGACAAAATCAAAAAATGTAAAATACAGCAAGTGTCTGTACAACAGAGTAAAAAAACGTTATTAATAAAACTTTATACAAATTTTCAAATCATATAAATTTGTACTTTATTATTATTTTTTTACGTTTCTTCAAGAAAATACAAGAAAAAATCATCTATTTGTATTTAATTGCATTTTCTTGTTAAATTTTGTACTTTCTGGTAAAAATGATTTCCACCAGGGCTCGAAAAATTCCTCTCGAAAATCGTTAATGGCAAGTAATTGATCATCTTATTCGTAGGAAAGTTATGAAAATAGTGCAAAATTCCTATATATAAACAGTTTCGCAAAGAACTTTCGTTGCTTGAGAATGATCGGGAATGTGTCTGAGATTTAGACGAATGCGAGAGATGAGAGTAAAGTATCCTAATTATTTGTTTTTGAAATACTGAGCGCTCCCCGTCTGTAGTCTTTTCACTGATCGCGAATTTTGACTGGTTCGGTTTTGGAGCGTTTTAAGTGTCATACAAAATCCATGCCGAACTTACTGTACTGCTTAGCTCCACTGCGACGTCGAGTGATTTGTCGCTCGCACAATTTCTTTATCTCGCTGATCACGAATACACTCGACGTCAAAGAGATCAGAAATAGGAGATCTGAAATTTGGTTTGGAGATGGTTATAAACAGGATTTTTAAACGCTACAGAAACTGAGTGTGTCTACCTGACGGATTATTTTTAATTTCCGGTTTTCTTCCGGTCCAAAATAAATTTTTCTCGGTCCATTAGAAAGAGTTTTAGAAGATTTGCTCATTTTCAAATGATATTTGAAGATTTTGAAAGATTTCTAAACAGGGTGCCCGTGAAACTTCATTTTTAAAATTCCCCGACTTATCCTGAGTCAATTTTTCGTTTTCTCTGAAGATTGATATTCAAACATCAACATTTCCATCTTGTTACTTTTTTAACATAAAATCTTTTATAAACGGAACCACACAATTTTAGATTAAAATTTCGAATTTATTTATATATTAAAGAAAAAACCAAGACTTTTCTGTCATAAATGATGAATTTTCAATTCAAAAGGACGAATTTTCCCTAAATAGTTGAATTTTCGACCAAAACAATGACTTTTTAATAAAATAGTTCAATTTTTAACTAAAATCTTGAATTTTCTACCAAAAAGTTGAATTTTCAAACAAAAAGATTTAACACCGACCAAAAACAGTTAAATTTTCAACCAAATAGTGGAATTTTCAAGTTAGAAAATCGAATGTTTCAGAAAACACTTGACTTTTATATAATTATGAATGTTTAAACAAATAGTTAAACTTGCAAGCAAAAGACGTGCATTTTCAACAAACTAGTTGAATTTTTAACCAAACAGTTGAATTTTCGATCTTAAATGATGAATTATATAAAAGAATGTAGTAGTTCGTATTTAAAGCAAAAAAGATGCATTTTCTATCAGAAGAGATCAATTTTCAAAACCGAAAACATTAATTTTCTATCGCAAAAGATGAATTTTCAACAAAATATATAAATTTTCAACCAATTAGTCGAGTTTTGAAACGAAAAAGAATAAACTGCAAAGAAAAACACTTGCATTTTCAACCAAATAATTGCATTTTTTAAAAGAAATTTGAATTTTCGAAAAAGAAAGAAAGTTTTTAAATGCAAAAGGACGAATTCCCTTTGCTAATAAATGAATTTTCAACAAAAGATTTGAATTAAAAAAAATGGAATTTTTACTAAAATAATTAAATAATCAATCATTTTCTACTAAATAGGCGAATTTTCAAACAAAAAGACTAAACATCGACCAAAAACAGTTTCACTTCCAAGCAAATATTTGAAATTTTAAGATAAAAAAACTAACGTTTTAGAAAAAACTTGGCTTTTAAACCTGAAAAGATGAATTTTCAACAAAACAGTTAATTTTCAATCAAGAAAGATGAATGCTCAACTAAATAGTTTAACTTGCAAGAAAAAAAGATAAATTTTAAACAAAAGAGTTGATTTTTTAACCAAACAGCCTTAATTTAATGAAAATTAATTTTTAACAACAAAAAACAACGAATTTTCAACCTAGCAGTCAAATTTCTATAAAAAAAGATTCAAATTCGGCTTAAAACAGTTTTATGTTCAACCAAATATTTAAATTTTTATGCTAAAAGGCTAAAGTTTTAGAAATTACTTTACATATAAACATGAGATATAAATTTTCAACAAAAAATTAAATATTTAAATAAATAGCCTAATTTTCAATCTACACAGATCGATTTACAACAAAAAATCTAATAGTTAAAATTTCAACTAAAAAAAGGATGAAATTTCTACCAAAAGAGATGAATTTTGAGACCAAAAAGACGAACTTTCAACCAATGGGATTAATTATTAACCAAAAAAGCCGAATTTTTAACAAATAAGATTTTTAAGTCAAGAAAGAAAAAAAGGTCATTCTAAATTGTTGCTCTTCAAAACCAAAAGAAGAATTTTCTGTAAAACAGTTGAATTTTCAAGTCAATATATGAATATTCAATCAAAAATAGCTGAATTTTTGGTTATGAAAATAAATGTTTGACCATAAGCAAAATGAATGTTTATCCAAAAGGATGAATTTTCAACAAAGAAATGTTTTTTTTAACAAAGTGGTTGAACCTTTAACCAATTACTACAATTTTGAACCAAAAAAAGATTAATTTTTATCGAATAATGTAACTATAGATATCTTAATCAAAAAGACGAATTTAAAAAAAAAAAGTAGTTTAGTCCTCAACCAAAAAAGATTAATGTTAACCAATTGCATTTTTATCCAAAAAGATGAATTTTTAAACCCAGAAGACGAATTTTCAACCAAAAAGAATTATTTTAAAACAAAACTGTTGAATTTTAAACCAAGTAATAACATTTTTATCTTAATAGTTAATAGTCAATAAAAAGCCACTGTGAGAAAGAAATATAAATATAAAAGGTTGGCCACAAAACTTTGTTTTCCAAATTCCCTAATTTTGTCCTCTTCAACTTTTTATTTTTCTTTGTCTTTTCCTTTACCCTGATTTCCAGGCTTTCCTTGACCTACGGCCACCCTATCTAAACATTTAAAAAGATTTTTGATTTGAAACAGAGAATTTCTGGAAAGAATTATAATTCTGGATTTGAACAGCAATCTTTCTTTAAAATTACCTTCTTCTAAATTAGAATACAAATTATTTTAGACAATACCCTATACCAAGTAAAAATTAAATTCATTTTCAAAATTTCCTGTTCCATGTAAGAATGATATTTATTTACACAGTTTGGAAGAAAGAAGATTCAAATTGTGACGAACTCTGGCTTGGAACTATTTTTTTAAAATTCCCTTTTCTAAATAAGAATTTAAAAAATCCCCTGTTCCAAATAAAATTACAATTTTTTACCGAAACTTCCTGCCCTAAAGTTGAAATTATAATTCTTAACGAAATTTCCTGTTCTAAAGTGAACCTTAAAGTAAAAATTATAGTTCTTAACGAAACACTCTCTCCCATAATCAAAATGATAATTCTTTACGGGAATTCCTTATCCCACTTGTCAAAATTATGTTTCATTACTGAAATTCCCTGTCCCAAAACGGAAAATTATCATTTTTTTTTATATCTCCTGTCCCAACTCATAACTATCTTTCTTTCAACAAATTAACGGTTTCAACTCAGAATTATTATAATAAAATATACTAAATCACTTTTAGTTTGCATATTAGCGCATTCAAGACAATAGTCCCGGGCATTGAATAAAATTAACCGTCATTTTCTGTTTTTTTAACCGGCGAACAAAATTCCTGGTTATTTCCAGATTTCTTAGTCAAGTAGACACCCTGAAAGTTTTCAATCTAAATTTTTGCACTTTACCTTTGGACGTCAGAGCCTCTGTTTGAAAAACTCTCTGTAGGGGAGGGAAATAAATAACTAACATTTGGCCTACTACAGAAAGAGTGACGGCTACCAAGAACATCTTGTTGCTCAAGAAACCAATTGTGAATACTGATTTGGTCTGGAAAGAAACAATCTAATTGTAGAAAACCATTTTCTTTTTAAAATAATTTCTACTTTGGTGAGAAAAATAAAATTATATTTTTAAACCAACCTGAGATCGGCAGCTTAATGCATTAAACATATCAAAAAAGACAAAGCAAGTGAATGTCATTGTTGTATCGCGAGCCGTAATTCCTCCCGAGGTCATCTAGAAAATTTCAGAAATAATAATTATATCATTTTGCAGAAGTTAACCAGGATTGCTACAGGTCAGGAAAAGTCAGGAAAAGTCAGGGAATGTCATGAACAATCTGAAAGAGAAATAGGTAAAAGTGTTGTACATACTTCACACTCTTTCCCCTTTTTTTGAACAAAGAATTCCTCTTTTTCTCTCTGTTTTCATATCTTTTAGTTAAAAATTCTACTATGTTTGAAAATAAAATTATTTTGTTGAAAACGCAACTATTTGTTTAATTGAATTCATCTTTGGTCGAAAGATGAACTAACTTGTTAAACATTCATTTTATTGACAGAAGATTGAACTATATTATTGAAATTTCATTTTTTTTTTAAATTACTTTGATAGAAAATTCTTATTTGTAGCTTAAGAATTAAACTTTTTATTAAAAATACGTCTTTTTGGGTTAAAGATTCACTAATTTTGTTTAAAAAAATTTATGTTTTCGCTAAAAAATCTTTCTTGGTTGGAAATTCATCTTTTTGTTTTAAAAATTCATCTTCTTTGGTCGAAATTGAATATTTTTTTATTAAATTAATTTATTTTTTAAATTTAATTTTTGGTTAAAAAATAATCCGTCTGCGTTGAAGGTTCATCTGTTTTGTTAAAAAAATAATGTTTCATGAATTCAACTGTTTTTATTTTATTTTTTAAATATTTTTTGTTCAAGTATCAAATGCTGTAGTTTTTGTTGAGAATTCATCTTGTTTTTATTGCAAATTTAACCACTTGTTCGAGAAATGAACTCCTTTGTTAAAAATTCGTTGTTTTTTTAGTTGAAACTTAATTTTCTTCTTAACTTCTTAATTTCATTTCAAAATTCAAATATTTCGTTGAAAATTCGTATGCTTCGGTTTAAAATTCAACAATTGAATTGAATTTTTTTTCTTTCGTGACTGTTAAAAATTTGGATAAAATTTCGCCTTTTTTTGATAAATCGACTTTCTTTTTATTTTAATTAATTTAGTTCATCTTTTTTTAGATGAAATTTTAGTTTTGTCTTGTTGAAAACACAACTGTTCTGTAAAATTATTATATATTTTGGAAGAAAATTAAGCTATTTTGTTAAAAACTAATCTTTAGTTGAAAATTCACACTTGGTTTAAAGTTTTTTCTCTTTCTACTAAGAATCTTTCTTGGTTAAAAATTCAAATCTTTTGTTGAAAATTCGTCTTTTTGGTTTGAAACTTTATCTCTTTCGGTAGATATTTCACCGTTTTTGGTTGAAATACAACCTTTATTGGTTAAAAATTAATCTGTTTTGGCTGAGAATTAAACTGTTTTTTTTTATTCTTCTTTTTTGGTTGAATTCAGCTGTTTTTTGTTTAAAAACATAATAATTTGTGGTTGAAATATCAACTATTACATTTCTCGTTTGAAATTAACCTTTTTTTTCTTGCAAATTTAACCACTTGTTTGAAAAATAAATTCCTTTGTTAAGAAGTCGTTTCTCTTTAGGTTGAAATTAATGTTCTTAACTGCAAATTTAACTATTCCATTTTCAGTTAAAACTTTTTTTTGTTGAAAATTTGTATGTTTGGGTTTGAAAATTAATCTTTTTTGGTTAAAAATATAACTACTTGACTCAACGTTCAACTACTTTGTTCAAAATTAATTTCTTATAGTTAAAGATTCATCATTTGAGTTGAAAAAAACAATTTTTTAAATAAAGATTTAACCATTTCGTTGAAAATTCGTTTCTTTTGCTTGAAAATTTATCTTTTTTGATTGAAAATTTTTTCATTTGATTAAAAATTTATTTTATAGGTTGAAAATTTAATTACTTTATTGAAAAGCTGACTTTTTTGTTGAAAATTCCATTACTATGTTAAAAAGTCATTCTTTTTGGCCGAAAATTGATTTATTTTGTTCAAAATTCGTTTTTTGGATAAGAAACTCGTCATTTTAGTTGAAAATTTAATAGATTTCAACGTGCAATCTTAAGCGTTTCATATTAAATTCAATATGGAACTTATAAATTAATTTTAATGAAGAGAATTTATTCCCCTATTATTCTCCAATTTTCCTGAAAAATCGCCCTATTTCTCCTGTTTTAAGAGCATTTTGGTCTGTGAAATTTGCTCTAGTGACTAAAAGAGTTTAAGATAAATTTAGAAAGAAACCATTTTTTCTGCAGTAACATTATTGATCTCCTAGGTGTAAGATTTTTTTTACACCTGAAAGAAAAATTTACAACGATCATGGGAAATGCAAAATTAGTCAAGGAATAGTCAGGAAAAGTTAAGGAATTTTAAAATCGGAATTTAATAGCAACCCTATTAACTTAAAATTTTCTCTACCATTAAATCAATGTTACCTCTCGATTGTAAACCCAGAGCGTTCCAATGATAATGATCGTGGCTGACAATAAAACGTTTATCACAAGACTTTTCGTGATCATCGGCTCTTTCACGTTTCGAGGTTTTTGATTTAGAACGTCTTTGTCAACCGGCTCGACTCCCAAACTAAACAAAAGGATTTTTTTTTAAATTTTTAATACAAAAAACTATTTTAAAAGCACTCCAAAGATAAATTTCTACCTCTGAGCAGGAGGACCATCCATGATGATATTAATCCAAAGAATCTGCATCGCGTTCAAAGGATTCGGGATGCTCATTAGTGTCGCGAGAGCAATTAAAGACAAAGCTGCAATGCTAGTACTAAGTTGAAACCTTACAAAATTACGAATATTATAGAAAATTCCTTTTCCTTCCTCGATGGCGCCACTGAAACAAAATCAAGAAAATTACATGAATCGCTTTCATTCTCATGCAGAGTGTCTACTCAAATCCTGGGGAAAAATTTCCTGAGAATTCCTAGTTTTCTCCTGGTATCTAAAATTTTTTACAGGTATAATTTTTCGTAGTATCGTTCCATTCAAATTTTTCTCATTTTTTAGAACAATCGACTCAGAATATGTATACAGTTTCGCGAGTTTATCCCATAAATAATTTTAAAAAATTTTAATTAAATAATTAGTAATTAAGTCCATTAATTTGAATAATACGTCAAACAAATTTTCATTTTACCTTTTCATGCTTCAAATTCGGTGTATATTTAGATAAAATTATATGTAGGTGTTATATTAAATTCAATTTAAACGGCTGCGAAATCCCAACTGTTCCAGTAAAAATATTGCATATTTAAAAATATGAATTAATTTTTAACCAAGGAGGTGAATTTTCGATCAAAAAGATTCATTTTCTACAACGAAGGCAGGTGGAAAAGCGTCGACCTTTGGTAAGTCAAAACAATTACAATTAGTACCTGGTCTGAAAGAACGAAATATTGAAAGTATAACAGTGCAGAGTGAGATAAGGGATCCGAATGGGGGGAGATACGGGAACGTCCGACGCCCAGTTGACCGAGATAGAAGCAAAAGTCGCGGAAGATATCGCAATCAAGGGACTCCCTGATCCTTTGGGGCTGACTTGTGTTGCAAGGCTGAAAGCATCTGACTTGTCTAGTCAACGGGTGCGTTTTGGAGTTTCTGCAACTGACGGTACGGAAATACATGCCATAATTGGAGCTCGGACTATGAAGGGTCTTTCGCTTCCACATCAGTCAATAGACAATATCGATACCAAAGATTACACACACCTTCCCGTCTATCTTTCGAACGCTACGCCTTTGCGGAACCCAAATTATTAATTGGACAAGATCACTGGGACTTAATTACACCTATACGGACATTTAGTGCTACACGATATGTACCAGCAGCATCACTTACCAGACTAGGGTGGGTAATGCATGGACAAGTCCCGTGTCCACTGATTAAACCAGGTGAAAATGAACGTACGTTCATGACAAGTGAGTTTACAGAAATAAATACAGAATTTATATCTAACGCAGATCTGCATATACTTGTTAAATCGCACTTCAACTTAGAGAGTATAGGCATTACGACTTATAGCCGAAAAAACAAGCAGGAAGTTAGGGCTAAACATGAACTAGTTACCAGTGCAAAACGTTTAGGTTCCCGATGGGAAGCAGGATTGTTATGGAAGAACGACGTGGTAAAATTGCCAAATAATCGGGAATACGCCATTATACGTCTTACGTCCCTCGAGCGTAAAATGGATCGCGACCCTGAATATGGAGAGCGATATTGTTTACAAATGGAAAACTTTCTTAATTCAAGCTACGCACAGAAGAATTTGGTTCAGAAAATAACAATGGTCGTGTATAGCATTTGCCACATTTTGTTGCGACAAGTTCCAGCAAGCCGGGCAAGATCCGAATTGTGTTCGATGCGGCAGCTAAAACCAAAGGAGTCTCGCTCAATGATAACCTGCTGTCGGGTCCTGATTTAGTTTGCTCGCTGATGGGAATACTCATGCGATGCCTTTATGGGAGATATACGAGAAATGTTCCGAAAAATTAAAATTCGTAAGGAAGATCAAGAGGCGCAACAATTTCTTTGCCGAGGAATGAACCGTAATCGTGAACCTGATACCTACGTTATAACGTCAATGATATTCGGAGCTACATGCTCCCCTTGTACAGCACAGTATATTATGAACAGAAATGCTCGAGAGTTTGAGAAGTCATATCCCCGGTCGGTTGAAGCTATAGGTAACAAGCATTACGTCGACGATTATTTAAACAGTGTTGACACGGTGGAAGAAGGGATTGAAAGAATCCTAGAAGTCACCGAGATCCATAAACACGGAGGGTTCGAAATTAGAAGGTGGGCTAGTAACAGTGAATTATTGTTAAAAACTTTGCTCGTCGAAAAGCGTGTTAACGACGCCATCATTTTGTCTGAGGACCAGATAGAAAGAGCTCTGGGCGTAGAATGGAGTCCTACTCTAGATATAATATCTTTTAATTTGAATATGAAGAAAATACTAGAGCTGATTCTTGGCGGCACGCAAATTCCAACAAAACGTGAAATGTTGGGAATCATAATGTCCGTCTATGATCCCCTGGGAATGTTACTACCTTACACGATCAGGAGCAAAATATTGTTACAGGAGGTTTGGCGCAGCGGTGTCGGATGGGACCAGGAACTGACAGGGGACCGTGACCGGACAATGGAAAGCATGGATCGCCGAGCTTAAAATAATAGAACATTATCGGATACCGCGCGCGTACTTCAGTAGGTCTAAATTACCCGAAAATATAGAGTTGCATTTATTTAGTGATGCCAACAATACGGCCTACTCTGCTGTCGCATATCTACGAGCAATATGGGATGATAATACAATTCAAGTTGCATTTGTAGCGGGAAAGGAAAGAGTCGGTCCATTGAAACCTCTGTCCATTCCCCGAATGGAAATGCAAGGAGCTTTACTGGCCAGTCGACTGGGAACTACTGTTATGCACGAGCTCTAGCTAAAAATCAAGCATAGAGTGATTTGAACTGACTCCCGTACGGTTTTGAACTGAATTCGAGCTGACCCTCGCAGATATTAAAATTTTGTGGCACACTGTCTTGCGGAAATTGACGAAATAACCAATGCGTCCGAATGGAAATGGATATAATCTAAAGAGATTGCAGCGGATAGAGCGACCAAAAACTCTGGAAACGTAAACGACCACATGACTAAATGGCTTCAAGGTGCATCGTTCCTTTATGAACCAGAAGAACAATGGCCGAGACAACCTAATTTGAGTAAAGGTGGGCAGTTAAAGACGAAAACTAAACGAGAATTTGTGGCACTTGTAAAGGACGCTAGTGACGATGTACTTCCCAACATCGATCATTTCTCTAAATGGCTGACGTTAATTCGTGGTACTGCTTATGTCTTATTTTCATCACAAATATGGACAGGTGAGATTAACGCGTAATTAAAACCAGAATTGTTAGAAGTGGCCGAGAATCTCTAAAACAAGCGAGTACCACGAGATTGTTTTAGTTGGGAAATACAAACAATATTAGATGAAGAACCGCTACCAAAGGACAGCCCTCTTCTAGGTTTAACACCAACGATCTGCAAGGAGGACGGTGTAATAAGAGTGGATGGAAGAATCAATGCAGCTAAAGATGTTCCCTACGATGTGAAGTCGCCTATCATCCTGGATGGAAAACATAGTTATACTCAATTATTAGTAAAACACTACTACGAACGAGCTAGCCACGCCACACCTGAAACGGTGGTAAACGAGCTAAAGCAACGGAACTGGATTCTGAAAGTGCGTCCTACTGTTCGAACTGTCTCCTCGTAATGTCAGCTATGTCGTATGCGACGGGCCAAGCCCCAGATTCCAAGGATGGGTGATTTGCCGATACAACGATTAGGACATCACCAGCGTCCATTTACCTTCTGTGGAATTGATTACTTCGGTCCAATGATGGTAACGATCGGGCGACGACATGAAAAGCGATGGGGTGTTCTGATAACGTGTCTAACTACTCGTGCTGTGCATCTTGAGTTAGCTTCCTCGCTAACTACTCATTCGGCAATTATGAGATAAGCACGGATGATGGCGCGGCGTGGAAATCCGAGTGAAATGTACTCGGACAACGGAACGAATCTTACAGGTATGAATCAAGAGTTGCGCAAGGCTGAATTCCGGAAATCGATCACGAACTGATCAAATTTGAAATGACCAATCGTCAAATTAAATAACGATTCATACCTTCCGCGACTCCGCATATAGGAGGCAGTTGGGAGCGGCTTGTGAGGAGTGTTAAGGTATCACTGGCTGCAGTGCTTAATAAAAGGGCGCCAAAAGAAGAGGTATTGCATACGCTTCTTGTTGAGGTCGAACATTGGATCAACAGTCGCCCCTTGACGCACGTATCGGTAGACCATCGAGACATGGAAATCCTCACTCCCAATCATTTTCTCATCGGATCATCCTCAGGAGTAACTGTACCTGGCAAATTCACCGATTCTGATCTATGTTCACGAAAAACGTGGAAAAAGTCACAAAGATTAGCGGACATGTTTTGGGCTCGGTGGATGAAGGAATATCTACCAAGCTTAGTGGTTCGAAAATGTTGGTCGCAAGAAATAAGATCGCTGTCGATAGGTGATATGGTGCTTGTGGCAGATTCAACTCTCCCGCGAAATATTTGGCCAAAAGGAATAATCACAAACGTATATCCAGGAAAGGATGGACGTATTCGAAATGTGGATGTCCGTACACGAGGTCGTGTGTTTCGATGGTCAGCAGCAAATATCGTTGTCTTGGTTCCCGCCATATAAGGTACGGTGGCGCACAGCTTCCTTACAGGGGGGAGATTGTTGCCAATGGCGGTAACCAAGGGGCGAAAATCTTTATTGATTTATCTGATTATTGAGGAGAGAGCTGGCGCTCTGTTTTTGGGGTCGAGGTCGACCTTGTGATTAACGTTTGTTTTGGATTCGTTCGCTCAGGTAATAAGGGGCGAAGGTTCGGATGAATTAATTGGGACAATATTGTTCTCGCTTCCTTTTGTTGAAAGTATGTTACCCTGGAATCGGTAGACAAAAAGATCCCGACCTTCAAGGAATACCCTGGTCAGGTTAGGAGGTGAAGATTGGAAAACCTTTGTGGATGAAACGAGAGAAGCTCGCAGTGCACATACATGACGTAAGGAGGGGTGAAGGAGGTCGGGATCTGCGAAGGTCAATTACTCCAAAGAAGATGGACAGGACTTGAAGGATAGGACGTGAAAGTGCAAAAACAGTGTTGTGTTCGCCGAGTGTATTACCAATTGTAAAGGGTGGTAACGAAATTGTTTTGTTAAAGTTCAGTGCCAATAATAATTGTGTTTTATAAAGATGCGTGTGTCCCAGTTATTTTGAATAATCTCTCCTTCCCCCTCGCTATTCTGGCTAGCCTGGCGGGAGGCCAACCCGGTTCATAACAGGAATGATCAACTTTCAACTAAAATTGTGAACAGAAAACTGGAATAGTTGAATTTTTAACTAAAATTATGCATGTTTAATTAGAATAATTGAATTTTCAACCAAAAAGATTAATTTTCAACCGAGAATATTAATTTCATAAAAAAAGATGAATTTTCAATTAAAAAAGATACATTTTTGACTAAATTAAATTCGATTTAAACTGCTTCGAAATACTAACTTTTCACGTAAAAATATTACAATTTCAATAATATAGGTGCATTTTTAATCAAATAGTTGAATTTTAAAACAAAACAATCAATTTTCTACCAAAAATATGATTTTTTAACAAAATACATTAGCTCTCAACCAAACAGTTGAATTTTCAATTAAAAAAGATCAATTTCCATAATTGAAGCTACAGCCAAAAATAACACCAAATTTTCAATTAAAATGATGGATCTTAAACTTCACTAGATACATTTTATACCAAAGAGATGCACTTTAAGCAAAAGAGTTTAAGTTTAAACTAAAAAATCTGTCCGCTTCGTTTTACCTCGCGCTACGCGCTCAACTTTTCTGCACAGACTATTTAAAACTAAAGGTAAAAGTATCGACAACAGTAATTTAAAGATTGTGAATTCTCTTTTGTTAAAGCTCCTTCGGCTTTAACGAACATATTCTCATCACGTATCTCGTGCTTCGCACTCGAGTTTATCCCTACAATTTTATATCATTCCCATAAATGTATATTATTATAATTCGTAACTTGCATTGGTATTAAAACAGACGAAATCTCATTGTCCCGTTTAAAAAAATTTGAAAATATTTATTCTTCTAAATTTACTCAATTCTATTGATTCGATAAAGTTTTTTAAAGTTTCTATTTCATTCATCTTGAAGTCTTTAAAACTCACCCTAAATTTGGAGGCATTTGATCAAATTCTTTTGAAGTTTCTTTAATTTTTCTCTAATTAATTTCAAACTCATTTTTGAATTGATTGAATTATGATTGTACAAAATGTATATCTGATTTATTTTGAAATTGGTTAGTTTAAATAAGTTTGTTTTGGAAATATTATACTAACATTTTTTTTAACTAATTGAAAATTATACGAAAAAATTGTCTTGCAAGCAGCCGCCAAGACACCGAGACTGCACCTAGAGCAACTACTCAGGGTCATCCTATTGGCAAGAGGAAAAAGGGCTCCAGAGATACCCCCTCCCCCCAATAACGGCAGAATGCTCTTGATCATCTGGACAGGCCGAGTCTGACGTCTTTTATTATAAAGACGCTGGAGAGGCTGGTCGAGAGATATATCAGGGATGAGGTACTTTTGACCTCACCGCTACACAGAGGACAGCATGCTTATCAGGTAGCCTACTCGGTAGAGACGGAGCTCCATGCTGCTGTGACAAAATTGGAGCAGCAGTTGGAACAAAAGGGGTATGCTGTGGGAACGTTCTTGGATATAATGGAAGCCTTCAGTAATACCCCTCCAGAAGTCATCTGTCGGGAGGCTTTGAGGTGTGGTGTACCAAACCAGCTGGTAAGCTGGATAGGAAGTATGTTACGCCGAAGGAGACTCGAAACCAGATGGGGTGAAGGTCTAGTTAAAGGAGTAGTGCCACGGGGGTGTCCACATGGGGGTGTCGTGTCGCCCATCCTGTGGTGCATAGTCGTGGATGGTCTCCTTCGTAGGCTTAATGAAGAGGGGTATTATACTCAGGGATATGCGGATGACTTTGTAATCCTAGTTAGAGGGGCTCATCTGGAAACTTTAATGGGCCTTACAAGGTCGGCGCTGCACATCGTGGAACTCTGGTGCGATAGCTCAGGGCTCTCGGTAAATTTGGAAAAGACCAAAATGGTCATTTTCACGAAGAATTACAAGACGCCGAAAGTTGACGCTCCTGTTTTTTGTGGCCGGAGGCTGACGTTTTCAGACTCGGTTAAATACTTGGGAGTAATCCTAGATAGCAAACTGAGCTGGGCAAAGCACCTGGAGATCCAATGCAGGAAATTCGTCATGACTTTCTGGATTTGTAGGAGAGTTTTTGGGTTGACGTGGGGAATATGGCCCAAAATGCTTGCAAGGCTCTACTCCGCGGTCCTTAAACCGAGGCTCCTTCATGCGGATGTGGTCTGGTGGCCACAGGCAGAACTCAAAACGATGCAGGACAGACTGCGACAATTGCAAACGCTAGCATTTAGGGGTCTAACGGGAGCAATGAGGACTACGCCTACAGCAGCGATAGGCTTCATGCTCTGCGAAGAACCTCTTCACCTTGCGATAACTGGAAAAGCGGCACACGCGATGGGCCGCCTGGTGAGAGTAAACAGATGGACTCGGGGGACTAGACACAATAGGCTCCCGAGTGACATCAGCTCACTGCCGATTCTTGAAATGAGGCGGGATAGAATTACAAAACGTTTCGACTTCACCAGGGCTTTCCGTATCTGCATTCCAAGTAGGGATGCGCAGAAAGAAAATGGTAACCCACTCCTCCAACGGGAAATCTGGTATACGAATGGCTCAAGGGGAGAGGGAGGATCAGGAGCAGGAATTTATGTCAGTGCGAGGAGGAGGGAAGTGGTGGTCCGCTTGGGTGACATTCTACTGTCTTTCGGGCGGAGGTCCTTGTTGTTCTTCGAAATGCTGAGATATTATTAGAGGAAAACGCAACTAGAAGACAGATTACGATCTGTTCGGATAGCCAAGCGACACTAACTGCAGTGGGAAAACTAAAAATATCATCGGAACTGATTTGGGAACGCAAAAAGGCATTAAACCGACTTGCGGAAAAGAATAAAGTGGCTCTCATTCGGGTCCCTGGCCATACAGGGATCAAGGGCAACGAGAAAGCGGACCAGCTGGCAAGAAGCGGTGCGGCAAGTGAATACATAGGGCCGGAACCGGTACTGGGTCTAGCGTCTTGCTGCATCGGCCTTGCCATCAAAAGCTGGATCCGCACTAAGCACCGAGAATACTGGGAGCAGGTCCGGGGTTGCCGACAGGCAAAGTCTCTCCTGGGCTATACGTGCAGAATGGACAGAGCCAGGGAAATCTTGGTCTTGCCAAAGAAAGACGTAAGGACAGTGGTTCAGATGCTCACTGGGCACAACCACTTAAACTACCATATGCACAAAATGGGGTACAACCCCTTTACGGAGTGCAGGAGATGTGGCAAGGATAATGAAACATCCTTGCATGTAATATGCCAATGTCCGGCGTTGGCAAGGCTCAGACATCAAACCCTTGGATCTTATTTTATGGAACCTGAGGAAGATACAATGCTATCGGTGACTGACTTGCTCGGCTTCTTTAAGAGGTCTGTGATAAACTACCGATAGCGACAGTTGGAGGTGTGACACAATAGGCTTTATAACTTGAGAGCCAGAGGAGCTTCTATAGGGGGATACCCGCCCGAATTACAACTAACTAACTACTGTTAATAATGTTTTTCATGATTAAAGCCAAAATTATACATCCTATTAAAAAGTGGTTGATAACAAATTTGGAGATCTTTTTCAAATGCACAATTTTTGTATCTTCGTCTTTTACCGTATTTTGCATAGTTTGGCCGAAAAATGTAATTTTTTGATTTTTCATAATTTGGTGTGCTGTCAAAAAATGAAATTTGGATTTTTCAAACAAATTCAAAAAATTGTTATGATAATCTTGTAGGACATTCAAAAAGCAACATTTTTCTTCTCTTGACTTTTTTCATATCGTGCGTTATTTGGCCTGAAATGTTCATTTTCGTGTTTTTTTTTTTTTTTTTGAATTTTGTAAATACTATAACTCTGATAATTTTTGGTATTTTAAAAAAAGTCATTAGGATAAATTGTTCGAATTTTTGAATACTATGAATAACCGAACAGAGAATTTTTGATTTTTTGAAAAAGTGGTCTCAAAAATATTCAAAATGTGCCCACTTTTTGAATTTTTATCCAAAATGGGTGGCTAACGAACTTGACCTTTAGTTTATGACACTAAACGAGTGTACCAAAGGCCAATCTAATAGATTAATTTTTTCAAAAGTTTTCGTGTTCACAGACAGACATACAGGCAGACATACACATTCGTAAAAACCTGTTTTTCGGATTTAGAGGGTCTCAAAAAGTGGACATTTAACAAAAACTGGAGGGGGGGGTCAAATTTTACACAAATTTAATACCTTCTCTGATGAAAATGTAAAAAGATGAATTTTCAAACAAGAAGATTAATTTTTTACCAAGAAATACAAATTTTTAACCAAATTGTTGAATTTTTAACTTCAAAGTATCAATTTTCAAAGAAACTTTCAACCGATTAACTAAATTTTTATTCTAAAAAAGATCAATTGTGAACAAAGAAAAAATGTTCAGTCAAAAGAGCCAGAAAAATGGAATAGTTCAATTTTCAGTTTAAAAATTAAATTTCAAACCAAAAGAATATAACTATATAATTAAAAAAGTAATAAACAAAAGTATAATTGTTATTCATTTTTATAATTCAAAGTTTGAAAATTCCAGGTTTTCCTTGTTTCCCATGTAGGGTAGACACCCTGTCATAGATATCTTTTAGAAGAGAATGAAGGACTAAATTTAGACCTACATGATTGTTTGAAAATCATCATCTACGAGAATCATATCAGACGCCTCCTTGCAAACATCAGTTCCATTTTTGCCCATGGCTATGCCGACATCTGCTTTTTTAAGAGCAACACCATCATTTACTCCATCACCTGTCATGCCAACTATGTGTCCACCTTTCTGCAAAGCTTTCACGATGTTTAATTTGTGTTTTGGCGTGACTCGGTAAAAAACACTGACAGTGTCAATCACTTCTTCTAATTGCCGCTCGGTTAAAGCATCGATTTCGTTTCCTGACATGGTTTTCTTATGCATTGTATCCAAGCCAATCATATTTGCTGAAAATTTTAATATGATAGTAATTTCTATGTGACAATGGCAAATTAACGAAATATGATCAAACATATATGTAATAATTTACCGATGGCACAGGCAGTTTCTTTAGCATCTCCCGTAACCATTCTCACGGAAACACCACTATTCATTAAAATCGTGATAGATTCACGAACATGGGGTCTTGGTGGATCGCAGATGCCAACCATTCCCACATAAACAAGGTCCTGGAGTGACGAACCACGAGCTAATCCAATTACTAACAAAAAAAAAACGAAAATTAATATAAAATTAATACTAAAGCGGGGGGGGGGGTGATAATTATTGATCACTATTTTAGAATCTTTGACATCTTTGTGAAACATTTACGAACTCATTGAAATCTTTAAAATTATTTTTTGTGAAACCTCTAAATGCTTTGAAATTTTGAAAATGATTTTTAAACCTTATGAAAGCATTTGGATACTTTGAAATCTGTGTAAAATCATTGAAATCTTTGTGACATCTTTGAAATATTCATTAAATCTGTTGAAAACTTCGAAATCACTGTAAAATCATTGAATTTTATTATGAAATCTTTTTAAATCTCTAAAATCTTATGAAATCATTAAAATGGTTGTGCAACTGTTTGAATTCTTATAATCTCTCAAATAGTTTAAATCTTTCTAAAATATTTGACATTTTTTATGAAATCTTTAGAAAACCTTGAAAAATCTTCGGGAGCTCCCATAAAGATTGTCACAGTTTTTTTTGGCAAATTCT
>NC_046658.1:108546838-108556499 GCF_010883055.1 Belonocnema kinseyi | reverse complement strand
ACATCCTTTATGGAAGCTCCATTTGAAATATTTTCGAAACAATTTAAATTTTAGCAATATATTTAGCAATCTCTAAAATATTTAAAATCGTTGAATTCGTTGTGATACCATTTGAAATCTTCATGAAATCTCTGTGAAACCTTTGGAATTTTTGTATGAAATCTTTGAAAAGTTGGTAAAATTTTTTGTAATCTTTAAATTATGTGCGAAATCAGCAAACAAAATTATTTTTTTGGAAAACATTTGACATTTGTTGAAATATTTTAGCAACTTTGTGAAATCATTGAAATCTTTGGAATTTTTCTGAAATCTTTAAAATAATTATGGAATAGTTTAAATGTTTGCGAAAGTTTTTGAAATTATTGAAAACTATATGTAATCTTTGAAATTTTTGTGAAATCTTTTGAAGTCTTTAAAATTTTTGAAATCTATGTGAAATCTTTTTAAAACTTTGCGAATCTTTTTGAATCTTTCAAATCTGTGAGTAATCATTCAAATCTTCGAAATTTTTTGAAAACTTTGTAAAATCTTTTTATTTGTTGTGAAATCTTTCTGTAATTGCTGAAATCATTGAAACCTGTGTGAAATATTTGAAAATTTTGTGAAATATTTTTAAATCTTTGCGATTTTTTTGAAATATTTGAATTTTTTCTGAAATCGTTATGAAATCTTTTGTCGTCTCTGAAATCTCTAAAATCTTTTAAAGCTATGTGAAATCTTTCACATTTTTATGCAATCTTTTAAATTGTGAAATCTTTTGAAAACTTTGTGAAAGCCTTGTGAAATCATTGAAATCTTTGACATTTTTCTAAAATATTAAAAATATTTATGGAATATTTTTAATGTTTGTGAAACTTTTTAAAATTATTGAAAACTATATGCAATCTTTGATATTTTTATGAAATCTTTTTAAATTTATGTGAAATCTTTTGAAAACTTTATGAAATCTTTAAAATCGAATTTTTTTAAACTTTGTAAAATCTTGGCGAAATCTTTAACATGTTTTGTAAAATGTTTTAAAATCTGTATGAAATTTTTGCGAAATTTTTGAAATCTTTGGAATTTTTCTGAAATCTTTAAAATAATTATGGAATAGTTTAAATGTTTGTGAAACTTTTTGAAATCATTGAAAACCTGTGTGAAATATTTGAAATTTTTGTGAAATATTTTGAAATCTTTGCGATTTTTTTGAAATATTTGATTTTTCTGAAATCGTTATGAAATCTTTTATAGTCTCTGAAATCTCTAAAATCTTTGAAATCTTTGTAATTTTTACGAAATCTTTTGTAATCTTTTAAATTGTGAAATCTTTTGAAAACTTTGTGAAAGCCTTGTGAAATCATTGAAATCTTTGACATTTTTGTGAAATTTTTTGATATCTTTGAGAAATTTTTCAAATCTATGCTGAAATCTGTTTGAATCTTCAAAATCTGTGCGCAACCATTAACATCTTCTAAACTCTTTGAAAACTCTTTGTAAGATCGTTAAAATCTTTGTTAAATCGTTGTGAAATATTTTAGAATCTTTCAAATTTGTGCAAAATCACTGAAATCTTTGACATTTTTGTAAAATCCTTTTTCAATCCTTGTAAAATCGTTTAAATATTTTCGAAATCATTCAAATCTTTGTAAGATATTTGAAATTCTTGTGAAATATTTCTTAAATGTTTGTAATTTTGGCAACGATTGAGCCTGTCAAATATTTGTAATTTGATGTGAAATGTTTTGAAACTTCTAAAATTTTTGTGAAAGATTTTGAAAATGTTGTGAAACCTTTGCGACATTACTGAAATCTTTGTAAAATCTAAAACATTTTTGTGAAATTTTTTGTAATCTTTGAAAAACCATTAAAATCTTTGAAATGTTTAAATAATCGTTTGGAATATTTTTAATCTGCGTGAAATCTGTCTAAACTCTTAGAAATTTGATACAAACTCTTTGGAAATTTCTAAACATTTTGTGAAATCTTTCGCAATCTTTTTAATCTGTGCAAAACCATAGAAATATGTGTGAAATCTTTGCGACATTTTTGAAATCTTTGTAAAATCTTAAACATTTTTATGAAATCTTTTTGGATGGTTGCAAAATCGTTGAAATCTTTGAAATTTTTTTTAATCTTCTGGAATCTTTTAAATCTATGCGATATCATTCAAATCTTTGTGAAATATTTTTTAAATTTTGTTAAATATTTGTAATTTTTGCGGAAACATTGAATCTTTCTAAAATCTTTGAAATTTAACGTGAACTCCGAAAATTCCTAAAAATGTTGTGCATTTTTGTGAAAACTTTGTGAAACCTTTTGCAATCTTTTAAATCTGTGCGAAATTTTTAAATTTTTTGTGACATCTTTGGAAACCTTCGTTAAATCTTTGAAATCTTTGCGAAAGCATTGAAATCTTTGACTTCTTTGTGAAACCTTTTCGAATTTGTCTGAAATCTTTGTATAATCTTTTGGAATACTTGTGAAATCTTTGAAATCTGGTGTACACTAAAAAATTCGAGTGATCAACCCCTTCTACTGAAAGCAATGTCAGAGAGTATTTAAATCTTTTATCATAGAATTACCTCGTAAACCCTGCTGTCCAATTTCATAAGCCTCCGCCAAGAGTTCCTGGTCTTTCTTTTGATTAAGAGGATACACTTGTCCGTTTGCTGAGTACTTGGTGCACTGGGGCAGAATTTTCTCTAATGCCCCTTTCACGAAAAACACTTCTTGCCTGTTCTGGAAAACAAAACCGAATATTTCTCTAACGATGCTTATTTACTAAAATACAATCTAGTAAAAAATTACTAAAGTTTAAAATACTTACTTCGCCATACTTTGGAGTACATTTGACGGCCATCATCTTTTGTTCGGATGAAAATGGATATTCCTGAAGGCGAAGAAACTTCTCGCTCACACCGAACATTCCATATTTCATTGCGACTGCTACTAATGCTCCTTCTGTTGGTTGACCGAGTAGTATATCATTTTGGATAATAGCATTATTACAGACACAACCAACCTGAAATTTATCATTAAAATTGTAATTCAATTAAACTCAAGAACCAGGACTTTCTAAACAAACCCTCGAAATATTTCGCAATTAAACATTCAGAAATATTTACCTCAAGCATATTGCTGATAGATGTACGTGCAAGTTCGGCATTGTCGCATTTTCTGAGACGAACTTCTCCCTTACTATTGTAACCAGTACCAGTCACATCAGCCGCGTATCCTTCAGACGTGATGAGTGTTGTGACTGTCATTTCGTTTTTCGTTAGGGTGCCAGTTTTGTCTGAACAAATTACATCTACGCAGCCTGCAACGAAACAAAAAATCTCAATGTTATTCAATATTTTGAGGATTTCTCAATCGCAGGGATCACAGAGGTTCTGTAGTTGATTTTTAGGTTTTCTAGTCATTTAAAAAATGCTGAAAACTTCCGCAATTTCTACTCATAAAATACATCATCAAAAAATTAAAGCTTATGCTTGAATTTTTTTAAATGAACTTTTATCAGTGACTGGATTTTAATTCACTAATCTCGTACATTTTGGTCTACTGTCATCTTTTCAGCACAGAAGAATCCTGAATTTTTCCAAGTATTTTTCTAAGTAAGTTGGAAAAAATAATTTGAAACACATAATAATGACTACTTGAAAACTAACAACAAATTAATAATTCATAATAAAAAAATGTAGATATAAATTTCTTCAAATAGGCAATTTTCTAACATGTAAAACCCAGTCATAATAATCAACTACAAATTAATTATACTTTATTCGGGGGTTTTAATTATCGCCACTTTTATGCATATTATTTTAAATTTCAAAAATGTTGTTTCTGCAATTACAAATATCATATTCTTTTGATACACCGTTTTACGTATTTTATTAGGCATTATAAGATGGTTTCTTTAGAAAGTTTATTTGTTTTAACAGAGAAATCATCTTTGTTTGGTTGAAAATTTGTCTTTCGGGCTTGAAAATTCAACAATTTGTTTGCATTTTTTTTCTTTTTTCACTGAAAAATCTTTTTTGGTTAAACATTTGTCTATTTTTGTTCGAATTTATCCTGTTGGTATAAATTTAATTTTTTTTTATGAAATGCCACTGTTTGCTTGAAAATTAATTAATCTTCGTTGATGATTACAATATTTTATTGAAAATTCCAAAATTTGGTTGACATTTTTTTATTTCTTGACTGAAAGTTCTTTTTTTAGTATAAAACCAACTATATTGTTAAAAAGACGAATTTTTTGGATGAACGTAACTGTTTTTTTATTTAAAATAAAAACCTCTATTGGTTCACATATCAACTAATTAATTATTAAAAATTCAACTATTGTGTAGAAAATCCAACTTTTACGCTTAAAAATTAAACTATTTTGTTTAAATATTTGTTTCTTTCAACACTGAAAATTTGTTTTGGTTGAAGACTAAACTATTTAGTTGAAAATTTGTCTTTTGGTTTGAAAATTCATCTGATTTCGTTGACGAATCAAATATTTTATTTTAAATTCATCCATTTCGTTGCTATTTTTTTTCTTTCTTGACTGAAAGATCCTTTATAAGTGAAAAATCGACTATACTCTTGAAAATTCGTATTTTTTTAATGAACTTAACCGTCTTTTATTTAAAATCAAAATCTTCATTGGTTGAAAAATCATAATTTTATTTGTAAATTAATCTCTCTGGTTGAAAATTTACCTATTTTTTTAATTCAACTAGTTTAGTAGAAAATTCAACTATTTGGCTGAAAATGAATTTTTTTGTTGTAAATCCATCTTTTCATTTTGAGAGTTCAACTGTTTTGTAGAAAAATCGTGTTTTTATCTTGAAAAATAAACAATTTAGTTGACATTTTTTGGACTGAAAAATCTTTTTAGCTTCAAAGATGTACTATTTTGTTGAAAATTTGCTTTTTTTCAGATGTATTAACTGTTTTTTATTTAAAAGAAAAAAATTATTTGGTTACGATATAAAAAATTACATTTTTCTTCAGAATTCATCTTTCTTTGGGTAAAAATTCAATTACTTGGTTAATTTGGTTAACTTTATTTTATTTCAAAGAATTTCATCTCCTAATTTCATGAGCAATTTCCACATTTCCCCTGTATTTAGAGCATATTGGTCTTTTTTTCTGATATCTTGAATTCCTGTTAATAATTCCTAACAAAAAAATAACCGAGACCTTGTGAAAGAAGGAGGATAAGAGGAAAATCGGGTCACAATTCACGATTTTTTGTTTTTTAGGGATGGACTGTGATCCCTGAATTCAAGATTTCTTTTTGATCAACTTACCAAGTGCTTCCACGGTCGGCAATTTTTTAACAATCGCTTTTCTCTTGGCCATTCGCATGACTCCCAAAGCAAGGGTAACAGTCACAACGATAGGTAGACCTTCAGGAATAGCAGCTACCGCCAAACTAACGCTAATCGTAAACATCTCAAGGAGTGCTTTTCCCTGCACCCAACCCAAGAGCATAATAATTCCAATGATGAAAAAGGAGTAAAAAGAAAGCTGAGCACCGAGGATATCCATACTTTTTTGCAAAGGTGTTTTCGGGGCCTCCTCGGCTTGCATCATTTTGAAAACTCCGCCGAATTCGCTCTTCTCCCCTGTATTGACGACGATTCCCTGCAATTTAAGATTAGCTAATCATTATCATGAATGTCGATAAAACAAAGATTTTATTGAAGAAAGAAAAAAATTGAATTGTCTTGCCTTTCCATGACCACATCGCACAAGGGTTCCCATAAATACAAGGTTTCCTTTTGAAGAATTATCATCTGCTTTGAGTAAAGGAGCCGTTGACTTTTGAGCCGGCTCGGTTTCTCCTGTAAAGCTGCTTTCATCAATCGCTAAATCTATGGCTTCGAATATTCTAATATCAGCTGGGACTCTGTCGCCTATATTTAAATAAACGACATCGCCAGGAACTAAATCTCGAGCTAGAAATGTTTCCACACGTCCCTCTCGAAGACTGCAAACAAATTTTTATACGATTTCTTAAAAACGATTCTGGATTTAATTAAAAGTTTAAGGAAGAACAAGGAACTTATTCTTTTCTTTATAATTACCAGTGACATGCTGGAGGTACGAGTTTACTTAATTCTTCTAAGGACTTCTCCGAACGATATTCTTGCACGAATGCAACTGTTACAACTATAATTATGGCGACTGTAATACTAACGGCATCGTCGATTTGCTTCATGCATATACTGACAACTGCAGAACCAAGTAGTAGTAGAATCAGTGGATTCTTAAACTGCAATAAAAAAGAATTATAGTATAAAGAAGTTTAAATAGAAAACCAGAATTATTTTCAAATAGGTCTCTAAATTTACACTTTAATTTATAAATAACTAATAAAAATAACTAATTATTTCAAATTTTTTATTACTATAATTATTATTATAACATAATATATAATACTACAATTATTACTATTATAATTTCTAAAACTGTTTATAAAAAATCGTAATAATTATGATATATATATAATATCCTATCTATACAAAAAATAGGTAAAATAAAATTATCGGCTATTTGCAGTTTGCTATTTTGAATTTTCTGCAATTGTATGCATCGCGATTTCCAAATAAAATATTTTAATTTTAAAAACTGATTTACAAAAGAAAAAAATCTAATTGTTAATTATTCTTTAATAATAAAGGCAAAGATTATATTCTCAACTTCTTAAGTAGATATATTGAAAATATATTAAATGAGGTTATATGTATTTAACTATTAATAAAGATCAAGAATGTTCTGCACCATTAATTATGTAGTAAATAAAAATATATAATTCTATTTCATGATAAAAATGATTTCTAAATGCTTCTTAAAGTCATTGGTAAATGAGAAAATTTTACTTGTAAGTGTTTTTTTTTTAATTTTGGAAAATAATTCTGTTCTTAACAATTTTCCATCAGACTACAATTTTTCAACTTTTCACACTTTCAAAGAGATGAAAAAAATTATTTAATTCTCAATTTAAAAAGGGTACATAACTATAAATTATCGGTATAAAAACATTGCCGGTACCTTCAACAAGATTTCTGGGGAAATTTAGAATGATGCAGATTTTATTTTAAAAAATTAATTTGAAGATTTGAAGATTTCACAATACGTCAAAATAGAATCTGCCAGAGTTTCAGATAATTTTTCTAATTTTTGCAAAAATTAAAAAAATGATAGACATACTTTGAATTATTTCAAAATATCTTTCGAAGTCTTGAAAAGATTAAAAAACAATTTTAAATGATGTAAAACAATTCTTAACCAAATTTAGATTTTTTAAGATTTTAAAATAAAATTGGAAATATTTTGAAGCATTTTGAAAGGTGTTAAGCTAATAAAATATTTTTGTCAAAATTCCATGAAAAATTTTTTATGATTTTTTATTTGGAAAAATTAATTTTTAGAAAATATTGAAAAATTTCAAATGATTTCCTCAAATTTCGGAAAGCAATATAGAAGATTATAAAGCAAAAAAAAATTATTTTAAAAGCTTACCAATTTTAAAAAATCGAATAAGTTTAAGAGGTATTTAAAAGTTTTGAAATGATACAAAAATAATAATTTGAGTCTTAAACACACTTCAACATATTTCAAACAAAATGTAGATTTTTTAAGATTTCGAGCAAAAAAATTAAAAGCTATTAAAGAATTTTGAAAGGTTTCAAGAGAATAAACAAATTTCTTAATATATCTGGAATTTTTTTTAATGATTCTTTATTTTTTTAAATGTGCGCTAGGAGTATATTTAGAAAGATTTAAAAACCTTCAAAACGATTTCAAATTTTTTAAATTTTTCTCAATTTTGGTAAAATTTTGAATTAATTTTAAAAATATTTAAAAGCTTTGAAAAAATTCAAAAACAATTAATAATTTGAAAATTATGAAAAAAAAACTTAAAACACAAAGCAGATTTTTGAAGATTTCAATAAAACATTTTGAAAGCTTGAGTAATTTGAAAAAATGTAAGATTCTTGGGAATATTTCAATTGATTCCTTACTTCAAAAAATTAATTTTAAGGGAGAATTTTAAAACATTTTAGAAAAAATGTCAAAAATTGTCGAAACAAAGACTGGAGGATTTTAGGGCAATTTTTCAAAATTTTTCAAGATTAAAAAAAATTGATTAATAATAAGATTAAAATATATGAAAAGTAAGAAGAAAAATTCGAATTTTTTAAATTAGTGTGAAAGGCTTTAAGGAAATAAAGAACTTTTGTTAAGGTTCTTAAGATTTTAATACATTACAAAAGATTGCCAAAACTATAAATAATGAATCCGGCGGATTCATTTAGGAATTTTAGAAGTTTTGAATAATTTAAAAATATTTTTAAACATTAAAAGATTTTTAAAAAATTATAAAATATTTTTAATTCTTTTTCAATTTTCTCGAGAAACATAGGAAAATTATATTTATATAAACTTAGAAACAAATAAAGAATTGATTGTTTCCCCCCTAAAATCGAGAAAGTACACGCGGACTAGCGGTTTTCAATACTGATTTAAAAGAAGTTACAATTAGGAACAATTATTTAGGATTATGTTAACGTTTTTCACATTAAATTAGTTATTGACAACAAAAATCTTCAAATTTAAAAAAGATTCACATTTTGTAAACACTTCAGGCTATGTTGGTGTGTTCAATTTAAAATCGGTATTATTAACCCTTAAAGGACTTACTGGGTTTAATAGACCCAGCGACTTATTTTCGCTTTAACAAAACGTACCAATTTAAAAAAAGTGGAACATATGGCGCCAGATTAAAAAATGACATGAAAACCTATTTTTCTATGTCATTTTCACATAATTTGTTTTTTTATCATATTTAGATGCAGTGTAAGATCAATAAAATAGTTTAATCGCGCAAGGTACAGTGTTTCAGTTTACATTGAATTGAAGCTTTTATTTTTCAGAATAAATACCTTTTTTTAGAACAAATGCTATAAGACTAATTTTATTTTGAAGCGCCGTATCTCGGAAGTATTCAGATGAAATTTTAAGTAAAACTATCAAAAAGGTATGAATTTTCGAGTGAAAGAAGTAATTTTTAAAATTTTTTTCCCAAAAAGGATTTTTTTAACCACTTTAAATTTCAAAAACTGTTATGAAACCTCTTTATCCTTAAACTAGATAGATTAAACATCATTAATTGATTTTTTTGTAAAAAAACTATCTAATATCGTCGGCACAGCACACGTTTGAATACCCTTGGGTACCGAACACCCAGTATGCTCTTTATATAATTTTATGGAAATGTGCCCTATATGGGTTAAAGAATAATCATTAGAATTAAATCCAATGAAATTTGTTTCAAATAATAAGGTTTACCCGCACGAACGATTTCGAATTATGTTAGTATTTTTCGTTATAAATTAATAAGATAATGAAACATTTTTTTGTTACATTACGTTACGGCTTTTCATCGAAAATTGATCATTTTAAATAAAAATTATATTATATATTGGTGTTTTTGGTCAGAAATTCGCACTTTTTAAAACAAAAATGCAATGAATTGTATATTTATTTAACAAAAATATTATATCTTAATTCTGAGGTTAAGATATCAATGTTCATCAATTATCCAAAATATTGTATTTACTTTTCTTTTTGATTACTTATAGATAATAGATATATATGGAAACACAAATATTTTACA
>NC_046658.1:108532261-108546738 GCF_010883055.1 Belonocnema kinseyi | reverse complement strand
ATTTAAAAGTTTAGCATGAAAGTACAACCGCGGGATTTCGCGGGGGGCGGATACCAATACTGAAAAACTGCACCCGCTCCCAGCAAAATCGAGGTAAAATTTCAGCTGTAACCGCGTCCCATAATTTAATAATTATTACCTTATTTACGGCAATTTCATCTTTCAAACACGTGCATAGTTTTAACTGAAACCTTGACTTAAAATAGAAAATGATTCAGAAAATATCCGTTAGTAAAAACTTATATGGAATCTATTGCAAAAGAAATGAACTCTACAATGTGGAAGATAAAAGGCTTGGTTTAAAAACCCATTCCGTTCTTCAAAAAACTGTTAAAATGTATTCAAATTTCAATAGAATTTTCTATGAAAAAGATGAATTTTTAACCCTAAGGTTTATTTTTTACAAACAAAGATACATTTTAAACAAAATACGTTAATTTTTAACTAAAAAATAAATAAATAAATTTCAAACAAAAATGTAATAGTTATATTTTCAGTTAAAAAATAAATTTTTAACAAACAAAAAAAATGAGTTTTCAAAAAATAGTTAAATTCTTAACTAAAGAAATTAGCTTTCAACAAACTACATCAGTTTTCAACTAAGAAGGATAATTTTTCAATCAAAAATGGAAAAGTAAACTTTTTAGTTATAAAATGTTCAAAAAATGTTGTAGGATTGTCAAAGATTTCAATATTTTTCTAGAGAACTTGGAAAAAAAATAAAATAAATGAAATTTTAAGGGATGTCTAGTAGGTCCGAATATTCCCAGGGATTTTAAGGCATTTTAAGTCATTTCACACAGATTCAAGGATTGTATTCTAAAATCTTCAATCATTTCATAGGGTTTAAAACATTTCTGGGAGTTTAAAAGTTTTTTTAAAGACAACTCTAATATTCATATTTTGAGGGATTTGACACATTTTAATGGTTGAATCTTTTTTTCCTTCGTAACTAAAAAAAAATCTGTCTTACTTGCAAATGTGTCTTTTTCGTTTTAAAATTTACGCCTTTTTATTAAAAGTTCAACTTTTTGGTTGAAAATTAATCAGTTTTCGCTTAGGATTCAACTATTTTGTTGAAAATTCGTCTTTTTCGGTTGAATTCATCTGTTTTTAAAAATTTAATTTTGAAATATTTTTTGTTTTAAAATTTGTTCTCTGATTAAAAATGCAACTGTTTAATTGTAAATTAATCTGTTTTAGTTAAAGGTTCAACTGTTTCGTTGAAAATTAGTCTTTTTTTATAAATTAAACTATTTTTTTTCTATTTAATGTTGAAATATTTTTTGTCTGAAAATTTACGTTTTTTATTAAAAATTCAACTATTCGGTTGAAAATTAATCTGATTTCGTTGAGCATTCCACTATTTTGTTGAAAATTCGTTTTTGGTTGTGTTCAACTGTTTTTATTTTTTTTAATTTTAAATTGAAATCTTTTTTCCTTTGGTATAAATTGTACCTATTTTTTATTACATTTTTCGGTAAAAATTATTTTTTTGGAGGAAAATTGAACTATTTGGTGGAAAATTCATGTATTTGCTAAATTTTTTTTATTTTTTCGTAGAAAAATCATCTTTTTGGCTGGCAAATTAAACTATCATGATGTAAATTTCAACCATTTGTTTGAAAATTTTTGTACAAAATTCAACTATTTGACTGAAAATTCGTTTATTCACTCAAAATTCTTTTTTTTGGCTTGAAAGTGCCAGAATAAGGTTGAAGTTTCTTTTCTTTCTCGACTGAAAAATCTGTCTTGGTTGATATTTCCACCCTTTTGTTAAAAATATTTTTTTTTTTTGAAGATTCAACTCTTTGGTTAAAAATTTAAGAATTTTATTGAAAATCCGTTTTTATTTCTTCTTGGAAAATTACTTTTCACTGATAATTGAACTATTCCATTTTTGGTGGAAAATTGATATTTTTAATTTGAAATTGATGGATTAAATGTTAAATTATGAATAAAACAAGACAAAGCAAAAATAAAATCGTAAAATGTAAAAACTTACCTGTTCCACATATTTTTTCCACGTGGGTTCTTCTTCCTTGAGACAAAACTCATTATATCCAGCTAATTGTCTCCTCTGTTCAGCCTCTTGCCACCAAAGTCCTGTCCTCGGATCAACATGTAATCGAGCAGCGACTTCTTCAGCACCAAGACTAGCTGCCTCAGCTGTTGTCAGCCACATTATCTCTTCCCCAGGAGCCTCTTCACTTTCCTGAAAAATTTATATTCAGAAAAAATCGGACTTCCTCAAAAGAAAGATATAAAATTTTAATATTATCCAGAGAGTTCCACGCACAGAAGTCATCGTATCGCTGCAAGTTAAACGGTTATGCACATCCTGAATGTATTTGCTGACTGGATAGTTATTGACCAGTAATTACTACTTTAACGAAGAACGTCGCAAATCCGATTATGTTTGCAGAAAACAAGGCCGGATTTTGCAACGGACACAATCGAATTAAGTGACTCAAAGAACCAAACTCTTACTGAAATATCAGGATCGATTTCGACGCTAGAAATTCTAAAATTTACGCGTTTTACTAGACATCACTGCTTGCAAGTATTTTCATTATTTTCGTAACAAGTGACTCACGCACTAATAAATTTATACCCTCTATTTTTCATTTATTTTACCGAATCCATTTATAATTTTAGTACGAATGACAGGTACAGTCATGACGTGTATGTACACTCTCCTACAAAAAAGACGTCAGCATAACCTCCAAACTGAGACTTTTTGACATAGGCTTGCTTTCACGCATTTTCACAGGTGCAGTTTTCCGGGAAATTGTGTAAATTAATAATCGAGAACCTCAATTCCCTCGGAAAATAGAGTTTACCGGGATAATAGTACTTATAAAACTATCTGAAAAATTGAATTTCCAACCTACCGGGAATTTCCCCTGTGTATTTTCCTGTACGTCACGAAATATACTGCAACTTTCCTAAACTCTCCGGTTTATGAAAATGGAGCGGTAATCCTCCCCAAAGTTGACAGAGCCCAGCTTTAGTCTTTTGTAGTCTTACGCATGTTCATGACACATAGTGACAGTTTGTAAAGGTTGCTTATGCCTCTGATTTTCTCTGATTCTGGCATCTTTATTGTGATTTTGGGGTTGTAAATAAAATTATTTTTTAAAGCAGAGCTCGATGTAGAAGGTTGTTTATGCCTCTGATTTTCTCTGATTCTGGCATTTTTATTGTGATTTTGGGGTTGTAAATAAAATTATTTTTTAAAGCAGGGCTCGATGGAGAAGCCTGTACGGAAAGTGTGTCCACCTCCAGAGGATTTAAGTGTCATTTTGAATGATCTTCGATGTGAAAAATGTAGCCTTCATTTCAGAAACTTGGCTCGCTATCGTATGCATAATTTAAAAGTTCACGAAAAAAAGGATTTAACTAAAATAGATGCTGAAGATAAGGAGGTTATTCACTACCACTGCCCAGTTAAAACCTGCATGTATGCAATTACTTGTGAAAGGTTCTTCACCAAGCAGAGGTACCTCAAGCAGGTTAGAAACAAGTTTTTTTTTTCATTTCGATAACGAAGTATTTTCATCAATTTTGAAGGATATCAGGGGATTTTAATGAGATTTCGAAGATTTGAAAGGATTTAAAGAATTTCAAGTGATTTGCAGGTATTTCAAAGAATTTAAAAAGATTTTAATGGATTTTAAGGTAATGTAAATAAACAATAAAGATTTTAAAAATTTTTAAAGGGACTTCACGAGATTTCATAATATAAGATTTGATAAGGTTTCGAACTATTTTATGGGATTTCAAGGATTTTCACCGATTTTTAGAGATTTTAAGGATTTCCACAGTTTTTAAAGAATTACAAGGAATTTGTGTAGAATTTCGAAAGTTTCAGGTGATTTTTACGGGGTTTTTAAAGGGTTTCAAGTGATTTTCAGGGAGATCAATCCAGGATAGTCGCTGGACCGTGAAACTGGGAATTTTTTTGAGATCGGGAAAAATCAGAAAATGACAGTGAAATTATTTTTTGAGAGGTTAATCTCACAAATGTTCAGGGAAAAAATCTGTCTTACTTTGATTTTAACCTTTTTCTTAAATAATTAGTTAAACAGTTATCTTTTTCAATTATAATATCATGCAGTTTAGAATTCTTAATTCGAAAATCTCTCATTTTAAAAAATTTTCATTTTAGATCTTAATTTTTAAGCGTTGATTTTAATTTAAAGATTTTTCAATTTAAAATTACAAGCGTTTGAATTCGTAGATTTTGGATGAGAAGCATTTTAGTTGATCAAATGTGAATATCAATCAATTAATGATTTTTAAAATTAAACTGTACTTTAAGATTTCAAAAGTAAATAATAATTGATTTTGCAATACGATTCGCAGTCAGTTTACAATTTTGTAATTTGCAGATTTTAACGTTCAAAATTAAACTGTTTCTATTGGAAAGTCTTATTAGTTATACAAACGTAAACGCCCGATTAAACTTTATAAAATATTTTCCATTTTTAAATAACTTCAAAATAATATATATTCATAATTAAAGGCTATTATTAAATAACAAATATTAATTCAGTCTATAATATTCCATTTTGAAACCATTAAATTAGAAATTTTTTAATTTAAAAAAAGAACAATTACTTATTGTTTACAAATATCTGACTGTTCATTTAAAATCAGTAATTATAAATTAAATATACAAAACTAAACTTTAAAAATTACAATTTTAATTGTTATATTCAGAAAATTTTATTTGTAAGTCAAATAGTTGAATTTTTATTTCAAAATAATGATTGAACACTTATAACAAAAATCTATACAAAAAATTTAGAAAGATTTACAAAATTATCAAGAATGAAGGTGGAAGATTTTAAGGAAATTTGGTTAATTTGGCAGGATTTTAACAAATTTGCTGGAAAATTTTTGGAAAAATTTCAATTCATTTAACAAGGTGCTTAAAAGTTCTGAAATATTAGAAAATGGTAAACTATTTAAAATGAAAATAATTTAAGTTTTATTTTAAGAAATGTGCGGTTTATAAATAAAATTAATCGTTCAATTTTTTATGCTTCTAGCTCAAAATTACTTAAAATGATATAATTTAAAACTTCATGAAGTTTATTGTTTGATTCTTAAATTTAGAGCATTGAAAACGATAGCGGGTATTGATATTTTTAGAACTGAATCTGAAAATTTAAACTTTTCAATGTATAAAATTTACAAATAATTGATTTGCAGTTTACCTGCATTTAATTTTAAACTTTTCAGTGCAAAAGTGTATAACATTTTTGAATTGAAAAACTTTTAAACTTAAATTAAAAAATTTTTAATTCAAGAGTTCCACTTTAAGGACTTCGAGTGATTTAATTTGCAGCTCACTTATTATTACTTCAAACGGACAAAATTTTAGCTTTACAGTTCGATTTTTAAATTTCATTGACCGTGAAAAATGTATACGAACTGCAAACAAAACCAGGAAATGGCCGGGAATTTTTCCTATGGCTAAACTGGCCACCCTTTCAACCGTTTTAAAGGAATTTCAAGAGATTATGTACGATATCCGTGAAATTAAAAGGATTTCAAGGAATTTTCACATGATTTGACAAATTTTAAGGGATTTATAAAATTTTCAACAGAATTCACTGGATTTGAAGGATTACAAAGATTTCCAGGGTTTTCATTGCTAGATAAAGTAACTTTAAGTTATCTGAAAGGTTCTTTTTTAACCTTCATTAATTTTACCCCTTAAAAATCAAAATAACTAAGATGTTAATTCATAGAAACTTAATTAAAAATACATTTTTTACCCGAAGAAATAAATTTTCCAGCCAAAAGGACTAATTTTCAACAAAAAAGTTACTTTTCAACCAAATTTGGACCAATCATCTGTTAATTTGTATATTAAAAAAAATTAGGAAGAGGAAACTTACTTAAGAAAGGCTTTGGATTCCCCCGCCCCTGCCTAAGAATTCGTAACATTTTTCTCACCCCGTCGTTGAAATCTCTTGAATTAATCTTCGCAATCCTATTAAAATCCTCTGCTATCCTTAAAAATTCGTGAAAGTATTTCGATATCCCTTGAATTTAAATCCCGTGATTTATTTTGAAATATTTCGAAATTTCTTGAAATATTTTAAATTTCCTTAAAATATTTTCTAATCCGCGGAAATCGTTCTTAATTCCTCGAAATCGATAAAAATCCGTCGAAGTACCTTTGGAATCTTTTTGAAATTCCCTCAAAATTTTGTAATCCCTTGACATCTGATGAAATTCTGAAAAAAACTGAAAATTTTAAATTTTGTAGAAATTTTGTAATTCTTTGAATCTTCTGAAATCCTTAGAAATCACTAGAAATCTTTCGAAATCCCTTGACATTTTTTGAAACTTGTTTACAGTAAATATAATTTATATGTTTAGGATTCACAGGAAGTTTTCCAGTCATTTTTGGGTTTAAAAATTTGCTTTTAGCCAGATTAAAAAAATCTATTGAATACTCGGGCACTTTTTACTGATAAAAATACATGAGAAAAAAATTCAATAAGATCGAAAATTCGTCTTTTTTTAGCTTATCAATTCAACAATTTAGTTAAAACTTTTTTTCTGAACAATCTTTTTGTATACTGTTTCGTATAAAAATTGGTTTTTCGGCTTAAAAATTCCAAAACTTGGTTGCAATTATTTTTCCTTCTTGTCTGAAAAATATTTTTTGGATGAAATTTTAAGTACTTGGTTACAATTTGAACTAATTTAGTAAAAATGTATTTTGTTGTTGTTGAAGGTTCATCCTTTTGTTTAAAATCGATCTCTTTAGTAGAAAATGCACGATTTTGTTAAAAGTTGTTCTTTTTTAATTGAAGTCAACTGTTTTTCATTTAAAATTAAATTGTTTGACTGAAATGTCAAGTATTACATTTTTCATTCAGAATTCATCTTTATTGGTTAAAAATCTCATTATTTGATGGAAAATTGAATTATTTTATAGTAAATTCTAAAATATTGTCAGCCATCCTTTTTGGTTGAAAATTTTCGTAGAAAATCAAATTATTTGGTTAAAAGTAAAATTTGTTTTTGAAAATTCAACCGTTTTGTATAATAGTCGTATTTTCGGCTCAAAAAAATCAAAATTTGGTTGTATTTTTTCCCTTCTTAATTGAAAAAAATTTTTTAGTTCGAAATTTAACTACTTGGTTAATGTTTGAATTACTTTGGTAAAAATTAATTTGTTTAAATTACAAATTCAACATTTGCATAGATAATTCAGCTGTTTGGTTGAAAGTAAACTTATTGGTTGAAAATTCGACGATAATCATATTTCGTACCTTCCAAAGCCAAAATTTCTTTGAGGCAAAAAATAAATCAGATGGTTTCCCAATAGACACTTTAAAAAATCTTGTTCTCGTAAAAACTCATCGTTTTTCTAATAAAATACCAGGGTTTAAAACCGTCTTTTATACATTTAATTTTAAATATAATTGGTAAACATTTAATAACATTTTATAGAAAATAAATTTGCGAAAAACTGGGTAAAGTTAAAAAAAGAAAGTTTTCCGTGAAAAAGGCATTATAAAAATTTATTATTATTGTAATGTTTATATTATTAAAGGGAATTATATTTATAAACATTTTAATAAATAAAAAGTAAAATGTAAATAGCGTACGCAGTGAGAATCGAGCACGCAACCTTTCGGCTATGAACCGAAACTAAAATTGACAGTTACCGGTTTACCCCTATTAATTGTGTTTATAATACCAAAAAAGTAATTTCAACAGCCAAATACAGTTGTTAATTAATGTATTTAAAACAAAAAATTATAAAGAGGAAACTTATGTAAGAAATTTGTTAGCTGCTCCCTGTACAATAATACAAAATTTTTTCCAGCATTACTTGAAGATTCACGCAGAAAAAAAATTCCCTTGCACTAAATGTTCCAAAAGGTTTTCCACCGAAGCAGCAAAAGATGCTCACATAAAGGTTTGTGGTATCGATTTTAAGTGTAAAGTTTGCGCAAAATCCTACACCACCTACGAAGCACTTTTGACTCACGCCAAACGCAATTCGCACGAAGTGGACAAAAAGTTTAAAAAGAATTCCAGGTAAGTTCACCGCTGAATAACGATTTTGAATTTGAATAATAGAGACTGTAAGGCCTCATCTTTGATATATTTATCGTAGGCAACCAAAATTAAAGAAAAAAGTAGGCATCAATCCAGTTCATATTCCGATAATTCCAAAACTGAGAAGAATAACTTCTGTATCACCAAATGCGCCATCTTTAGAATCTGAAGATAAAGAAAAAGAAAAGGAAAAACCTAAAAAGAAAGCCGTTATAATTTCAATTCAAATACTACCAAGGTTCACACATAACGTTGCTGTGCAAACCCAGGAAAGAAATAAGTCTAAAATCACAGAGGGTTCTTCGCAGAATGCTAAAGTGAAAAGCGAAACGACTCAGGAGACACAAACGAATGAAGTGCAAAAGAAAAATACCCTGCAAACTTCGAAAGAAACGCAGACTTTCAATGCAATTAAAAAGATAATCAAGGTCACTCCTAGCGTCAAAAAGCACAGGATGGTTGAAAATCTGAAGATTAAATCAACGGAGCCGATTATCAATAAGGACATGAGTCTGACTGATAACTTTGCTTCCGAGAATCTCTTCCCTAGTAGTCCACTTCCTCTTCGTCACGACGTTGGTCTTCCAGATTTGTGGGAAGACAAAAGCACTTCTGCGACTCAAACGAGTCCCGAGAAAAATATCTTCGTCGATTTGAACAACACGATAACGAGATCTGGTCTTCAGACCTTTTGCGAGGAAGAGAATTCGAATTCGGTTAACGAATATCCATTTTCCGGGGCGAATAAAATTACTCGAGCGGATCCAATGTTAACTGATGAATACACAGACAGATTTAGCAGTATAGAGACTCAAACTGAGCAAGCTTACTGCCGATCATTGTTCGATTCCGATTCTTTGTCTAGGACCTTCACTCTGAATTCGAATAACGAAACCCAGACGACGCAAAGTTTTATTAATATGGAACCTCTTCAAGTTTATAATAATTCTTGTACACAGACTTGCGATGAAATCCTGCCTTCAGATTTGGGTTTGTCCAATATTCAAACGCAGACTGCCTGGTCGCATTTTGTGGACACGACTGTTTCGACGGAAACTCAAACGAGGGATTTTACATGCGAACCTGGCTGCGAGGACTCGAATCACGATTGTAGATCGTGGCTGAGCATTCAGACGAATCATATGGAGACTCAGACTGACCTACTTTCTATGTTAGAAGATTTAGTTTAGCAGAGCGATTTTTTCGTAGGAAAAACGAAATTCTGAGACTCGAACCGAGGAGTGCATTTTTAAATTAAAGGTAAAGGCTGGATAGCTTTATTATTGTAAATAAGTATGATAGTTTTCTATTTAGGACTAGTTCAAATTCATGAATTTTATGTACCTCTCGGCTCGAAAACTTATTTTATGTGATTCTCGAATTAAGTAGGCACGAAATTGCCTACGCAATACTCGTTTAATTAGTCATTATATTTTTCTTCCAGGATAAGAAAGATTCGTTAGTTTAGTTACTTTTAAACTACAGTCCGATATTTTTTAATATGTTTCCCATTGAAGGGTCGCTTTCATTCCAGATTTTGTTGATTCAGAATGCTTTTTTTTGTATATTTTATTGATTTTTATTACTCGGTACTGTTCTTTAATCCGGTGCTATTTATAAAATAATTAATCCACGGTATGGTTGAAGTAAGTATAAATTCAAGTTGAATCTTAATACGATTTTTGATTAATGATGGGTGCTCTTTTTTGCAAAAAATCGAGTTTCATATATAATTAACATGAAATTTAAACAGTTTCCTAAAAATATAATATGGTGAATTTTGCCTAAACATTTTGTTCACTGTATTTTTTATTTATTATGATTCTGTGACATCTCATGAATATTTGAAGACGAAAATTTAAATAATCCGTCGGTTAGTTTTTGAACAAAGTCGATTTTTTATGTTGTAAGAAAAATATTTGCAATTCGAATGAATTAACTCCGGAAATTGACTGTTTAAAAAAAAGTCCGATCGATTATTTTTATTCTTATCTTAAAATATTTTTGGGATGGCCATAAAAAATTAAAAATTAGAGAACCATAAGCAATGACAAAGTGGCCGTTTTAATCGAAGAAAAAAATTCCCGGTCATTCAAATTACATAAAAAATTCGAACTCTAAAGCTAAACATTTTTTCATTTGAAGTGATAAAAAATAAACCACAAATTGAAGAACTCAAAGTGGAATTCTTGAATTTTAAATTATTTAAAATTAAAGTTTGAAAGTTTTTTAACTCAAAAATTGTATAGGTATCAACACTTTGAATTAAACAGTTTTAAATGAAATGCAGATAAGCAGCAAAATTTGGAATTTTTAACTTTTATAAATTATAGAGTTCAGAGATTCAAATTTAGTTCCGAAGGTATAAATCCACGATAAATAGTTCACTGTTCTAAATTAAACAATCAAATTAAATTTTATGCTAGAAACATTAAAATCTGTAAAATTAAACATTTTTATTAACTGTAGTCTTCTAAATTTGAAGTTAAATTATTTGCATTTTAAATAGTTTGAACAGCCATGTAAAGCTTCAAAGTTTTATTTCAAAATCTTGAGAAATCTAGAAGTTGTTTTACATTTTATCAAATTTAAAATTATTTTAATTTTTTTTTCATAACTTCTAGCTATATTTTAAAATAAATCTAATTTTTCTTAGCATTTTTAGAAAATCCTTCTTATTATTTGTAGCAAAAACTTAAGTCGCTTAAAGTTTAGAAAAGATTCCAAATTAATTTTAAATTTGAAATGATTTCAAATAATTTAAACGAAGTTTGTGTATAGGCGTAATCCGGCCATTGAAAATGATTTTTCATGTTGAAAAATTATTTTAAGAAAATATTTAAAAGATTTCCAAAATTGCAAAAAAAAAAAAAAAAGAATTTGGAAGATTTTAAGGACATTTTTTTTCATTTTCAGGATTTTCTAAAAATGGTAAGAAAAATTCGATTAATTTTAAAAGATATTTATCAATTTTTCCCATAATTTTTAGAAAGTCTTGCAAATTTAAAACAACTTTTCTTTCAAATATTCTAGATTCTTTTTCGACAATTTTGGAAATCTTTTAAATTTTTTCTTAAAATAATTATTGAAAATGAAAAGTCATTTTCAATTTCCCTAGGAATCTTACGAAAATGTTTTTATTCTTTTGGAGCTTTCCATAATTCATAAAAAGATTCTAAATTTTTTGTTTGAAATATGCAAAACATCGAAATTTTGTTTTACCTTAGGTTGTGGATATTTGCATTGAAATTCAATTGTCATTTATACATAAAAATTCAACAATTTCAATTGCAAAATGAAATTTTTTTAAATGGAACAATTAAAATTGTAACGTATAAAGTTTAAAACCTCTTCGAAATTAATCTGCTCATCTTAACTAACAGTTAAATATTGTTAAATATTAAATAGCTATTCTTTTTCTGAATTAAAAAATGTCAAATTGAACGTTTCAAACTGAAACAATATTTTTAACTTAATAAAAGCCTTTAATTATGAATATATCATAATGAAGCTATTTTGAAGTTAAAAATAGTTTATGAACTTTCAATCGGGCGTTTACATTTTTTAAATGACTAAGCCTTTCGAATTAAAACAGTTTGAGTTTTAACGTTAAAATCTGTAAATTTTATATTTTGAACGGATTTGCAATCGTTTTGTCAAATAAATTATTGTTCACTTTTTAATACTTAAAGTTCAGATCCATTTTAAAAATAATGCATTTATTTATATTTACAGTTGATACAATAAAATTATTTTTTTCCAAAATTTTCAACTTCAAACACTTTTAATTTTCAATTGTTTAAGTCTTCAAGCCTGTATTTTAAAATTCTTTAAATTAAAAATGTAGGCTTAGAAATAAAAAAATATAATTTTTAATGGAAATTCATTAAAGAAAAAGATTAGCAAATCACACTATGTAAATTGAATTATATCATAATTGAAAAAATAACAAATCAGATTTTTCTACGAAAAATTGGCAAAATTCACGGTAAAAAAATAAATTCACTGTTATATCCCGGGTTTTCCAGATCTAAAAAAATTTTACTTCTTAAATCAATTAAATACAAAAAACCCTTTTTTTTACAAAAAGGACTCGATATATTATTTTAATTTTTGTTTTTAAATATTTGTAGGATGTCTAAGAAACATAATAAATAAAGAAATCCAATTATAAACAAATTCAGACTACATTTGCCATCCCTTTTAGGACTTTGGATATATAATTCAATTGTAAAAATAAAGGAACACATATTTCACAGTATGATCATATTTTTTTAAATTTGTTACAATCATTCGAAGATTATCTGCAAATTTTCAAAAAATGAGACATTTTTGTTTCAAATGCAGTATTTTGCGAAGGAGCATATATATTCCAGCTTTTCCTGTTTATTCGATGCGGTAGTTCTTGCTCTTTCAACTGATCTTAATGAAATTTGAAAAATGGCGTCTGTTTTTATAAAATTCTTGAAAGTAAATTTTCTCAAAAACACTTTTAAAATATGGTTTAATTTGTAAATGGTTAGATGGTAATATGAACTATATATCTCATTATTTTCGAGCTTAGTAAATCACTGCTTCAAATTAAAGAAAATTATTTTTGAAAAATAGAATTTTTTTTATATTTTCAAATATTAAAAAAAAATTTTCTGCTGATATAAAAACCGCATTCGCGGGCTAGCAAATTTTTAAGGTCGGGAATTTTTTGATATCTCATTTTTTAGCTTTTCTCGTAAACAATACAAGATGTCACAAAAGAGTACAAAGTATTTTTTCTAGAACTTCTCTAGACCTTTTAACTGAAAATTTTTTGTGTACATTCCATTTTTTCAGAAAAAATTGACCCTTAAAAATGAATTTCTTAATTTCATTTTTTTTTAATCAGCGACCCGCTTATCTACGCTCCTTAGGAAAATACTACATTTTGAAAATTCTCATTTGTTGAGAATTCGCAAGTAATCTTTCAATGATTGTTAAACTATAAAATATGCGTTTCTTTTATTTTCATTTTATAGTGTTATATCAAAATAAAAAATCATTCTTAAACAATGGCCTAGACTTTTCTTGAAATTTTGTCTATTTTAAAATGGAATTGGTAATTTAAGACTTGATTCAATCACACCCTGAATCGTTAACTTACCAATTACCTCTGATATTATTCTGGAAATAATTCTTCCACTATTTTATTAATTTATTCTTAGTACCTTCGAGACTTTTGTGCCATAACATTTAGACTGATTTTTTATCGTAAGTCGTAAGGTACCTATCAAAGTGACTAAATAGTTGGAGTGATAATTAAATAAGAGTAGCTACACACACAGTTCCGTCACGAAGTACAAAGTGTGTTTATTACGATTGTTTAACGTGTATAAATATATTGACAGCATTGAGAATTCATCAACTATCCTCAGCTATTTAAAAGAATCGCATTTTTGTCAATTTACTGATCACAGAGCTCACAGAGTCATGCTACCGATGCGAAACAATTTTACATTTAACTGCATGTAAATAGGTATATAAAATTATTCCTCTACCTGATAGATATTTCACACATTTCTCTCTCTACAGGTTTACATTTTCTCATTTAGACAGACAAGAGAGTGTTGGATAAACTTATAAAAACGTATAAACCCTTGGGGCCATATTTACGAGTTTCTCCACACTCTTAATTAATATAAACTGAATTTACTACACAGGTAGCAAAAAATTTCTGCGATTTTAAACAGGTGCTTAAAGCATTCGATTAATATGTACAAAATAAGTCGCTAATTAAAATAACAGGCTTAAAATAGTTTCAATTCGACTCGAAAAGTGTAAATGACGATCAATAGTATCAGTGATGTTTCAAAACTTGACTAAAAGCTGGATAAAGAGAAAGAGAGAGAGAGAGGCTTCACAAAAATGTATCTTCTCTATCTCTGTATCCAGTATTTTAATTAGTTGATCACAACGCTGGCCCGGTCGCGTTGTCATCGTCAGAGTCTGGCAAGAAATCTTTGGTTCGGTCCTCTATTCTGTCCACATTCTCCAATGCCGATGCTAATACTCTTAAGTTCCCCACGCCGGACATTAATTGCCTGGAACGGAATTTTTTTACATTAGATTATCAGATAAGGAAGTAATTTCAGGATTTTAATTAAGATCTTAAATAATAACGGAAATCGAAAAAATAAAGCGATCTGAAATTGATAAATAGCAGGGCTGCCACCGATTAATGTACTTGAAAAAAGTGACTAAACTGTTCACGCAAAAAGAAACCTATAAAGTCAATACGTAAACACTTATCTCTTTAAAAATTCCGATTACATTACACATTTAATTTATCGACTTGCATTTGCAAGATTAGATGAAATTCTATTGTGGAATTTGTTGGTGGTGGGGGG
>NC_046658.1:108490541-108532251 GCF_010883055.1 Belonocnema kinseyi | reverse complement strand
GGGAGGCTGGAAAACAATATCAGAATTTCTAGAATAAAGTTTATAAGTAATGTTTAGACAAATTGTAACTCATTATATTACAAACTAAATAAATCTTTGACACTTAACTGGCATATTTATATTTCGATCCTTTACAATAGGAACTAGAAAGCCAGAAAAATGATAAATTAAAATAATTTTAATTTTAGTATTGCAGACTTCACGGTCTAAAATACTCTCAAAACAGTTTAAATAGGGTAATTTCTCACGAAAATAGGGGAATAATAAGGGAATAAATTATATTAAATAAAATTAATGTACGTGTCATATGAAATTCTATATGAAATGATTTAAATTCCTAACCTTTCACGTAAAAATGTTTATAGTTTCAAATCAAAATCAATTATAATTTTCTACTAAAAAAGATGAAGAGATAAATTTCCGAATAAAATGATGAACCGTGAATAAAAAAATGAACAAAATAGTTGAATCCTCAACCAAAACATATGATTAATTGTAAGCCAAACAATTAGATTTTTAAATAAAAAAGATTAAATTTTCACCAGAAAAAAGAAGAATTATCAATAAAAAATTGAACTTTCCACCAAGAAATTTAAATTTTTAATTAAAAAATTGAATTTTCAACCAAGAAAGATTAATTTTCTTCAAAAGAGTTAAATATTCAACCAAAAAAGATTAATTTTCTACAGACAGATAAGCTTTTATCAAAAGAGGAGTTTTTAAGCTAAAAAGATAAATGTTGCCAAAAACATTTAAATTTTAATACTAATAAGATGAATTTTTTAAGAAAAGGCAATTCTAATTTTTAACCAAATAGTTGAAATTTAACAAAAAACTAATTTTCCAACCAAAAAGTTTAATTTTCAATAAAATAGATGAAATTTTATATAAAAACATTAATTTCCAACAAAGAAAATTCATTTTCTACTGAAAAAGACGAATTTCTTAACAAAATAGTTCAATTTTGATCCAATGAGATGAATTTTCAACGAAACTGTTGAATCCTCAAAAAAAAAAAATTATTATTTGTCAACCAGACAGTTGCATTTTTAAACAAGACCAAATCGCTAAATTTTCAACGAAAAAAAAAACAGACAATTTTCAACGATATAGTTGCATTTAACACTAAATAGTTGCACTTTCATGCAAAAGAGACAAATTTTCAACAAAAAAGTTAAAATTTCAATCAAAGGGTCGAAATTATGAACAAAAAAGATTTAACTGAAACGAAAAGCAGTTCCATTTTCAACCAAAAGTTGAATTTTCAAGCTAAAAAGACCAATTTTTAAGAAAACAGTTAAAATGTTTAAAAAAGTTAATTTTAAACCAAAAATATGACTAAGAAAATTTTGAATTTGTAGTAAAAAAGTTTTTTTTTACCAAGAAAGCTGATTTCAACTAATGAACTGAATTTTCTATCAAGGAGGTGAACTTTTAACAAAAAGTTGAATTTTTAAGCTAAAAAATGGAATATTTGAGAAACATTCCAAAAATACGAATATTCAACAAAACAGATGAATTTTTAGGCAAACAATATGACTTCCACAAAGTACTCGAATTTTCAATAAAATAATTAAATTTTTAACCAAATAATGAGGTTTTTACGCAAAAAAGTTAAATTCTGAATCAAAAATACATTAGTAGACTTTTCAAACAAAAAGAATGAAATTGCAACCAAAAATAGTGGAATTTTTTATGGGGTTCCATTAAATCAGTTCGAATTTAAGCAACAAAAAAAAACAATAAAAAGATTAAGTTTCTTGAGAATATGAGAAAAAGGGAAAGAGTGTTAAGTCTAATATTGTATAGCCTTTTCATACCATAGATTACTATAGATTTCATAAATATATTAATTGATTGGAGTGACTAAAGTGATCTTTTCTTACAAAAAAGGGATTTAACCCTCTATCACCCACAGTGACATATATGTAACGTTTGGAAGACTTGAGTTTTTTTAAATATGACTTTGAGACGAGCATCAATTTTTAACGCAAGGATTTACATGAAAGTCAGGACGGTAATGAGCTAGAATTTTAGTTTTGTATATACTCCGCCATAGGAATAATATGCCTAAATATCTCAAAATTCAGAAAAAAATTAAGTTTTAAGGGCGGCAGGGGGTTAAAATGACTTAGGTGACTGTGTGGCAGCCCTGTAAATTCCTATAATTAACGTAACGGACCATATTATGGAACGGTTTTCAGAGTAATAAAAAAAAAATATCGTCGATTACAAATGCTTGAGTAAATTAATAAAAATAATCAAAGTATATTTTGAAAGACCAATATCTCTAGTACAAAAAACAAGTCGCAAAAAGTTTATTCGTGATGATAAAATAAAAGGAAAAATGTAAAGGCTTAGCATGTCCCTATGATGCTGTGAAGCTTGGATCCAAGTGTAAAAATGTAATAAAAGAATTAATTAATATTAAATAGTTATATATTTTTTAATTAACTTGAACATTTCGAAAATATAATATATTTAATATTCATTTATAAAACAGGAATAGATGCATTTTAAACCAAAAACATGAACTTTTAACAAAGTAGATTAATCTATACAAAAAAGACGAATTTTCAACTAAAAATTGTCAATCGAACATTTTTTTCAGTTAAGAAAATGAATGATCTTCCAAAGAGATAAGTTTTCAACTGAAATGATAAAATATTCAGTTGGAATCGTTACATTTTCAGTTAAAACCTAAAGCATGAATAAAAAAAAAGATCCATTTTCAACCAAATAGTTGAATTTTCAACTAAAATGACATTTTAAGTGAAAAAAAAAACAATTTTTTAGTTGAAAAATAATAATTAAAAAAATTTTCAAACAGTTTATTAATACTGAATAAATTATAACAAAAATGGTTGCACTTTCAGACAAAAGGATGATTTTTCAACTAAAATGATGAATCTTCAACTTAAATAGTAAAATTGTTAACCAAAAACATGAATTAAAAAAAAAGATCCATTTTCAACCAAAAATTAAATTGGTAAATTTTAAGTTAAAAAAATCAGTTTCTAACACAAAAAAATGTTAAAAAATTATGAATTTTTAACTAAAATGATAAATATTCAACTGGAATATTTGAATTTTAAACCAAATGATACATTTTTAAACAAAAGATTATTTTATACCCAAAAAGACGACTTTTCAACAAAATACATCAATTGTCAACTAAAAAAGATCAATTCTGAGCCAAAAATTGAATAGTTGAATTTTCAGTTAAAAAAATTAATGCTCTACCAAAGAGATAAATTTTTACCTAAAATGATGTACTAGTTGAGAAAATGACATTTTCAGTAAAAAAAAAAACAATTTTTAAACAAACAAAATATGTCAAACAATTTATCAATAATAAATAAACAGAAATGATGAAAGATTCAATTCAAATAATTAAATTTTTAGTTAAAAAATATTTGAAAAAATTTTCAAACAGTTTATTAATACGAAATAAATTATTTAAAAAATAGTTACACTTTCAAACATAATGATGAATTTTTAACTAAAATGATGAATCTTCAACTTGAATGGTAAAATTTTTAACCTAAAACATGAATTTTTAAGAAAAAAAAAAGATAGTTACACTTTTATACAAAGTGATGAATGATCAATCAAAAATTGAAAAGTTAAATTTTCAGTTGAAAAAAATTTAATTTGCCACAAAAAAAAAACATTTTTCAACCAAAGCTATAAACTTACAACTAAAATTATAAATATTTAAATCGAATACTTGAATTTTCAAACAAGAAGATTAATTTCTATAAAAAGGACGAATTTTTAATTTAAAAAGCTCATTTTACAAACAAAAATTTAATTTAAAAAAATGTCAACTAAAGTGATGAATACTTAACTGGAATACTTAAAACTTTTAACGAAAAAGATGAATTATCAAATAAAAAAAGAATTCTTCAAACCAAAAATGAAATAGTTAAATTTGTAGTAAAAATGATTAATGCTGAATTTTACTGTAATGTTCGAATTATTGATTTTGCAAAAAAAAACGCATTTAATAATCAACCTGGTTTCTTTATTTTCGTCTATCAAGGTTCGTCACTTTTCGCTGATTAGTGATTCAGTAGACGAAAATTTCAGCAAATCTGTAGATATATCCTATGATAATTTTTTTATCTTACTATTTCTAGCACGGTCCTAACAAGGAGATAAAATTAAGACGTCGTTCCATAATACGGCCCGTTACCTTAGTTTTAAAAAAATTGAGAAAAATGTCCAGACCGAAATTTGTAAACCTACCTGAGTGAAATTTCTGCTGTAGAAGCAGCGGTCCGCAAGTCACTAGCCAATCTTTTTATTCTTCCATCGACACATGCACTATTACAATTACTACAACCTCCTCCAATCGCAGCCCTCAATTCACGATTTTCCGATCGTAGCATAGAGACCTCATTCTAAAAGAAAGGACAAATTTTAGTATCTACGAAATTGGTAAAAGTGAAAAGTAGGTCTCGAAAAATAGATTCTACTCACGTTCAGTTCTCCAATTTCTTTTTTCAAAGACGCTACCATAGTCTCTGCATGAACTGCTCGTCTCTACAATATCGCCCAATAGAAATTAAGTTAAATTGAATATAAAAAACCTTTAATATGCCTTGCGTTTAAAATGAGCATTTTAATCTAAATATTAAAGAAACCAATTTTTTAAAAAGATTTTTGCGAAAATCTAATTGAACTTACAGTGCTACGTTTTAGATTATCTTCCACTTTTTCCATAGCCTTTTCAAGATTAACCGTCTCTTCGTGATCCTCTTGTCTTCTAGATAGTAACTGACTTTCTAGAGTTTGTATTCTGTGAATAGTTAAGTTATTTAACGTTTTTATAATAAAAGTTTAATTTGAAGATACATATTTTGCCATTTTTTTTATTATACCTTGAGGCCCTTTCATTCGCTTGTCTTCGTACAATTTTTAACTCGCGTAGCAGTCTTTCGTTTTCTAGCGTTAACTGAAAGTTCAAAATTAATTCTCAGTTTTCTCCTGTTGGTAGTCTAGACCTTTTTTAATAACAATCCAAATAAAAACCATTTTTATGTGAAATTAGAAAATCGCAATTCTTTCCTTTTGAAGGAAAACTGTACAGAAGATAGGGGCCGTACTAAAATTACGTAATTGATTATAGACTGCAAAAACGGAAGCTACAAACACTTTTCAATTAAACGATGTGAAATGAAATTCAAATAAACAGCAAAATTTAGAATATTGATAAATTATAGAGTTTAAAGATCCAGCTTAAGTTCCAAAAATATAAATCCACGTTAACATTTTCAATACTCGAAATTAAAAAATCAAGCAATGAACTTCAAAAATTTTCGAAATTATATTATTTTAAGTAATTTTAAGCTAGACGCATTAAAAATTGAAAAATAATTTTTTTAAACTTAACAGTTTTAAAATTAGAAGTTAAATTATTTTAATTTTAAATAGTTTAGGCGTCCTTCAAAAGATTAAAAAATGTTATTTCAAAATGTTGAGAAATCTAGAAGTGGTTTTTAATTTTTCCAAATTCAAAATCATCTTTGATTTTTTTCGTAACTTTTAAATATATTTTAAAATAAACGGAATTTTTTCTATAACATTAAGAAAATCCTTAAGATTTGAATTTATAAATAACAATAGAAGACTTATAATTTGTAAAAAAATTAGTGTAATTTTAAGAGATATTTAGAAATTTAAAAATATTCGAATAAAATTTAGAACCTGAAACAATTCCAAATACTTACAGCCGAATTTAAAAAAAAATGTACATTTTTGCAGATTTCAAACAAAAAATATAGAATTTTGTTTCAGAATTATGAAAGACTTCAAAAAGAATTTTTTTTTAATTTCTTAAGGTTCTTAAGGAAATTGAAAATGATTTTTCACTTTGAAAAATTATTGTAACAGAAAGTTTAAGAAGATTTTAAGAGATTTCAAAAATTATCAAAGAAGAACCTGGAAGATTTGAAGGATTTTTTTAATTTGCAGGAATTTCCAATAATTGTAGGAAAAATTCTATTAATTCTAAAATATATTTAGAAGTTCTGAAAAAATGTTCTAACAGTTCATTAAATTACCTGAAATCATTTCAATTTTTTAATTAATTCAGAATCTTCTCAAAACTTCTAAATATCTCTTAAAATTACTCAAATTTTTTCTACAAATGTTAAGTGTTTAATTGTTATTTATACGGCAATATTTAACAATTTGACAATTTCATTGTCATTTCCCGGGTTTTCCCGGTCTCATAAAATTTTTATCGTAGAAAGATGAAGTTTCGACTTAAATAGATAAATTTTTGAATAATAAATACCAATTAAAAAATATATATATTTACATTTTCTTAAAAAATCATTTTAGTTTGACTTTTCAACGTCAAAATATGTATTTTAAACCTGAAGTAAATTTTCTACATCAATTTTGTAACAAAAATGTTAAATTATCAATCAAACTATTGCATTTTTATCCAAGAAAGATGCAATTTCTAAGAACATAGATGAATTTTTCAATTAAAAAAAAACAAATTTTCAACAAGAAAAAGTTGAATATTGAACCAACAAAGATTTCAGTTCTATTTTCAATACTAAAACGTAAACTTTAAACAAAAATGACATTTTCTACATAACAGTTTAATTTTCTACGAAATAGTTGAACTTTCAACGAAACCTTTGAATTTTCAACCAAAATGGGTGACTTTTTAACAAAATTGTTGGATTTTTGTTGAAGAAAGATGAAATTTCTAGTAAAATAGTTGAAATTTTAAACTAAAAAGACAAATTTCAAAAAAAAAAAAAATAGTTGAATTTTCTACCAAAAAAGATTTCAGTTGATTTTTCAAACAAAAATAAAAATTTTAAACTAATAAATTAGCTACGAAATATTTGAATTTTTAACCCAAAAGACGAATTTTCAAAAAAAAAAAAAAAAAAAAAAAAAAAAAAAAAAAAAAAAAAAAAAAAAAAAAAAAAAAAAAAAAAAAAACGGCTGAATTTTCAACCAAAAAAGGTAACTTTATAACAAAATTGTATTTTCATTCAAACAGTTACATTTTTATCCAAAAAGATGCAATTTCTACTAAAATAGATGCACCAAAAAGGATAACTTTTTAACAAAATGGTTGCATTTATAACCAAACAGTTAGATTTTTACCCAAAAAATATGCAATTTCTAATCAAATAGATTTACTTTTAAATTAAAGACAAATTTAAAGAAGTTAATTTGATAAAAAAAGATTTGAGTTGCCTTTTCAACGCCTGAATATGAATTTCATTCAAAAAGTAAATTTTCTACTAAAATTGTTGAATTTCCAACCAAAAAGGATAATTTTTCAACAAAATTGCTGAATTTTAAAACAAAAAATTATAATTAAAGAGATTCCTCCTTCAGGAGGAAGGAACTTAATAAAAACAAATATAAATACAAAGCAAATAAATTACTAACAAGAATGTTATATCAGAGTTACAGTAAAACATCATTTAAAAAATTCTCTAATTTTTGCCTAATTTTTTATTTTCCCTGACAATAAACAAATTAAAATGGATTTTCTGAATTTATTTTGCTTGACAGTCATTTAAATTGATAGAAATGTACTAACTTTTCTCTGTCCAATTAAATCTCCTGACTTTTGCCAGATTTTTTTTCCAAATCTCTGACTTTTCCCTGACTATTTGTTAAGTTATTTAAGTACGGTCCCTTATTCTTTCTTGATCTAGTAAATCATTCATAAAAAAAGCACCCTGCGTTCTGTAGAATCGTTGAGGCAGGAATTAGGCCGGTCGTTGGAAACAGTTCCTGTATTTCGAATAGGACCGTCACTCAGAAAGTCTGGCAACGACTTAACAATATTGGAGACACCATTTGATTGACCATTTGAAACGAGATCATTGGATTCCACCGGAGGTATTTGTAGATCAAATGGGAAACCTATTGGAAAATTATTCATTAAAATTTCCGAACAACTGCTTAATATTCAGTGTCTACCAGCCGGATGATTTAAAATTCCCGATCATTTACCAAGTTTCTTTTGGTTAATTTTGCATTATCGTTGTCTGTTTACAGAAGTCATAGTTCAAAATGCTCTCAAAATGGGAAAAATAGGATGATTTTTTTGTACGAAAATAGGAGAACAATATGTAAATCAATTCTTTTTAAAAAAATTAATGTATGGGTATTATGCACAACATTGAACGCAATATGAAAGGATCAGATTTCAAGTCGAACTATGTTGAATACGCAACAGAATATTTTTATTTTCTACCAAAAAAGATTAATTTTATGTCAAAAGACTAGAAACTTACATTTACGGCCAGTTTGACTTTCATGCATGGAGAAAAATTTTAAACAAAATAGTTGCATTTAAAAAAAAAAAGTTGAATTTCCATCCAAGAAGATTAATTTTGCACGTAACAAATTAATTTTTTTTAAACAGTTGAATCCTCAACCAAACAGATTGTTAATTGTCAACCAATACGTTCCATTTTTAAAGAAAAAAGATTAAATTTTTACCAGAAAAGAGATTAATTTTTACCAAAGAAGTTCATTTTCCACCAAGAAATCTAAATTTTCATCTAAACAGTTGAATTTTAAACCAAAAAAGATTTATTTTCTATCATGAGTTAGGTCTTCACCAAAAGAGGATTTTTTAAGCTGAAGCTGAATTTTAACTTATAAACATTAATTATCAATCAAATGGTCGAATAATCAAACAAAGGAGATTATAGTTCAACGAAAAACCGTTGCATTTTAAACCAAGTAGCAAGAAGCAAGGACTTTTCTATGAAGAAAAATATGAATTTCGGATCCAAAAGGACAAATTTTCTATCCAAACACGAATTTTTTAACAAAACAGTTGATATTTTTCCAAAAAGTCTTTTTAACAAAATAGTTGAATTTTCAACAAAATAATTAAAATTTCAACAAAATAGTTCAATTTGAAACAAAATAGTTGAATTTTCAACATACCAAGGTGATTTTTAACTAAACTATCGAAATTTCAAACAAAAACAGTTGCATTTTGAAGCCAAAAAAAAAAAGAATTTTTTAAGCAAAATATTATATTTTCAACAAAATACATGAATTTTTAACCCAATAGCCAAATTTTCAACAAAAATATGAATATTCAACCAAAAAAAAAAACAATTTTAAACCAAATAGATCAATTTTTAACTAAAATTATGAATCCTCAACAGTAGCAAACATGGCTTTTTTAACAATGAACAAAACATGTAATAGCTTATATTTCAATCCAAAAAAAACAGTAGATTTTAACCAAAAAGGCGTAATTTTTTAATAGAATAATTGAATCCTTCAAGATAACAAATTATTTCGAACTGATTGGTTGAATTTTCAACCAAGAAAGTGAAATTTCTACAAAGTAATATTTTTTATTCAAGAGAAAAAAAATTACAACCAAATTGTTGAATTTTCTGAGAAAATAATATAATTTTAAGCCAACAAGACGAATTTTTCTACAAAACAGTTAAATGTTTTATTTTAAAATACGAATTTTCAATGATAAACTTCATATTCAAATTCAAGTTTTGAACCAAATGGAATAAGTAGCTCAAAAAATTACTTTTCACTCAAGAATCACGAATTTTTAATAAAATGGTTAAATCTTCAACAAATTAAATGAATGCTTAACCAAGTAGTTTAACTTTAAATTAAAAAGAATTAACTTTCAGCCAAAAACAAAGTTAAATCTTATTGGAATCAATTCAGTTTGCATTCAAGCGAAAAAAAAAAACTATTAAAAAACGAAATTTCTCGAAAACAGGGGAACTAAGAATTCTCTAAAAAAGGGAAAAAGGGAATAGCTAACAAGAGAAAGACTGTGAAATCTGTGGCATCAAAAATTATAATTCTTGTCGAAAATTACCTCTTCTAAGTCAGAATTACGATTCTTTTGGAAAATGTCTTGTTTTGTTTACAAAATTTTCTGATCAAATTCAGAATTACATACAATATTGCTTCGAAAAATTTCCTATTCAAACTCAAAATTATAATTTGTCTCGAAATTTCACTATTCCAAGTCAGAACAATTATACTTCCTTTTTAAATCCAGATATATATCAGAGTTTAACTTAGTTTGGAAAATTCCCTAAAAAACTTCAAAATTATAATTTTTCTCAAAAATTCACTGTTTCAAGTCTGAATAATTTATTGTGCTTCATTATGCTTTATTTTTAAACGCAGGTATAGCTCAGGATTGTATTTATTTTGGAAAATTCCCTAAAACAACTCAAAATTATCATATTTTTCAAAAATTCCCTGTTGTTTACATTTTTATTTCAAAACAAAAATCTTTCTCGAGTTGATTGAAAAATATATATTTACATTTTCAGATAAATACTATTTTATGAGTTCCGAGGGCACGCCGGATTTCAAAATTTCAACAGATAAACAAATTGAAAAACATTAAAACAGGATTAATAACATTATCTTAATTATTATTGACAATAAAGGTCAGGTGGAAACTTAGATATTGTGAAAAGACTCTTCTTATAAGGCAATTAAAGCGTAAGAATTGAATAGGATTTATTAAAAGTATTCTTACTTCGAGATTCAGATCCACCAGCATTTTCGTTTCTGTTAAAATTAGGCAAATCCAGCGGATCTGGATGAGAAGAATTAGAGGAAACATGATTCCTACTCCTCCTGTCTAAATGATTAGCAAGATCGAACGAAAAATTTGTTTCGCCATCAACCTGGTGCTTTTTAGAATCATTAAACTGTCGCTTTGGTCGCCTTTCCATACTATTTAAAGCAAAATCGGGCAGGTTGTCGACGTCAGTGGCAGGAGATGTGATTCTGTCATGATCAACATAACATTGCTCGATCACTAAATGATCCTGAACAAAATCTGGTAGCTCGGTTGGATTACAAGGATAAACTCCACCTTCTCTCTCATGGCTACTAGATTCGCTATTTACTGAATGCACAGTGTAAACCTTCGGCCTTGCTCCTGCATAATGATAATTTGATTGAGAATCGTTTTTCAAGAAGTGCTTGAAGCTAAATGGATTTTCTTCTCGACGCGTTGGTTCAGATCCTGCAGAAAAGTTTATAACTGTCAAATATAATTCATATGATATCGAATGAAATTTAAGGTAATTCAGAAGCAGCGGAATCTTCTTTTTTCAAGGTGGGGACGAGAGAATGGACTTATAATATTGAATGGCACAATTTATAAATACAACAATTATATTATACCAAATATTACAAAAATATTTTTGATATTTCGCAGACTTCTGGAGACTTCAGAATGATTTTACAAACATTGCACAAAGATTTCAACGATTTCGCAAACTTTTCAATAAATTCGCAAATATTACCAAATATTTCAAAAATAATTCGAATATTTTGCAAAGATTTCCAAACGTTTCAATAAGATTTTTAATATTGTTCAAAGATTTTAGTATATTTAAAAGATGTAACAAAACATTTCAAATATTTCGCAAAGATTTTGGACAGATTTAAAAAACTTTCCAAAGATATCAAAGATTTCAACTATTTCAAAAATATTTCCAAAATTTCTTTGCAAACATTTATAAAGATTTAAGAAATATTTCAATTATTTCCCAAAGATATCACCGGTTTCAAATATTTTGCAAAGATTTTGTTTAGATTTAAGAAATTTTACAAAGATATCAATGATTTCTCAAAGATTTCACAAAGATTTCAATAATTTTACAAATACTATTAAATATTACCAAATATTTCAAAAATATTTCAAATATTTCGTAAAGATCTCACAAAGATTAGAATGATTTCAAAAAGATTTCAATAATTTTAAAAATATATCAAATACTTAAAAAATATTTTAAAAAGTTTTGAATGATTTCCCAAAGATTTACAATATTTCTTAACGATTTGAACAATTTCACAAATATCAAATATTTTTAAAATATTCTAAATATTTTGTAAATATTTCAATGATTTCCCAAAGATATCAAGTATTTCGGATAGATTAAAAAGATTTCAATGATTTCTCAAAAAATATCACAAAGATTTGAAAATTTTTACAAATATTTCGGATAGATTTAAAAGATTTCACAGACTTCAATGATTTCCCAAAGATATCAATAATTTCACAGATGTTTCCAAAATATTTCAAAGATTTTCAAATATTTCCCAAAGATTTCAAATATTTCGCTAAAATTTAAACAATTTCGCAAATATCATCAAATATTTTAAATCTCTAAATATTTCACAAAGATTTCAAATATTTCGAAAAAATTACGGATAGTTTTAAAGGTTTCACAAAGATTTCAATGATTTTCCAAAGATTTCACAAAGATTTCAATAATTTCTCAAAAGTATCACAAAGATTTTAAAGGTTTTACAAGGATTTTGGATAGATTTAAAAGATGTCACAAGCTTCAATGATTTCCCAAAGATATCAATAATTTCACAAATGTTTCCAAAATATTTCAAAGATTTTCAAAGATTTCAAATATTTCACTCAAATGTAAACAATTTCACAAATATAATCAAATATTTAACAAATATTTTTGATATTTTACAAAGATTTCAAATATTTCGAAAAGATTTCGGATAGTTTTAAAGGTTTCCCAAAGACTTCAATGATTTTCCAAAGATTTCACCAAGATTTCAATCATTTCTCAAAACTATCACAAAGTTTTTGCAAGGATTTCGGATAGATTTAAAAGATGTCACAGAAATCAATGATTTTCCAAAGATTTCAACAATTAAAAAAATATTATTAAATAGTTATAAAATATTTGTAATATTTTGAAAAGATTTTACCAAGATTTCAATGATTTCTCAAAAATATCACAAAGATTTTAAAGGCTTAACAAAGATTTTGGATACATTTAAAAGATTTCACAGACTTAAATAATTTCCCAATGATATCAATAATATCACAAATGATTCCAAAATATTTCAAAGATTTCCCAAAGATTTAAAATATTTCGCTAAATATTAAACAATTTCACAAATATAATTAAATATTAAAAAAATATTTTAAATATTTTACAAAGATTTCAATTATTTCTAAAGATTTCACAAAGATTTTCAATATTTCGAAAAGATTTCGGATAGTTTTATAGGTTTCTCAAAGACTTCAATGATTTCCCAAAGATTTCAAAAATTGAACAAATATTCTAAAGATTTTGTAAAAATTTTAATGATTTCAAAGATTTCGACGATTTTCGAAAGATTTCAATTGTTTTATTGTTGAATTTGTACCTTCATAAGGAAGAAATATTGTGCGTTTTATGTGGTCTAAATAATTTTTTTGGCGAAGAGAATATTTTTCCATTATATCGAATTTCCTAATTATTTCCCTAGCAACGACAGATACCAGAAAACCCTTTTATTTTTTTCTTGAAAATTTCAAAGCATAAAAAAATATTTGGTAGAAAGACCCAGCTATTTCTATTCTTTTTGATATTTTTGAAAACTTTCTGTCAGCTTTAAGTCGGCTCAATCACTTATAAGGCCGGGAGAATCTTTTTTCCTAAAAATATAATTTTGAAATTTTTCTCTTAAACTATGCAATACACAGCAAAAATGAAATGGAAGTTTTTCAAAGAATCTTTAAATCGTGAAAGCTTTCATTTTAACATTTTTTCGTACCTGACGTTATTTGCAACAAAAATAAGAAAATTTTAAAGACGTTTTTTTTTATGAAAGTATGAATTTCACAAAAAAAAAAAAATTGGCAAAAAATATAAGCTTAAGTTTTTTGAGAAAATCGACTTTTAATATTTTCAGAAAAACCGTCGCCAATTTGTCAATTTTAAATTTTCTTCAAAATTTTATTTGGATTTCGAAAAAAGACAATAACCGATCTTGGTGGAAAATTTATGAGATTTAAAAAAGAAACCCAAATGCTGATCATCCTCTTGTCACTCTTCAAAACTGCATTTTAAAATTCTTTAAATTGAAAATATAAAGCTTGAAAATGAAGATCCAACAACAATCTTTAAAGTATAAGATTTTTTAAACGTCCATTAAATAGATGGTAAAATTCTGGGTCTAATAATAAATTTAATGTCATTTCTCGGGGTTTTCCGGTTTCTACAAATTTCCGGTCATTTCAATAACAAAAATGTTTTCATTTGAAATGACATCATCAGTAAAATTATTTATATTCTTGAAATAAAAGAAACGCCACTTTTATCATGATTTTTGCCAGGACAACTACCTCGAAGTAATTAAATAGGTTTTTCGGCTAAATAGGTTTTTCCACTAAAATGCAGGTCAAATAATTATAATCAATCTTAAAATAGAACTAAAATCTTCGTTCATAAAAATATTTCAGAGTAAAATCAATTTCGAGAAGAAATCATTTATTAAGACATAAATAAATCAAGTTAGAACGTTGCTAGCTACTTTAAATGAATATACCCTTCAAGGAAATCTATGAAATAATCTTCTCAAAAAAGAAACCCATATTTTTTAGGAAGAAAAAAAATAACAATCCTGAACTAATTTTTAAATTCACTCTTTAAAACCAATAGTAACTAATTCTGGACAAAATTTGAGCATTATTGAAAGAGAAATATAAAGTTAATCAACTTAACCTGTTGGGCGATTTGTTTCGCGGAAATCTTTATGAGGACGTCTCCGTGCTCTCGACCCGGGTTTTTGTTTGACACCTTCTGCAAGTCCATGGTCGCAATGAGCCTCATCAGAGGATGAATTTGACGACGGAGAACCAAACATCACTTTATGTATGTTTTCTCCAGGAGTTTCACGTTTTCCCTGCTCTTCGAATCTTCATCAATTTGTTAGACGTCAAAAAGAAACTCTTTCACACGAATAAAAATCTATGATTTTTTCCTGACGTTGCAGAAGAAGTCAATCGATTAAAACCAGCAGAAGATAGCGTAGCGGTACTATAAGATGCAACTTTTTGCATCTTTCGTGTGTAAATCAAATGAAGTTGAATGATGTTGAATGACGTTTCCGTCTGTTTCCTTCTTACGATGGCTCGTACTTCTCATATGTCACATTCGGAATTTAGAGTTTTAGAAGATCTTTGTCGATTTACAGAATTTTGAATATCCTTGGAGGCTTTCCAAAGATTGATCATTTTCTTTCACTGCGCAATTAAATAAAAATAAGGAATATTCTCCAGTGTTTCGACGTTTCGAGTTCACCGCACTTTATTTGAGGTTACATTTCGTCATGTCTGGTACGTCTGGAATGCTGAATAGATACGGTCCTGAAGTTGAATTTTTTTTTTAAACCAGACGTCAAAAATATGCGAAGTGTTAAATAAAATAAGATTGTCCTGGATAGTTTCTAATTATTTACAATTTCGCGCTTTTATCTCTAGGTTATTTTAATGTTTTCTTCGTTTTTTAATTACCAAAATTTAGATTTTAATATTGTTTAAATTTCGCGCCATGTGAAGTTTCTGTTCTACCGTTCCATTTCAATTTGCGACGTCAGCTGGCAAGATGTCTGCATGCCGAGGGACAAGCAATAATACATAATGCCAAACTGCGAAAAAAGACGAGCTTTGTTCAAATTTCGTCTTTTTTGGAAGAGAATTATAATTATATATTTTAAACTATATATTTTTAATCGAAAAGGCGAATTCTAAAAATTAAAAGGGCTTAGTTGATATTTAAACAAAAATATTTTTATTTTCATTAAAAAAAAAAGCTGAATTCAACCAAAAAAGAAAATTTTGCGATAAAATGGTTTTGTAATCTATAAATTTGAATCACTAAAATGTTTACCAATTTCGATCAGTGACTGAAATCTAGGCATAAATCCGTTATTTTCACTGATTCAGTATTCAAAATAGCTTATTTATATAGTCTATGTTGATAGATAGAATTCAGCAATTGATATATTTGTAAAACAAATAGCTTAATTTTCTACGAAGAAGAATATATTTTTAACAAAAAGGCCAATTTACAAGAAAAATTTAAATAATCGACCAAAGAAATCATTTTTCAACTTGTATAGTGAATTTTCAACTGAAATAATTAGATTTCCAGTAAAAACAAAAAGTAATTTTTAATCAAAGAGATGAGTTTTCAAAAAAATGCTTGAATCCTTAAATATGATTAATTTTTAAATAAAATTTTAAAACTTTCAGTAAAAAAATTATTATGATAATATAGTATAATAATTAATATAATAATTGATAAAACAATATTATCGATGTACCTTGAACTAAAATAATTCAATATTTAGTAAAAAATTAATTTTTAACAAAAAAGAATCGATTTTTCAAACAAAATAGTTACATTTTCAACCAAGAGATGGATTTTCTACTAAAATTACTAATGCTTATCAAGAACAGAAATGAATTTTCTATTAAGAATAATTATTTTATACAAAAAAGGACCTATTTTCAACAAACAATTTACATTTTCGACCAAAGAGATAAATGTTCAACTTATATGATGAATCTTCAACTGGAATACTTAAATTCTTAGTAAAAAAAACGTAATTTATCAAATAAGTGCATTTTCAAACCAAATAGTTACATTTTAACCACAAAAAGTTAAGTTTCTACGAAAATAATTGCACTTTGAACCAAAAAATACGAATTTTAAATAAAACAGTGGAGTTTTCAACCAAAAAGGATGACTTTGGAACAAAATTGTTGAATTAAAAAAAAAGTAATTACGGTATCCGCAATATAATTAAATTTCCAGTCAAAAAATGAATGCTTAACCAAAAGTATAATAATAATAATAAGCATTTCAAACAAAAGTAATAAACTTTCAACGAAAAATTTTTGTAATTTCTAATTGGGTTTTAATATCCAGTTCGTTTATAAAATAAGGTTAATTTTCCACTATGCACTTTTTGATTCCGGACTACACACTTTTAAATCTTGACTACAAAAAATATGTCGGTCGTAGCCAAACTTTATACCAATATTTATATTACATTATTTTAACTAAATGTTTGAATCTAATACTTAATAGCATTTTTAAATATTTAAAAGTTTCCCGCCGTAATATTTGAAACTGAAACGTTTCCAAAAATCCAAAGACAAGTTTCATGAAACTTTCCGTTTCGTTTCGTCCGTTTCTTTTCCAATACATTCCCAGATTCACACCATTCCCTTTTCCGCCCACCTATTTGCGCTATTGTGTGTTTAGGGTGTTTCGTTTATGTTCGCCGCAGATTTTTTGTGAGATTGTGTTTTGGTTTTATGGGCCTCGTGGACCAAAGGTAAAAATTGGGCAAGGAAATAAAAGACAAGGGGCAACATTTTGAGCTCTGGCTCTATTCTGAAAAGAAAATAATATCACGACAAGGGTGACAAGTGTCGAGGCCAGACATGGTGAGTCAACCAACAATTCAGTTTTTATCGTGATGACTTTTATTCATTTTTCAACAACAGATTAGAAATCTCGCTCATTGACAACAGTCTTGAATAAAATTAGGCTTATTCTTACCGTTCCGAGAGAAATCTAATTTACTCTTTTCATTTTCTTTTTTCACAACTAAAAAATGAATACATATAAATTGATTCGAATGATTCTATATTTTAACGTTTCTTATTGTCTAAAAAACAGTAAGCTGTTGTCAAATGTTTATTTAAAAATGTTAAGAACACTAAAAATTAAACACGCGCTACTCTCTCGATTATTTTGTATTGTCTCGCTCAATTCTTGTATTTAAATGTAAAATTAATATTGATGCACAATTTTTGTAATTCATAGTATCTATCTAAAATAATAGAAAAGTAAGTACAATATCTCGGAGAATTGATGAAAATTGATGTCTTAACTTTAGAAATTATAAATATATAATATTTCTGAACAATATGTAGACAACCAGATGCACTTTTGATCAAAATTGCCAACTTTCGAAGAAAAATATTAACATAATCTATTATTGTCAAAAATAGTATTGTAACTATTCTTCTAAATCTAATTATTTTTGTTTAAAATTACAGATTTCCTGTGCATAACGTTAATATATTTTGAACCTGTTCAAAGATTGTAAACCGTGTTCGAACTAAATGACTTGTTTTAAAATGCCAATTTTTGGTATAAAATATTAGCATAACTTCATAACCTTGAAACCCTGGACTTTTCCTTGAATTTGATTTGAACCTTGAAAACCTGAAACTCTCCTTGAATTTTACACAAGAACCTTGAATTATCATTTTTATTTGTTGAAATGAGAAAAGTAGTTTAAATCTTTTAGTCAATTATGATACAAACATCTCGTTTAAAAGAAATCTTACTACTTAAAAGTTTGTTATTTATGAAAATATAATTTAGCTTTTACTCGTTACAGAATAAATAGAAAAATGTATGGACATTTTTTGTAGACTACCAATTATTTTATAGATTCCAATGAACAGACTTTCATATTGTGAATAATTCTGAGTGTTTTTAATTTTGTCTCCGCTAATATAAAATGTTGAAGTCTACATTTTTTTTGTTATTTTCAACTTACATATGAAAATTATTAGTGTAAAATTTCGATGTTAATTTAGTTTCAGAATTAGAATGAGCCAAGGTGATAAGATTGATTTTTCAAGGGTTTCACCACTCGTTTTTTGAGTGTACACCAGATTACAAAACGTTACTAAAGATTTTAAAATATTTGAAGGGGTCTCGAAAATTTCACAATGATTTTGAGGTTTAAAAAAGTGTTGTTTCTTTATTGTATAAAGTTATTTGTGTGCAACTTTTAAATTTACACTTCATATTATTTTATTTCTCTTTTCGTCATTTAAAATTAACTTTGGAATTCGACATATCTAAACTGTGGAATTATAAATTGTTAGTATCAAATAAATTCATTCTAATGGTTTCTTTTTAAATTGTTGTGTATATTTTTATATATGATTTTACCAAATATCTCGAAAATATTATACACATTTTTGTACAAGATCTGATTGGCTGTTGGATTACTTGAACTTTTTCCATGTATTACATGAATTTGAAATTTAAAAAACAGCTCAGCTGCTAATTATCAATTCATTTACAACTACGGTGAATTTAATTTGTTATAGTTATGGTGGTGAAATATTTCATTGCCCTTGCAAATAAGAATACGGAAGATTTCGGAAGATATCTTTGGTTTTTAAAAAGTTTAAAAAATGTCCACATTTCCGAAATATTTCAAGGTATTTTTAATCATTTCAAGTAATTTTGAGGAATTTCCCATGATTTCAAGAGATTTAAGACCAATTTAATAGATTACAAAGAATGTTATGGGATTTTAAGGTATTTTAAAAAAGATTTCAATCGATTTAAATTATTTCTAGACACTGAGTAAAGCATTGTCAACGAATTTCACAGAATATCTATCAATTTTAAGTGCTATTTATAAAGATTTTATTGGATTTCAAAAAATTAAACAAAATTTAATGTGCTTTTTCTGATTCAATTGATTCAAGAATATTTCAAAGAGCATATAAAAGGATTTAAAAGAATATCACTGGAGTTTCGTGAATTTCAAAGTCAAGGATAATAAACTTGAAATTATTGTATTCCGTTTATAAAAGATTATTTATTAAAAATATTACAAGATTAAATTTCTTACCTTTGATTATTAATATTCTTGTTAGTAATTTATTTGCCTTGTTTTCGCCTGTTTCGTTTGAATTCAACTATTTTTTTTAAATTCAAAATTAAAATATTTTTGTTTAAAATATCTAGTATTACATTATTTGTTGAGAATTAATTCTTTTGTTTGAAAATGCAGCATTAATCATGTTAGTTGAAAAATTATCTCTGTGGTTGAAAGTTCAACTAATTTATTGAAAACTAATTTTTTGGGGAGTCTAAAATGAATTTTTTTTACTGAAATTGTGAGTTCCATCTTTTATTGAAATTTGATCTTTTTGAGAAGAAAATTCGACTTTTTTGACAGAAAAATCATTGTCTTGATTGAAACTTCTTCTTTTTTTGTTAAGAAATGCAAAAAAATATTTGTGGGCTGAAAATTCAACTGTTTTACAGAAAATTCGTAATTTAGGTAGACAATTAATATTATTTGTGGGTTGAAAGTTCAACTGTTTTATAGAAAATTTGTCTGCAGATTCATAGTTTTAGTTGGAAATTCATCTTTTTGGTTGAAAAAATTGGACTATTTTGTTGAAAATTCGTTTTTTTTTTATTAGACATTTTTTTTACTGAAAATTTAAATTTACTACTTCTAATTTAAAATTATTCTTTTTCAGTTAGAAATGTAACTGTTTGTTTGAAAATGGATGTAGTTTATTGAAAATTCGTCTCTTCTTTCTAGAAATTTCACGTTTTTCAGTTGAATTATTAAATATTACACTTTAGGTCGAGATATCAGTTTTGCAAGTGGAAAATGCAAACTTTTTCTTTAAACTTTGGTTAAAGTCTAATCTTTTATGCTTGAGAATTTACATTTTGCAGTTAAAAATTACACTGTTTTGTTGAGAATTCATCCTTTTAGATTGAGAATTCATTAGCCATCTGTTTTGGTTGGAATCAATAAATAATTTTTAAAATATTTTATTCTGTTTATAAAAGATTCTATGTTTCAAATGTTACAAGATTCAAATTTTAGTCTTCGAATAATAATTTTCAGGGAAAACGAAAAATTCTTCAGGAAAAAATCAGGAAATTCTGAGAATGAAGTTTTTCGATCACTCTGAAAAAAGTAAAATTTATAATTGGTTTTTCCTAAGATCCATTTCCTTAGCTAAAAATCTTAAATTCTATAAAATATACATGGTTGATTGTGGACGTATGTTTAAGTTAGACTATATTTCTTAAATAATCTTTAGTCACTAAAGTATTTTAATTGGAATACGAGAAATAGCAATTTTAGTCAAGATTAGAAATATAAAAAAAAATAATATTTAAAACAATATTATTTATCTAATTGAATAAACCTAAACTTTCACGTACTTTTCGAAGAATTTTCTTATGATAATTCCTTCCAAAATCATTGGACAACTTTGGAAATCCTGTCTCCCCATTTTTTAAAGGTATTTTATATTAAATCAGGAAATAATTTAGAGTTTTATTCTCGAAACATGCGTAAAAGGCTACGGTGGACGTAGTTAATGCGGCTTTCAATGACACGAATAAATAATTAAATATATCTTTACAAAATTATTCAAAGAATTTATATGATTAAAAAGAGTTTATCGAAGGTCCTGAATATTTTTTAAAATTTCCCAAACTATATTTTTTCTTTAGAGACCATTTTGAATTTTTATCTGATTTCTTGGCTCAAAAAAGTCTTTAAAAGATCATAAAAGTATGAGCAAATGTTGAATCTCTCTACAGGATGACGATGATCAATATCCGTCGGGATACGACGTAGGTTCTTTTCCCAAGGATTTTGGCTACACGACTTTCGATGGAGAGGGAGATGGATCGTCTGGTCCATTAACAGGAGATCAAAAACCCAGAATTCTTCTAATGGGTCTTAGACGGTAAATTTCCACCAAAACGAATTCAAATAATGAAATAATTATATCTAAATAAAAACTGCGATATCTTTTATTCAATATTTTATACAAGCGTCATTATTTTCTTCTTCAGGAGTGGTAAATCTTCCATTCAAAAAGTTGTTTTTCACAAAATGTCCCCGAACGAGACGCTCTTTTTGGAAAGCACAAACAAAATCATCAAGGACGATATTTGCAACTCAAGCTTTGTGCAATTTCAAATCTGGGACTTTCCAGGACAGATCGATTTTTTCGATCCAACTTTTGATAGCGATATGATTTTCGGTGGCTGCGGTGCTTTAGTTTTTGTGATTGACGCTCAAGACGATTACATGGAAGCGTTGAACAAATTACATCTTACGGTCACTAAAGCCTACAAAGTCAACCAATCGATTAAATTTGAGGTGTTCATTCATAAAGTCGATGGATTGTCTGATGATTACAAGATGGAAACACAGAGGGATATTCATACGAGGGCCAATGACGATTTGGTTGATTCTGGTAATTTATCTTTTTTCTAAGATAATAGTACAGGGTAGCCGCGAAATTTTTTATTTGGCCGGGAATTTTACAAACTTAAAAAAAAATCTCTTAAAATTTGATTCTAACAGTTTAAAAAAATAATCAATTGAATTGTTTGTTATATGTCTCACTTATGATATCATTCAGTTTACAATGCGTAATTCGAAAATCTTTCACTTGAAAAATGCCGATTTGAAGACTCAACAAATTAAAAATAAGAAGCGTTTAAAATCGACGAATGAATGAAAATAAATATTTATTTTACTAAATGAAGAGTCAAATACTTATAAATATTAAACAATTGATCTTTTTCTTAATTAGACAATTTTCAAATTTTAAACTGAGACAATATCCAAAATTTCATAAATTTGAATACAATAATTAATTATTATTAATTAATATTCAAAACTACAAAAAATAAACTTTTAAAGTCACAATTTTAATAGTTATATTTAAAAACTTTTAATTTCTAAGTAAATTTGTTGAATTTTAATATATAAATAAATATGGAACACCTATTATTTCAAGGAAAAATTTGAGTAAGTTGAAGAAATATTTCGAAGTTCTGAAAATATTCAAAGTTTATGTAAAATTTGAAATTATTTTAAGTAATTTAAACGAAGTGTCTACCAATTTCGACAAAATCTCAATGTTCATACAGAAATTTCGGTACAAACACCCAAAAATGTTAAGAGGTTTTTATGTGTTAATGTTTTAATATTTTCAGCTTAAAATTGCTTAAAATGGTTTGCAGCTCAGTTTTTATTACTTCGAATAAATTAGTTAGTGATTTCAGTCAAATTTAACACTTAAATTAGAGCTTAAATTATAGATCTAAGAATAAGCAAATAAGTATGATCAGTTTCTTCTTAAAGTTATACAAGTTACTTTTTCAAAAATTTCAACAGATTTTTGAAGATTTCAAGTGTATAGAAAAAGAATCAAAAACATTTTTACAGACCATTTTTTTTTATTTACAGGATTTTACAAAATATTAGGAAAATTTTGAGTCAGTTGAATACACATTTAGGAATTTTAGAAGTTTTAAAGAGATTAACAATATTTGAAAATTTGAAAGGACTCGAATTTTTCGTAATTTTTTTTTAAGTCTTTAAAAATATCGTTTTGCAATCTTCAAGAGTTTTTTTCGACATGTTTAGAAATCTTCAAATATTTTGATATTTTATTAAATTTTTTTTAAAAGCTTATTTTGCAAAATAAAAAAGAATTTAAACTTTTCTCTGGAATGTTACGAAAAATTGTTTATTTTCATGGAACCTTTAAAAACTCTTTTAGAAGATTCTAATTAATTTAGGTTTTGTTAAAAAAAATTAAATCTTTCAAACATTTTTTTATTATATTTGAATCTGTACAAAACTTTTTAATATTTTATATACATATTTTTTTAATGATTCGAAATTTAAAAATTGCCTTAAAATCTTTCGGACTCTTTTTTGACAGTTTTAGAATTCCTTTGAAATATTTTAATATTTTATTCTTCAAAAATTATCATAAAATTTTTTTGGTAAACTTTATAAGCTTTTAATTATTTTTAAATAATTTCAAAACTTCTAAATCATTCTAAAACTTACTCGATTTTTTTATTTAGTAATATTTCAAAATTTCAAAATTTTGCTTTATTCTGAACTTTTTTCAAAATTTTGGGAAATATTTTAAAAGGTTTTGAAAGATATTTCAATTTTTTCTGAAAATTAATGTAAACAATTAAAAAATCATTAAAAATTTTCCCAGGAATGTTTAGAAAATTCTTAAAAAGCTTTTTTCGATATCTTTAAAAAATTTCATGCAATTTCATACAAATTTAAAATTTTTTAAATTTCCTTAAAGTCTTCCAGATTATTTTTCGACATATTTTTCAATCTTCAGAACTTAAATTTATTCTTTTAAAATAAAACCTAATGCATCACAAATTGTTCCCAGTATTCCATATATTTTCTGAATGAAATGTGTTTACTCTTTGGTTAATGTTTAAAATATTATTTTTGACAAGAACACTTTTAGCAACTACTTCAAGCAAAACTTATATTGAATATTATCTATATAGAAAATTTAAAGAATATTTCAAATGTCTGGTTTTATTTCAAAAAAGTCTCTGACGTTTATTTATTATTTTTTTGTGACTAAAAAACCAATGCAAAGTTCAAAAATGCAGAAAAACGGTAACTTTCTAGTATAAATATAAGAGAAAATAGTTATAAATAATAATAAATTGTTAAAATAATTATTTTTGTTAGATTGTATTAATTTTTATCTCACTCTAATGGAAAAGTGGACAAAAAGTTGAAAGTTTCAGAAAAAATCGCAATTTTCTAGCATTATTCTTAGAGAATAGTGTTATAAATAATAATAAATTGTCTAAAAATTATTTATTAACTTTAAATAATGATATCCTAACTCGGACTGATAAATTTAAGAAATCAGAAAAAACCGCGAACTTTCTGTTTCTTTTCTAAGAGAAAATTGCTGTAATCAATAATAAGTTGTCTTAAAAATATATTTAAATGTCTAACTATCAGTAATAATTTTTCGCTTATGGGTTTTTTCGAAACCCTATAAAATATTCTTTTGGGATGAAATTAAAAAAGTATTTTTCGATTCTTATTTTATGGTTAATTCTGATCAGAATTATTTAAAAAATTCCGAACTATTTTTAGACCACCCTAATGCATACACTTCGTAAATTAAGATATTCTAAGTTTTTGGCCATAATTTCATTTTTCTCATCCCTTTAGAAGCATGAGAAAGTCTACAAATTATGACTCGGCACAGTGAATTTCCAAAAGAATTGACTTGATACAGGGAATTTTCGAAAAGAATGATTATTTTAAGTTATATTTGGATTGAAAAAGATCAGAGAATTAAAAAATATATATTATTTAGATTTGGAACAGCGAATAAAAATTCTGAGTTGAGACGTGCAGATTAAAAAAGAAGTTTAATTAATTTTATAATCATTTTAATTATAATTTTATCATTCCCAGACCATTTCCCGGAGAAAAGAGGGAATTTAAAATCATTCGTCGGGTAGAAACTCTGAAAATATTTGAAATCTATGTTGAATTAATCAGTGGGTGATTTTTTATTTTTTAGGGTGCGATCAAATACACTTGAGCTTCCATCTCACATCTATTTATGATCATAGTATATTTGAGGCTTTCAGCAAAGTTGTACAGAAGTTAATCCCACAGTTACCTGCCTTAGAGAATTTGCTAAATATTCTCATTTCCGTGAGTATTAAGCCTTTGGATTACAGATTAGAAACTTATTCTCTATGGAAAATTTAAAAAATGCTGATTATCCAATATAGAATTCTGCGATCGAGAAAGCTTTTCTCTTCGATGTTGTCTCAAAAATCTACATTGCAACAGACAGTTCTCCGGTCGATATGCAAAGTTACGAACTCTGTTGTGATATGATAGACGTCGTTATCGATGTTTCGTGTATATATGGGTAAGTATTTATTAATAGCATTTAAATAGTATTGCCATTTTTACCTGAAAATAAACTAATTCCAAGATGAATTCTTATTTACAGTTTAAGGGAAGACCTAGAAGCAGCAGCCTTCGACAGTCAAAGTTCTAGTTTAATTAAACTAAATAATGGTACAATTCTCTACCTGCGAGAAGTGAACAAATTCTTAGCTCTTGTTTGTATATTGCGTGAAGACAGCTTTGAAAGACAGGGTAAGATTTTTGCCACTTAAATTTCCCCTCTTTTCCCTTTAAACTATAAAAATTCTCGAAAACACTTCAAATCGAGAATATTTATCCAATTTTCAACTTTTTTTTTTTATAAAGTTTCGTTTCATTTTTCGTGAATTGTAAAAATAAATTCAAAACTTTAGGAAACAAGATGCTTTGAGAGGTATAATTTTTGATCGTATCAAATTCAAATAGGGGAATAAATTCTTGTAAACAAAATTAAGGTAGGTATTAATATTAAATTTTAAATTTAAACCCTTTCAATTCTTAATATTTCAAGTGAAAATACTACATTTCCAACCAAACATATAAATGATTTTTGACTAAAGAGATGGATTTTTAACTAAAATTATGAATCTTCAATCAAGGAAAATATATTTAAAAAAAGAAGTTTTGCTTTTAATCCAGTAGTTTTCAATCAAATATTTTGATTTTAAGTCACAAACACGTTTCTTCGACCAAAAAAGACGAAATGTCTACGAAAACAGTTGAATTTTCAACAGCAAAATTAATTTTCAACCAAATAGTTGACTTTTCTACCAAATTGATAAATTTTCAAGGTAAAAAGTCGAATTTTCTAGAAAAAGTTTAATTTTCAGCTAAAAAATGTGAATTTTCAACAAAAAAGTTAATTTTTAACGAAATAGTTGAAATTTCAAGTCGAAAAAACCAATTTTATACAAAACAGTTTAATTTTCAACCAAGAAAGATGACTTCAATAAAAAAAGAGTTTTTCTTTCTACAAAAAAAAACGAATTTTGAATTCAAAATAATGAATTTATAACCCGAAAAGTATGACTGTTTCACAAATTGTTGATTTTTCAACAAAATATTTCATTTTTAACATAAATAATACAATTTTTAAGAAAAAAGGTGAAATCATTAAACAAAGTGTAATAATAAATGTTTCAGCCATGAAATATTTTAATTTTGATTAAAAAACAGTTCAATGTTATCAAAAAAGATGAATTCTTTAACAAAGTCATTCAACTTGTAACCGAATAGTCAAATTTTAACCCAAAAAGTGAATTTTTAACAAAAATAGTAATAGTTGATATTTCAACCAAAAAGGGTTTTGTATTTAAATTATAAACAGTTAAATTCATCCAAAAAGACGAATTTTCAATAAAATATTTGAATCTTTAACCAAAACGTATTAATTTTCATTCACTTGTATTTTTTACAACAAAAAAATCAAATTTCTATAAAATGTTTGAATTTTTAATCAGAAAAGACGAATTTTCTACAAAAAAGTTTAATTTTCATGTAAGACAGATTAGTTTTGAATTTAGAAAGATGATTTTTCTACCAAAAAAAGATAAATTCTCAATTCAAATGGACCAATTTGTTCAACTTTTTAACTAAATAGTAAAAATTGTAACTAAAAATGATAAAATCTCCAAAAAAAATGTAGCAGTTAATATTTGAATCAAAGCAAATTTTTATTTTAAAATCAAGTTGTTGAATTCTCTTCCAAAATAGTTGAATTAAAAAAAATAGGTACATTTTCAAACAAAAAAGATAAATTCCCAACAAAAAATGTAATATTTGATATGTTAACCAAAAAATACTTTTATTTTCAATAAAAAATAGTTAATTTCGTCTAAAAAATACGACTTTTCAATAATAAAGTTGATATTGCACTAAAAAACGACGAATTTTCTGCAAAATAGTTACATTTGCCGCACAAAATTATGATTTTACAACAGAACAAGTTAATTTTTAACCAAATAGTTGAATTTTCTATCAAAATAGTTGAATTAAAGAAAATAGGTACAGTTTCACCCAAAGAGATTAATTCTTAACAATATAGTTAATTTTAAAATTATTCCTTTCTAGCTGACTTGGGAAAATCAAAATCTTTCTACTGATAAAAGTATATTTTAAAAAGTTCAAACATGGGAATTTTTAAATTTTTTATTATGTATTTTAATCAGTAGAAAGTTCAACAGATTTTTCAACGCAAGTTAACCAAAAAAATTAATTCAAAAAATGACTATCCCATATGATAAAAAAAGTTTGTAGTAATAAATAAAACCCCCTTTTTTACCTATAATTGATGAAATGAACCTTTGTGATCCTTTTATTTGTCCAAATTCGTAGACTAAGATGAATATAAATATTATATTTTTCAATTGGAATGAATTGATTATATTCAGTTAAGGTCTCTAAAGTACCCTATTTTTAAGACTTGGTTAGTATGGTACCCTATTTGCAGACTATAATGGAAACATTTATAATAAGATCAAAGCTTCCAAGAGTCAGCCATTTTGCAGAAAAATAGTAAAAATCAGGGAATTTTTATAAAAAGTAACTTCAAAAAATAATCACGCACACTATTAACCACTTTTTTCTAAAATTAATTTTTTATCACTTTTTTAAATGAAAAGATCACATTAGTCATTTAAAGGGATTTTAAAGAATGTAGGACATTTTTTAAACTTCTAAGGCATCTCAAGATCATTTAATTGAAAATATTTTAGGGAATTTTTCAAGATTCCAAGGAAATATCAAATGATTGTAGTGTTTTAGGATAATGCATTTTCTAGAATTTCAGACGATATGGAACGATTTTACAGGACCTACAAGGTTTTAAGATATTTAAAAATATTTCGCAGTATTAACATTTTCCAGGATTTCAGAAAATATCATCATAGAATTCCATGGGATTTGATCACATTTGTAGTGGATTTAAAAAAAATGTAAATGTATTTCGTAGGATATCAAAGATTTGAAAAGAGATTTGGAATTCACCCTGAATTCTTATTCATTTAGCCTGAATTCTTTTAAATTATTTGAAATTCTTTTGAATTTGTTCAATTCACTTGAATTCTTCCGATTTTACTAAATTCAATGCATGTTTTTTTAATTTTTTAAAGTTTTTATTTAATTGGTCCTGAGTATCAATTGAAAAAATAATAAAATTATTTAGAATAGCTTAAGGTATTTTTTTAAATTCCTTAGCATTTTCAAGAGCTTTAAAAAATTTGAAGGGATTTCAAAATATATTAAAGGAGTTGAAATACTTTAGGAAATTTTAAAAGATTCCCTAATTTTTTTTCATTTATTTCAATAGTATTAAGGGAATTTAAGAACTTCTAAATATTTAAAAGCATTTTCAAAGATTCCATGGCGGGTTTTACTAATTTTTATATTTTAATGTATTTCAAAGAATTCATTCACATGAAGTGAGGGATTTCGTAGGGTTTCAAAGATTTCAAAAGATTTTCCTTTTTTTTTTAATTTTCCTTGAATTCTTTTAATTCTCCAAATTTACTTAATTCGATGGACTTTCAATAGTTTTTGTTTAATTCATCTTGAAGTACTTTAAATTCACCTTAAATTCGTGCAAATTTAATGCAATTCTTTTGAATGCCCTTTTTCCTAAGCTAATTTTTTAATTTACTAAATTTAATGGATTTTCTCATATTTTTAAATTGTTTTGAAGTTTCTTGATTGTTTCTTAAATTTAGTATTCTTTTTTATAAACATCATCGAATTTTTCTCGTTTCCCTTAAATTCCTCTAAAGTAACTCCAATTTTTGCCGAATTAAATTAATTTTTTCGATTTAAAAAAAATTCCAAGTTATTTAAATTTCTTTGAATTGTTCTGTAGTCGTTTTTCACTTTTTGTTATTGTTAGAAATTAGTAGTTTCAATGATTTGAAGATATTTGAAATTATTTTGGGAATTCACCCGGGATTCTTTTAAATTCTTTGTAATGTTCTTGAATATTTGTTAATTCACTTGAATTCTTCTAAAACGCAATAATACTGAATTTAATGGATTCATTAAGTTTCTTCAAATTTTTATTCAATTAATCCTGAAATCTTTTAACCTGACCTTGAATTCTCAGGCATTTAATTAAATTCTTTTGAATTCCCTTGAATTTTTCTCAACTCATTTCAAAATTACTGAATTCAATGAAGTTTTATATACATATTTTTAAATTATTTTCAATTCATTATTGTTTTTAATTCTCCTGGAATGTTTATGAATTGCATAGAATTCTTCTCGTTTCCCTTAAATTTTTCTAAATTCGTTCCTTCTTTACGGAAATCATTGAAATTTTTTGGATTAAAATTTTTTTTCAATTCACTTGAATTCTTTTGAATGTAGCTTGAATTGTTTTGAAATCTTTTGAATTAATCCTGAATTTCTTACCATTTGAGCGCGAAAAAAGTACCCTACGAACTGAAATTAAATGCAAACTTTTTTCAGGTGTGATAGATTATAATTTTCTCTGCTTCCGAAACGGAATCCAGCAGGTTTTCGAGCTGCGTAACAAATCATTGGCGGCTGCAAGCGCGAACAATCATTCGACATCTCCAGTTAGTATAAATGAAACAAATATGCCTTCTGTCACGCAATCCGGACAAAATGGAACCATCGTCTTAGCTCAAAGTTAACAATCCACTTTTCACCAAGGCCATATAAAACAAAATCCATCGTAGACCTTCAGGAGCATATCGTTGAAAAAAAAATCATTCGGTGCTAAATTTTCCTGTCGTTCATTCCACATTTAATTGTTATAATTGTACAGATGTTCAATTTTTTTTTCATTTCGAACCACTTATTATGTTACGAAAACATTTTAGCGACCTATACATGACTTGAAACAACGAATCATTTAATGGTTGAAATTATATTTTCTTTATTTCCTTTTCTTTTTGTAAATGTGTATTGAGTTTAGGATGTTTTTTGAAATCTCTCTTTTTTCTAGACGTTTATGTAATTGTAATACAAATAGATATTCCTAATGTGTTTAGTGTGTAATTAATTATAATTAAGTGTACTGTAAATGTTATCAAGTGAGACGTAAGTTGTGTTTGGTATCGTGAAAGCATTTTTATACAGTCTGAACGATATATGATGAATGGGTTCTGATAATTGTGTAGTATATTATAAATAAATAAATATTCATATGCAGACTCTCGAGTCCAATGTAAAATATACAAAATTCGAACTACTGAATTAATATTGCAAGAAAGGATTAAAATGTATATAAATGAACGTTACTCCTGTACGAATCTTGTATCTAGAACCTTAAATTATGCATGTAACTTCAAAATCTAATATATTTTTAAAACCAGTCCTTCGAATTTTTTTCTTTCTGCGACCTTTTGTTTGGGACTCGGTTTAAAAATACCTTTTAGATCTCGAGTTTAATCTGATTCACTTTCTTCTCCAGATTCCAAGACCATCGATTCTGATATGCCGATATTAAAGTCACCCGAATTTGATTCTTGGATGGCATCTTCTGATAAATCAAAGGTTATACAAGGAGATGAACTTGTAGCAATTATACGATCTCGGTAATAAGGGCTGAGAAAAGAAAATTTTTGCTCGCACTCGTTCAAAGGCAAGTGTTCTAGCAACTGAAGACTCGCGCTGAAATGAGAAAACGGACCAATTTGTATTGGAAAATGAAGGATTTTTATTAGAATTCTTTAACAGTTTGTCTACTCAAATCCTGGAAAAAATTCCCGGTTTGTTCCAGGTATCTCAAGATTTTTGTTGGTATAATTTTTCATAGTACGCAGCTATTCAATTATTTCGCAATTTTTTTAAATAATTGACTTGAAATATCTAATTTCGCGATTTTTATATTACTATTTCTATTTAAAATTAAATAACTTTTTTTCATTCGTGAAAGCAAATTCATTAAATAAGTAATTTCTTAATGGTACAAGTTTCCAGGAATTTAATTAATATGTTTAATTTAGGAAGTTTTTAGAAATTATTTACAAGATATTCTTAAATATATTATCACCGCCGATTAATTGAATAAACAATTTCTTCGATTTATTTTTAAAGTTCATAAATTTGAAGAATGATTTTTGAAAATTTGTATTGTATCTTCATATATTTAAAATTCAGCGCATATTTGACATAATATTTTAAATAAAAGATATTTGTCTGAAGAATAAAACCCTAGTCAATTTAGGCTGTAAAAACAGAGGAAATAAAGTGATTTTTAAATACAATAGGGAGATATATTTTTACGAGTAAAATTATTTGGAGTACTATATTAAAATCAATTTAAAAAGCTTCGAATTCCTATCATTTCAAGTAAAAATATTGCATTTTTAACAATATAGCTGACTTCTTAACCAAATAGTTTTCAATAAAATAGTTGAATTTTTATCTAAAAAAGAAACATTTTTAACCGAAAAATTCAATAATTTACTTTTTGGTTAAAAAATTATTTTATTATCAAAAAGACGAATTTTCAAGAACAAAACAATAATTTTAAACTAAACAGTTGAATTTTCAAGCAAAACAGTCCATTTTCGTCCACAAAGATGAATTTTTAACACAATACATGAATTTTCCATAAAAAGGATAAATTTTCAGGCAAAAATTCAATAGTTAAACCTTCAGCTAAAAGAATTAGTTTTCAAACAAAAAAGAATTTTCATCAAAATAGTTTAATTTTCAACCAGAGATGAATTTTCAGTTCAACTGATGAATCTTCAATCGAATAAATTTACTGTTAACAAAAGAGTTTAACTTTCAACCAAAAAAGATTAATTTTCAACGAAAAATATAATTTTATTATTGATGGAGGTTTTTTTGGCCATGGAAATTCATTAATAATTTTAAATATTATTGGTTTTGTCCACTGGTCTTAATAAATATTATTAAAATATTGATTAATCTTAAGATTGTGAAATTAATCAATATTTTAATGATATTGACGAAGACCAGTAGATGAAACCAATAACTTCTAAAATTATGAAAAATATAACAGTTGATATTTAAACCAAAAAACATTTTAATTTTAAATGAAAAACATCAGAATTCGGTAAAAAAAAAGAATTTTCAACAGTACATCAATTTTCTATTAAAACAGATAAATTTTAAATAAAAAATTCATTTTAAACCAAAAAGATGAATTGTCAACTAATATTATGGAATATTCAACTGGAGAAGTTGAATTTTCAATTAAAAAATATTAAAATTCTAAGCCAAAAAAAACGAATTTTCAAGAAAATAGTTAAATTTTCAGATAAAAAAATTAATATTCAACAACAACAAAAAACACGATTTTTCAACAAAATATTTACATTTGAAACCAAAGAGATGAATTTTCAGTTAGACTGATGAATCTTCAACACAAAATTTAATTTTTAACAGAAGAGCTTAACTTTCAACCAGCAAATATTAATTCTTAATTTTAAGTGAAAAAAGTAGAATTCAACGAAAAAGACCAATTATCAACAAGACTTTAATTTTCAACTAAAAAGATAAATATTTACAATAAAAAATGGACTAGTTTAGTTTCAGTTAAAAAATTAATTTTCCATGAAAAAGACGATTTTAAAAAAACATAACTTTTGAAGCAAATAATTAAATTCTTAACAAAAAACGATAAATTTTCAACCAAAAATTAAAGTTAATTTTTAGGGTAAAAAATTAATTTTCTGCAAAGTAGTTAAATTTTCAACCAATGTTATGAATTTCCAATTAAAATATCTTGAATTGGAATAGATGAATTTTTAATGAATAAGATTAATTTTATGCTAAACAAACGAATTTTTAACACAATACATGAATTTTCCACTAAAAAAGATACATTTTCAACCAAAAATTTAAAAGCTAAATTTTCAGTGGAAAAATTTAATTTAAACCAAAGAAATGAATTTTCATATCATCTAATGAATTCCCAATAAAAAAATATATTGTTAACGAATGAGTTTAACTTTCAAACAGATTGTTAAATTTTCGACCGAAAAAGATGAATTCTCAGAAAAAATTATATTAGTTGATATTTAAACAAAAAAAAAACATTTTAATTATTAATCAAAATCAGTTGAATTCAACCATTAAAGATGATTTTTTAACTTGAGTTGTATTTTCAACTAAGAAAGATTTTTCAATCAAGATAGAGAAAATAAATGTCATCCAAACTATTGAGTTTTTAAGCAAAAAAAATGGCTAACAAAAATCTTCTATAAGAGAATACGAATCTTTAACACAATATATGAATTCGCAACCAATGTAGATATATTTTCAATCAAAACTGTAATAACTAAGCTTTCAGTAGGAACAATTATTTTTCAAATCAAAGAGATGGATTGTGAACTAAAACTATGGAATATGTAACTAAATTAGTTTAATTTTCAATTTAGGAACTATTAATTTTTAACGAAAAACGAGTTTTCCAGAAGCTGGTTGAATTTTCCACTAAAAAAATTCATTTTCAATACAAAAATTCTTTTTAAACAAAATAGTTCAATTTTTAACAAAATAGTTTAGATTTGCAACTGAGTAGTTGAATTTTAAACTTGAAGATAAATTATCAAAGATAAATGTAATAGTTGACATTTAAACCAAAAAATATTTTACTTATGAATAAAAATAGTAGAATTCAACCACAAAAGATGATTTTTCAACATGAGTTGTATTTTCAGATAAGAAAGGTTTTTCAGGCAAGATAGAGAAAATAAATATCCATACTGTTGAGTTTTCAAGCATAAAAGAAATTAAAGATTAATTTTCTACCAAAAAATACGAATCTTTAACACAATATATTAGTTTTCAACTAAGAAATAGATTTTCAATCAATACTTTAATAGCTAAATTTCCAGTGATAAAAAATTATTTTTAAATCAAAGAGATGAATTTTCAACTAAAATTATGAAATATTCAACTAGATTAGTTAAATTTGCAATTAAAATAAATTAGTTTTAAACAAAAAACGAGTTTTCCAGAAACTAGGTGTTTCATTTAAAAATTAATTTCCTATAAAAAAAATTAATTTTCAACAAAATAGTTAAATTTTCAACCAAAGAGATACAATTTTCAGTTCAATTAAATTTTCAACAGAGCAGTTGAATTTTTAAGTTAAAGATAAACTCTCAAATAAAAATGTAGTAGTAATGTAACAGTTTCATTTGAAATAAAAGCAGTTGAATTTAACCAAATATTAGGAATTTTCAACAAAATACATTAATTTTCTAAAATTAGTTGAATTTTCAACCAAAAATATAATAGATCAAATTTCAGTTAAAAAATTAATTTCCAAACAAATGAAACAAATGTTTACAAAAATAGCTAAATCCAGTAATAGAAAGCTGCTTTAACAAACGAGAAAACAGTGTTATTTAAACTCAAATTACAAATTAAAAAAAAATTAAATACGGCCTTGAAAAAATGCCCTGAAATTTCCAGGTTTTTCCAGGTATATAAAAATTCCCTGATAACTCCTAAGTTTTACAGGTGAGTAGACAACCTATTCAACTTTGGGGAATATTCTACCCTGTTCTTTTCCAGTGCAAACGTTTTTTTATCAGAATTGACATTGGAAATTGAAGACCCGAAGGTGGTAAATTTTGATAGGCCACTTCTGTTATTAAATTCTGACTCATATCGAGCACGTGATCACTAACTGTCCGATTACTTCTCCTCTGATCTTTCATATACTTCTTTATTAATTCGACTCGAAGCTGAGGCGTTAATCTGTCTGAAAATAATGAATAAGCACTTATTGATAATTCTAGTAATTTATCACTCACATTTTCAGGATTTGGAAAGGTGTCAAATAAAGAGTATCGTCGAGTAAAGATCGTTTTTATTCGTTGAAGAATAAATTGAAATATCACAAGTGCTGGACAATTATAATATTTACATCTTAAACTAAAGGAATGATTATATTAAAGAAACTGATTCAGTCTTTTTAGTACATATTTTTAAACTGAAGTTTAGAAGTTATTTTGTTCTGTTTCTAATTAAGCTTGTCCTATTATCAAATTGCACCTCAAATATTAACGAAACCTCGGTGAAGTTTTACAAAGAAATAATAAACAATACTGATTTTTGTATATACATTATTTAACAATCACAAATGATATTTTGGTGGATTTAAGTTGTCGGCATACTGCAATTAAAGGCAGATGTCAAGCTTGTCACTGCAAATAGAAGAATTAGTAGTAAATTGTAATATGACAAATGAATATGAAAATATAAAATAAAAACTCTAAAACTTACAATACGTGGCGTTATGATGTTGAACAGCATTATGTAAAGCTAAAGCCAGGTAAGTGTGATATTTAATGTAAGTGCTTTCCAAAAGGTCCAGCTTTTTCCCTTCTAGATTTTGAGATCCAGTTTTCCAAGTGTCCCGAACCACGACACACATCTCAAGCAACTAATAAAAAATTGTAATACTTTCAATTTCAATGAAATTCATTTACAAGGGGAGAGCGTCAATTCTGAATTTTAGAGGCGGTTCATAATTTTTTTAAGGAAAGGGTGGCAAATACTACAAACTTGATTTTTTAGAAAACGGCGAAAAAGCGCATATTAAAAATTATTCGATTTATTCCTAAAACTTGTAATAAATCCTGCAAAATAAAAAACATTGCCTTAAAATCTTCCCGATTATTTTTTATTGATTGTAGATATAATTTTGAATATTCTCTTAAAATTAATTTTTCAAACAAAAAAATAATTACTTTCAATTTTCTTAGGAATCTTAATTTTTTTTATTCTTTTGAAAAATTTCAAAATGCTTCAGAAGCTTCAAGAATTTTTGGTCGTAATCTTCAAAAATCGACATTTTAATTTACATTTTTTGAAATCTTTTTAAGTTTATACTTATTTTTTTATCTTTTCAAAACCTCTAAATATCTCTTAAACTTACTCGATTTTTGTTCTAAATTACTAATTTTTTAATTGTTATTTATTCATAAGAATATTTTTTCATTGTCTTATAACTTTCGAAAATTCTTAAAAAGCTTCAATATTTTATTTCAAAATCTTTAAAAATCTACATTTTAAATAATGTTCTGGAATCTTTTTAAATTTTAAATTACTTTAGACATTTTTTTAAGACTGAAATATCTTTTAAAAATATTTGAATTTTTCCTAACACTTTTAATAAGTCCTCCAAATAAAAAAAATAAAAACTTAAAATGTTCTTAACTATTTTTCTCGCATTTGGAAACCTTTTTAAATATAAAAATTTTAAATCTTTGAAAATGCTTAAAAAGCCTCTAAATCTTTTGTTAGAATTCTTTAAAATCTACATTTTGTTAAAACAAAATTTATAATCTCTTCAAATGTTAAATTATTTTGAAATTTGTTATTTATTTATCAAAATTGACTTTGAGATCTTTTGAAATATTCTGATAAATTGAATTTTTCAAAATAAAAAATTATTGAACATTTTCGGAGGAATCTTAAAAAAAATTTTGATTATCTTAAAACCTTTGTTTGAAATAATTTAGTTTCAAATTGTTTATTTTTGAATATTTGATGTATAATTGCTAATTTTAAATAAATAGTCAAACTTTGCTAAATACAAAAAAAAAATCTTTTACATCATTAAAAATTGTTTAAAATGATTTTAATGTATCGTCTTGTAAAATCAATTATTGTTCACTTTTCAATACTAAAGTGCATATCAATTTTAAAAGTCATTAATTAATTAATATTTGCAGTTGATCAATTCAGAACGTTTTTGACCCAAACGTTTTAATTTCAAACAATACTAATTTTTAATTGTTTGTGCCTTTAAAATTGCAATTTATAATTCTTTAAATTAACCCTAATAATGAAGACTTAAAATGGAAAATTTTGATAGTTAAAAATGTTTAAATTACACATTGTAAAATGAATAATTTCATGATTGAAGAATTTAACTCAACATTTAAAAAAATGAAATCAAACTTATTTTAAATTAAATTATATGATATAAAATTTGTGATATTTCAAGTGATTGGCTAGATTTTTCTTGGGCAAATTTGTAAAATTCCGGGTAAAAATCTTAAAATAAATCAAATTCGATTTTTACCTGATTTATTGTCGACATCAGATCCTCGAATTGCGAAGTTTGCAAACAGTGCTCATGCACTTTATTTAAATACTCCTGGTGAACTGAAATTTTTAAAAGGCCAAGAATTTAATTAAAATTTGAATAAAATTTTGAATATAAGTTATTTTGAATTTATAAATATAAACGCACTCTTAATTATCGAGTCGAGATTATCAGCCTGGGCTAATTCACTTTCTAAAGCGATTCCCAAACTATGTAGCACTTGGCCTGAGAGATATACATGAATTGCTCCAATGGCATGTAAAAGCCAAAATCTTAAGCATTCGAGTCGCCGCATATGAAAATGTTGCAAGGAGTCCGTTACTTCCTTTGATTTTGAACCTTCGAGGTCTAGAAAGGAAATTGGAACCATATGAGACCCTTATAATAATTTACTATTTAATACTTTTAAAATTTAAGAATATAAATAAAAAGTAATCAAAATTTAAATTTTTCTTTCACGACCAACTCTTGAAATCTTTGTGAAATCTTCGAAATCACTGTTAAATTATTTGAAATCTTTGTGAAATATTTTCAAATGTGTGAGATTTTTTTAAATCTTCAAATTATTTGTAAAATCTTTTAAATCTTGGTGCAATTATGGAAATCTTTTTGAAATTTTTGAAATCTTCGTGTAATCTTTCTGAAATGTTTGCAACTGTTGTGAAATATTTGCAAAATGTTTGAAGTCTGAAATATTTTTGAAATCGTTGAAAATCTTTGTAAGATGTTTTTAAAACTTCTAAAATTTTTGTAAATCTTCTATATCATTTAAATACATATTTTGGAAGTTTTGTAAAATACATATTTTGAAAGTCTTTTAAAATGTTAGGAATTGTGAGATCTTTTGAAATCTTCAGAAATTTTTTAAAAACCTCGAAACGTTTGTGAAATCTTTGAGATCTTTGTGAAATTATGGAAATATTTATGAAATCTTCCTGAAATGTGTGAAATTTTAGTGAGGTTTTTTAAAAACTTTTGAAGTCTTTAAAATCTTTGTGAAATCGTGGAAAATCTTTCTAATATGTTTTGAAATCTTCTAAAATCTTTTAAAATCTTTAGAAATCTTCGAGACCTGTGTGAAATATTTGAAACCTTTAAGAAATATTTCAAATCTGTGAAATCTTCAAAAATCTTTTGTAATCTTCGAGATCTTAAAAATACTTCAGAAGTCTTTGTGAAATCTATTGAAATTTTTGAAATCTGTGGAATTTTTTGAAATCTCAGAAGCTTTTGTGAACTCTTTCAAATCTCTCTCAATTTAGAAAAATCTTTGAATTTTTTTTTAATATTTTGAAATTTTTGTGATTGTAAGATACTTGGAAATATTTTTAAATCTTCCAAATCTTTTAAATATTTCTGAAGTCTTTATGGAAATATTTCTGAAATGTTTGCAACTATTGTAAAATCTTTACAATATATTTGAAGTCTTTGAAATCTTTACAAAATGTCTGAAGCCTATGCAATCTTTTAGAAATCGTTGAAAATATTTGTAAGGTGTTTTGAAATCTCCTAAAATCTTTTAAATCTTTTAAATTGTGGGATCTACTGAATTATTCAGAAATATTTTTTTTAAAAAGTCGAAACCATCGTGAAATCTTTGTAAAATTATGGAAATGTTTATGAAATTTTTGAAATCTTTCTGAAATGTTTGCAATTTTTGTGAAATCTTTTGAAATCTTCGAAAACTTTGTGAACTTTTTCATACCTTTCTCAGATCAGGGAGCTCTTTCTGAAATATTTGAAATCTTTCTGAAATGTTTGTCATTTTTGTCAATTTTCTTCAATACTTTTTAAGTTATTAAAATCTTTGTAGAATTGTTGAAAATATTTGTAACATCTTTGTGAGTCTTCCAAAATGTTTGTTAAATCTTTTAAAATATTTTTAATTTATGTCAAGTCTTTCTAAAATTTTTAAATCTGAAATTATTGTGAAATCGTAGAAAATCGTTATAAGATGTTTTGAAATATTTTTAAACGCTTGAAATCTGTCAAATCTTTAGAAATATTCAAGAGCTTCGTGAAAATTTTAAAATATTTGTGAAATTATGGAAATATTTCTGAAATGTTTGAAAATTTTTGTGAAATTTTTGCAAATTTTTTGAAGTCTGAAATGTTTGAAATCTGATAAAATATTTTTAAATATTCTAAATCTTTTTAATATTTCTGAAGTCTTTGTGAAATTTTTGAAATGTGTAAGATATTCTCAATTCCCCAGAAATCTTTCTAAAATGTTTACAATTTTTTTGAAAACTTTTCAAAACTTTTGAACTCTGAAATTCTTCTTACATCGTTGAAAATCTTTGTAATATGTTCTTAAATTTTCTAAAATCTTTTGAAATCTAAAGAAATATTTTGAAAAACTGCGATATCTTTGTGAAATTATGGAGACATTTGAAATCTTTAAAATCTTCCTGAAATATTGGGAATTTTTGTGAAATATTCTCGAATCTTTTGAAATATTTGAAATCTGTGAGATCTTTTGAAATCCTGGAAATATACCTTGAACCGGACTCAATAAAATAGAAATACTTACCAGCAAATCTCAGATTATTTAGAGTCCAAAGAGCCCACTTTAATTTCAATTCAAATCTGAAAATGCTGTTGTATTTACTCAGTGTTTCATCATTTAGAAGCATATTAATAGGCCAACCAATTGCATAATGTAAAGAGATTCCATTCACTGCATGCAGAACATGATGAGTTCGTACATTATCAACTGTAATCGACCAACGAGAACTTGTATCAGGCCACTCTTCAGAAATAACTTCTTCTAAGATGCCGGTTAAAAAGTAAGAATTATTCCACATAATGTTCGACTCGATCTGCAAATTATTTTAAAATACAACTCTTTTTCATGTTAAAAGAACGCTGTATTTATTCAAACATAAGTAGAATCACCTCACTAAACATCTGATTGCAGAACCTGTTCATTATATGACCTCGCTCCATCATGTAGACACTCCTCATTAATTTAAGATTCTCCTCCAATTTATACTCCCTTATCATTATCTCTTTAACTAGTTTACTCGCACTAATGTATCTAAAGTCTAAAATTCTCGAAAGGGCATTTTCGAAAACTTTTCTCAGTGGTAATATTGAGTTCGATATCAGTTCAAATCTGAAGTGAAATGTTAGATAATAGGAGAGATTTAACAGGGTGTCTACTCAAATCTTGGAAAAAAATGCCTAGACAATTCCAGGTTTTTTTCCACAAATCTCAGATTTTTCCAGGCATAATTTTTCATAGTACTACATTAAATTCAATTTAAACCGCTTCGAATTCCTAACTTTTCAAGTAAAATAATTTGATTATCAACAATATGGATGAATTTTTAACCAAATAGTTGCATTTACAACCAAAAAAGATTAATTTTCAATTATAAAAGATCAATTTCAACCAAATAGTTGAATTTTGAACTGAAAATATCACTTTTTACCAAAAAAATGGAATAGATAAATTTTCAGTTCAAAAAATTAATATTACAAAAAAATTTGAAACCAAAGTGATGTATTTATAACTGAATTAATAAATACTCAATTGGGACAAATTAATTTTAAAACAAAAAGATGAATGATTAGAAAAAGTTTTTAACTTTCAACAAACAAGATTAATTTTCAGGTAAAATGATGAATATTTAATTATAATACTTAAATTTTCAATCAAAAAGATGAATTTTCGAACATCAAGATTAATTTTGAAAAAAGAAAAAGATTTTTCAACCCAATAGTTGAATTTTAACTAAAAAGATCAATTTCGAACCAAACTGATGAATTAAAACAAAAATTAATCTTCACCTGGGATAGTGGAATTTTAAACAAAAAATATAAATTTTCAACTAAAATGATGAATCTTCAACTGAAATAGATGAATATTAAACCAAAAAGATGAATTTTCAACTTAAAAGATTATTTTCTATCAAAAAACAAGAATTTTTATTTAAAAAAGAGACTTTTTCAACGAAAAAGATAAATTTTTAACTAAAATGATGGGATATTTAATTGAAGTAATTACATTTTCAGTTTTAAAATAACAAATTTAAAAAAATAATTATGTTTTGAAATAAACTGATAGAGTTTCAACTAAAATGATGAATCTTCAACTGGAATAGTTAATTATTAAACCACAAAGACGGATTTTCAAAAAAGAACATTATTTTCTACCAAAATCACGAATTTTCAACTAAAAAGGAGACTTTTTCAACCCGAAAGATAAATTTTTAACTAAAATGATCAATATTGAATTGGAATACT
>NC_046658.1:108473225-108490441 GCF_010883055.1 Belonocnema kinseyi | reverse complement strand
ATATTTAATTGGAAAAGTTACATTTTTATTATAATTGTAAATATTCAACTGCAATGGTTGGATTTTGAACAAAGATAAGAATTTTGAACTGAAATTATAAATCTTCAACTGGAATAGTTACCAACAAGATGAATTTTCGAACACCAAAAATTATTTTCAAACGAGAAGATTAGTTTTCTAAAAAAAAAAACGATTTTTCAAACAAATAGTTGAATTTTAATTAAAAAGACCAATTTTGTACCAAACTGATAAATTTTCAAATAAAATTATGAATCTTCAACTGGAATAATTATATTTTAAATAAAAAATATGAATTTTCAACTAAAAAGACTAATCTTCAGCTAAAATAGTTGAATATTAAACCAAAAAGATTAATTTTCAATAAAATGCATGAATTTTCAAATAAAAATTATACATTTCCAAGCAAAAATTTTTATTTAAGAAAGTTAATGTTCAGTCAAAAAGATGAATTAAACAAAATATATATAAAATATTTAATTGGAACAGTTACATTTTCAGTTAAAATGATAAATCTTCAACTGGAATGTTTGAATTTTAAACAAAGAGATGAATTTTTAACTAAAATTATGAATCTTCAACTGGAATAGTTGAATATTAAACCAAAAAGATGCTCTTCAATAAAGACGACTATTTTCTACCAAAATCATGAATTTTCAACTAAACAAGATACTTTTTCAACAAAAAAGATAAATTTTTAACTAAAATGATGGAATATTCAATTGAAGTAGTTACATTTTCAGTTTTAAAATAACAAATTTAAAAAATTAGTTACATTTTGAAATGAAATGATGGAGTTTCAACTGAAATGTTGAATCTTCCACTGGAATAGTTCAATCGTAAATAAAAAGAGATAAAATTACAAATGAAATGATTAATCTTTATCTAGAATTATTGAATTTTCAACCAAAAAGATAAAGTTCTGACCATGAAGATTAATTTATAAAAAAAAACGCAATTTTAAAAGAAATAGATAACGTTTCAACCAAAAATATAATAGTTATATTTTTAATTAAAAAATTAATACTCAACCATAGAGATGAATTTTCAAATTAAATTAGGGAATATTCAATTAGAATAGTTACATTTTCATTTTAAAAAATCAAAAACGAAAAAAAAATGAAAATTAAACCAGTTTAACAAATAGTTAAATTTTCAGTAATAGAAATTGATTTTCCGCCAAAGAAAAAACGAATTTTGGATCAGAAAGATAATGACTGCTCAAACAAAAAGATTAATTTTATATAATTAAAGAACGAATTTTCAAGAAAATACATGAATTTTGAACCGGAGAATTGAATTTTCATCTAAAAACGATCAATTTGCAAAAAACAGAATAGTTAAATTTTCAGTTAAAAAAATAAATTTCAAACAAAAAAAAAAACAAATAATTTTCAATAAAATTTAAAATACAGTAATATAAAGCTACTTTGTTCAATGAAGAATCATTGTTATTTAAATTAAGATTGCAATTTAGACCAAAATTAAGCACGCTAACGAAAAAAACCCTGACTTAAACAAAAAATCCCTGATATTTCCAGGTTTTCCATGCAGGGTAGACGCCTTGTTTAAATATAAAAATACAAGAACTTTCAAAATAGATTAATTACCTGACAAAAGATTCCGTCTTTTTATTTCCCTCAGATTTCAAATCTGTTTCATCAACAGTATCTGCTCGACTTTCATCGATCGGCAAATAACTTTCAAAAGCCTTCATCAAAAATGGATTATCCGATATCGAAGCCTGATGCAGAATACTCTGATCGGCAATCTGAAAAAAGTGAGTCTGCACTTTTGGCACCACTATATCCGTCGTATCACAAGAAACATTGTATTTTGAAGATTCAGATGCTACTTCTCTGCGAAATTCCTCGTTTAAAGTTACTTTTCTTGCTGTAACAAAATATACTATTTAACAGAAAAATTTGCCTGTCTTCTTTAAACAAATCGACTAGTTTCTGCAAGTATTAACTTGAAAATCAACTTGCCATTTCGATCATTCATGGTGTCCCACATATCAGAGAGACGGTCCAAAGTAACAAGCAGTTCGATACTACGACCCATTTGGCAAACTTTTTGCAATAAAAGTTGCATTATTGGATCCTTTGCACATTTTTCGTCTAATTCTCTTACTGCGAATCTTTTGTACAACTTCCCTTCTTCTTGAGATCTTCTCTCCCTCTCTCTAAATAATTTAATTACAATTTATATAAATGAAAATATTAGCCAGGATGTTTAGCGATTCTTGGGAAAAAAATTCAAGGTGTTTTTCCAGGTCATAAGAAATCAAGTTTTTTACAGGTCTTATTTTTTTGTAAGTCGAATAATAAAATAAACATTTGTTATAGATTTAAAAAAATTAGCCATTGCTTTTTTTATTGACGCAAAAGAATTAGAATACGCCATGTTCACTGATTACCAAAATAAAAAAATAAGTTACGATGTTTTAATGATATTATACAAGTATACCATGATAAAATTCTACGAAATAGCGAATCATTTCATTTAGCAGGAATAAAAAAAACTACTTTGGACATAGCAAAATATGAACTTCATAAAATTCATTTTCTTTAAATTGTGCCACGTCCAAAGAACATTTAAAGTATTAAAGTAAATTTTAAAATCAACTCTAAAAAATTATCTACAGTCTTGTATTTTATTAAATGCTTGAGTAAAATAAATGATTAGGAATTTTTTGAATTTTTAGAAATATTAAAAATTGTACTTTAAAGGTTATTTTAAAATTCGATAATATTTTCCAAAATATCACTTAATCCTAGATGATGTCCAGCCTCAAAATAAAATTTTAAAATTCTTTACAAATTTTAGGTAATTAGTTCGTATATTAAAGAATATTACTAAAAACAAAAAACTGCGAATTCATAATCCAATATTTAAATACCTTTTTAAATTTAGTTAGTTTTTTTATCAGTCTTTTTACAATGATTACTCTCGAAACCTGGTAGTTCCCAAGTCTTTGAAGACTTTGAAATCGTTCAAAATTTTGTAAATCGTTTGAAATAATTATGAAATCTTTACAAAATTTACGAAATCTTTAAAATGAATTGAATTGAAGAATTGAAAATGCTTTTTTTTTGTTTGAAATAATAAAAAAAAAATAAATAAAATGTGTTGTATGGAAATTCGTTCTTTAATGCTATACGATTAATCTTCTCCTTTGAGCAATCATCATTTTTCTGGTTGAAAATTCGTTTTTTCTTTGGCGGAAAATTAATTTTTATTACTGAAAATTTAACTATTTGTTAAATTGGTTTAATTTTGATTTTGTTGTTGTTGATTTTTTACTAATAATATAACTATTCTAATTGAATATTCAATAATTTAAGTGGAAAATTCATCTCTACGTTTGAATATTAAATTTTAAATAAAAAATTTAACTATTACAATTTTGGCTGAAACATTATCTATTTCACTTAAAATTCCGTGTTTTTTTTTTTTCTTTAGAAATTAATCTTCATGGTTAGAACTTCATATTTTTTGTTGAAAATTCAATAATTCTAGATAAAGATTAATCATTTTAGTTGAAGATTCATCTCTTTGTTTAAAATTCAAACATTCCAGTTGAAGATTGATCATTTTAACTGAAAATGTAACTTTTCCATTTAAATATTTTATCACTTTATTTAAAAATTCAACCTTTTTCTGAACATAACGTTTTTTAACTGAAAATTTAACTTAACATTTTTTGTTTGGAAATGGGTTCAAAAATTCAACTTGTGCAAAATATTTCGAAGTCGTTTGAAATATTTAAAACCTTTTGAAATCTATGCCACATCTTTTGTATTCATTATAAAATCTTCCTTTGTAAATGCTTTTAAAATCGATGAGATATTTATGAAATCTTTTGAAGTCATTTGAAATTGTTGAAATATTGATGACATTTTTAAAAACCTTTTGAAATGTTTATAAAATCTTTTAAAATTATTTGAATTTTTTTGGACATAGTTGTAAAATCTTTCTACAATTTTTATAAATTTTTTAAAACCTTTAAATATCTAAAATCTTTTTAAATCTCTAAAAAAAAGTCGTTGTGAAATCATTAAAATCGTTGTGAAATATTTTTAAATCTCTGCAAAATGTTTGAAATCCTTGAAATCATTTAAATCTTTTTGAAATCTGTTTGAAATCTTTTGATGTCTTTGAAATCTTTCTAAAATCTTCCTTTGTGAAATGATTCGAAATCGTTTGATATCGTTGAAATAAATGGAATATTTACGAGATCTTTTGAAATCTTTCTGAAATCTATTGAAACTTTTTGTTTCTAATCTTTGATACCTTTTTAAATCGCTGTGAATTTTTTTTTAAATCTTTCAAACATTTTTCTTTGTGAAATATTTTTAAATAGTTCAAAATCTTTTTGAAATCTGTATAAAAACGTTAAAAATCAATGGAACATTTAGAATCTTTCTGAAAATTTCAAAATCTACTAAAATCTCTTAAAACCTTTCGAAATCTTATGAAACCTTTGTGAAATCTTTAAAATACATATACAATTGTTTAAAAACTGTGAAATCTTTGAAATCATTGAAATATTTTTTTTTTATCGAAATTCCAGTGAAATCTTTGAAAGTATTAAAATATTTGTGAAATCTTTCTAAAACCTTGCTTTTTGATACATACTAAAGTCGTAGAAATACGTATGGCATTTCTTATATCTTCTAAAATCGTTTGAAATCGTTGGAATATTTAAAATCTTTATTAAATCTTTTAAAATATTTTGAAATCTTTCGTAAATGTTTGTGAAATCTTAAAAATTTGTTACACACACCTTTTAACATTTTTTAAATTGAAAATTAAACCCAATAGCTGTATTGTACATTGAAATAAATACTTATTCAATTTAAATCTCTTGAAACCTTTTTGAGTGTTTCGAAATCTTTTGTAAAATGTTTATTTAATCTTTTTAAATGTTTCTTCAAAATGGGATGTTTCTTTAATAATGTATAATATAAATTTTTTTTATAATTTAAAAATGGATGTCTTAAAAGCAAAGAATAAAAATAATGATTCAAATTCAAGTTTCAAATACAAAATTAAAGGAGAATTGCGGGGTTTCAAGGTCGCTAGCTATCCTGAATTGTACCAAAAAATTACAAAGTATGAATATTTCTAGTACCTGACGATTACGAATTCTTCTCTCCAATCTTCGAGACGACCTTCGCTTAACCAAGCGTCTATTATATTTAAATAAACTGTAATAGCAGATAAATATAAATTCGCGCACATATTCGTCCTCTCGTGACTACTGGAATTTTGCATCTCATGGTAAAGAGTAGAAAGTAGTTTTGAAGTTCGAATCCAATTCGAACAAGTTTCCCAATTTGCGGTTACCGATTGATGAATTTCGTGGAGCATTCGGACAAAATTCAAATGCTTTCTTAACTCTTTCGAAATGGTGAGAAATGTATTCGAACCCTCTGCAATAAATTTAATTTTCTGATTGATATAAGAAGTTTTAGTCAATTATTATAATTCCATTCACAGAGAATATATAATAATCTAACCTTGTGCCATAAATTTTTGCTCTATTCTCACGACTTCTTCTTTCATCCTAAGCAAATATTGCTGCACTGCAGCATTGTAGGCTTCATAAGTCAAAGGCGGTTTTTGAATCTCTTCAGACTCAATACCTCGGGAATATAATTTTTTTCCAAACTCTTCAAGTTCATGAATTATCCCGAAGTAGTCGCAATAAGCTAGCAAAATACTTTTAAAAGATGCCTGTAAAATAACCGAATTTCTAGTGTGCACATTTTTTTAAAGTTCAATATTAATTCTAATTGTAATCAAACTTACGACAGTCAAACTTGGTATCGATATATTATCCCTAATCGAAAATTCGAGAGCATTTTGACTCTGAAATATTGCCATTGGCTCTTGCACATGAAACATCCATAATAATTCTCGGCAAACTTGATATTCGCTGAGAGTGCTAATTATGCACGGACTTTTTAGAGTATTCTTCCGCCTGAAAAATGATTGAATTATTCCAGCGATTTTGACTTCCTTTAAAAGAGAAAAGATTGATGATTTTTTGTTTTATTTTACCAAAATTCACAGAGAGTTGCACTCGGAACTTTACTGGTGTTTTGGTGCTGGTGCCAATCAAGTTCATTCCACCAAGAATGTTGAACATTAGTTGCCAGCCAATTTCTGGAGGCAAATTCGTCAGTTATACACTTCGATAATTTGTGTACCGTATGGTCCGTACTTTTAGCCTCGATAGGAATCAAATCTTTACTTGATAAAGGAATTTCTTGATCGGCTTTTGATGATTCGACGCCTTCTACTTCGTCATCTGACCAGTCCTGAGTTCAAATAGAAAAGATTATAATCAGAAATATTATCGTATAAAATAATCAGCAGGAATTATATCGACCCTCGGAAATAAAATCAAAGTTTCTAGCGATTCTGGGGAACAAAATTCAAGATCTTTTTTCAGGTTTTCCAAATGAGGGAATCAAACTTTTCCAGATAGACTTTTTTTACATCAAATAATGAAATAAAAGTTTGTTAGATGTAAAAAAATGAGCAATTCATTCTCTTATTGATAAATATTTTCAATGAAAGCAGAAGTATAAATAAACAAATTCTTAATAACGGACATCAGAAACCAAAATTCTTCAAAGGAGGGAAAATAAGGTGATTTTTCAAGAAAATAAGGAAATAATTGACAGTTGACTTTTAAAGGCGAAAAAAGAATAAAAAATAATTGCAACCAAGAAAGATAAATTTTCAATCAAATAATTGAATTATTATTGATTATTGATGATTTGGTTGAAAATATCTTTTTGGTTGTAAATTTAACTTTTCATGCTGATACTTCAATTGTTTTATAAAAAATTCGTCCTTTTGACTTCAAATTCAACTATTTGGCTGAAGATTGCCTATTTTCCTCTTTTTCCCGTATTTATAGAATTCATCTTTTCCCCCCTTGGAAATGTAAAACTTTACATGTGTTAAATAACCTTTTAATAATTATTGCCACATAAATGCGACCAAATTTGATATAACATTGTATTATTACAAATTGATTTTACCTCTAGCTTTAAAGGAAAAAAAACATTTTTAGTACCTAATTTTTTTTTTTTTTTTGCTTTGAACAAATCAACTTTTCAGTGCGGTCGTAGGCAAGGGAAATCCTGGAAATCAGGGAAAAGTCCGGAAATTTTGTCGTCAGTGAACCTTAGGGATTGTAAAAAGAATCTGATAAAAGGCAGGGAAAGGGCACTTGAATTAACTGAGAATTAGACTTTACAATTTTTTATTTCAAATTTTTGTATTCCATTTATAAAAGATTCTGTTATATTTTTAGTTAGAATTTTATTGTTTGGTTACAAATTCGAAAATTTTATTTAAAAGTCATCCCTTTTGGTTAAAAATTCCTCTTGTGCGTTGAAAACTCAACCATTTTGGTAGAAAATTAACTATTTTGGTGAGAATCCATATTTTGCTGTTGAAAATAAAAATGAATTTTTATTTGAAAAGTCAACTATTTTTTCGAAAACTTATCTTTTCGATTTAAAAATGTATCTCTTTTGATAGAAATACGATCTTTTTCGGCTATCAATAAAACTGGTTTAAATTAATCTTTTTTGGTTGATTCAACTATTTTGTTTCAAAGTTCCTCTTTTTTGGGTTAAATTAAACTTTTTTTAAATTAAAAATTAAAATCTTTTTTGGTTAACATATCAACTATTACATTATTCGTTGAGAATTCATTTTTTTGTTAAAAATTACAGTAATTAGTCGAACGTTGACCTACTTTGTTCAAAATTCATTTTTTATAGAAGATTTGTAATTTTAGTTGAAAGCTAATTTTGTTCTTGTTCATTCGTCTTTTTGATAGAAAATTAATATTTTCGGATTAAAAAATCGACTGCTTTGTCTTTTTTGTAGAAAACGAACCTTTTTGGTTTTGTTTGGTTGATAATTCATGTTTGTAGCTAGAAAATTAAACTATTTAATTAAAAATTCAAATATTGTGTTAAAAAACTAATTATTTTGTTGAAAATTCAACTCAGGTTCAAAAATGGAATATTTTGCTCTACATTTTTTTTGTTTAATAATAAGTAATATATTTTTTGTTGAGAATTCATCTTGCTGTTGGAAATTCAACTTTTCAGATGGCAAATTCGACTATTTTGTTGAAATTGCAACGATTTTGTTGAAAATTCAAATATTTCGTTAAAAAATCATATTTTTTGGTCGAAAATTCAACTGATTTGTTGAAAATTTGTCCTTTTGGGCTGAAAATTCACCTTTCTTCATTGAAAATTCAACACTCTGTTAATTTAATAAGATTATTTGGTTAAAAATTCATATTTTTTTAATCAGGATTCAACTATTTTCTTTAGAAATTAAATTTAAAATGGAAAATATTTTTTCATGGAAATATCTACTATTACATTATTCGTTGAGAATTCATTTATTTGTCGAAAATTCAAGTACTTTGTTGAAGGTTAACCAACTTTGTTAAAAAAATCCTGTTTTGTTGTAGAAGATTTATCATTTTAGTTGAAATTTTATCTCGTTGGTTAAATTTTAAAGTATTTGTTTGAAAATTCGTTTTTTAAAAATTCTTTTTGATAAATTAATATTTTCGGGTTGAAAAATCAACTGCTTTGTAGAAAATTCATCTTTTTGGTTGAAAAGTTAAGTTAGGTTAAAAAATCAGCTATTTGTTTAAAAAACTTTTATAGTTTGTTGAAAATTCGCCTTTTTCATAGAAAATGAATCTTCTTGTTTGAACATTCTTTTTTTGTTCTTAAGAATTCATGTTTGTAGCTAGAAAATTCAACTATTTAGTTAATAATTCAACTAGTGTGTTAAAAATTAATTATTTTATTGCAAAATTTTTGTTGTTTTTGAAATATTAATTATTACATTTTTTGTTGAGAATTAATCTTTCTGTTGTAGTTTCAACTTTCTCCCAACAAATGTAAATACTTGGTTCCAAATGCAACTGTTTTTGATTGAAGTTAATACTTTTGTCGAAAAAATCGACCATTTGTTTGAAAATTCATCTTTGTTCATTGAAAATTGAACGATTTGCTTGAAAATTCAAATATTTTGTTAAAAATAAAAATATTTCGTTGAAAAGTCCTCTTTTTGGTAAGCAATTCAACCATTCTGTTAAAAATTCGTCTATTCATGCAGAAAATTCATCAGCGAAAGAGTTTTTTTACACACAAAAAATCGTTCTATTATTTAAAAAACTGAAAAAATATTGTTTCCTTGGCTGAATTGAAAATATCGAACATTTCATTTGACATAACTCTGAGTAAAAAGCATTATCTACACTGAAATGTGTTATCAAATATTTTGTTTAAATCTTAATCCGCACGAAGTGAATTATGTTTTTATAATATGAATAAATCAATTTTGATACTGTATTTGCGCGTTTTAAAATTATATTAATTGAACTTTATTATGCTTGCTTTATAAAAATTATACTAAGTGGCTACAATATTTATTAATCTAATATTAAATCGAATAAGAATTGATATGTAAATGTGACTTACAGAATCGCTGGTGCTTTGGTAATTAGAAAAGAATTCGTCCTGGCCTTCTTTTAGATATCGTGCCCAGTCGATGCTTTCCGGTTTGTTATCGTCCGAAGGGACATTTGCGATTTGTTCCAAATTTGCCAGATCAGATTTGCTCGTATCGGTAGACAAATTGAATAAAAGAGATAAGAGGGACCATTGTAAATCATACTGCGGATGTCTCTCAAAATCGAAATTATTCAGGAACGAATCAACGAGTTCCTGAAACTTTTCCGCGATTTCGTACTTGGCATGAATTTGAAACTTTTTCACTACCTCGGAGATCTCTTTTCTCACTTGATGACCATTAACCGAGAGGTATCGATGATGTTTAATTTGGGAGAGAGCATAACGCTCACATAAAATGAATCCTTCTTCATCCTCCTTAGAAACATATTTTAATAGATAAGCGAGTTGTAATAATTTTCGTATGAAATTTTAATATGATTAATTAATAAAATAATAAAAGTGCTAAACTGTACCGAATTAGTCTTCAATTATAAAAATTGAGTATAAATAGGGTGACCAGATGGCTTGAATCCAATTTTACTAAGGGCACATTAGGGGTCGTTCATAAAGTAAATTAACAATTTGAGGGGACGTGGACCCGCCGAAAACTACTGCGCTTTCTGATGATAAATTTTGAGCAAGATAAACTGGGAATTCTTCCAAATATTTATGATTAAAAGTTAATTTTTTGTTTTTTAAAAGTCTACTATTATATTTTTGGTTCGACAATCTAATTGCTTGGTTAAAAATCCTACTTTTTGCTTGAAAATTTAATTATTTTGTTAAAAATGCAACTGTTTTCTTCAAAAGTCATATTTTTGGTAAAAAATCCAAACAATTTGTTAAAATTTGAAGTATTTTGTTAAAAATTCACTTTTTTCGTTGAAAAAAACCTCTGGCGGAAAGTCTAAATAAGAAATAAAGATTCATATTTTTCTTAGATATCGAACTCATTAAAATTTTGGATGAAAATTAATTTTTTTATCTGAAAACTTAACTATTTTATTTCTGATTGAAAAAGTGTCTTTTTTCAAATAAAAACTCAATTATGTGGTTGAAAATTCATCCTTTTGTAATTTTATTGAAAATGTGTCTTTTTTCGTAAAAAAATAATCCTTTTTGGTTAAAATTGCAACTGTTTGGTTAAAGATTCATCATGTTAGTCGAAGATTCAACTATTTAGTTTTAAACGAAATTTTGTATTGAAAATTAAACAGTTTTGTAGAAAATTCCACCAAGGCTTAAAAATTCAACAATTTGGTCGAAAATCTATTTGATTGAAAATTCACTTTTAGGTTGATAATGTACCTCTTCGGCCGAAATTTTAACTATTTTGGAAAAAAGTCAACTATTCAGTTACAAATTAAAATACATATTTGAAATTTCAACTATTTGGTAAAAAATTAATTAGTTTACAAAATTATACGTATTTTTGGGTCGAAAATTCAACAGTTTTGTAAAAAAGTTTAAAATGTAAAAAAATGTTACTTTTTTAGTTTTTGTTGAAAATTGATATTTTCTATTTGAAGATGCAAATATTTGGTTGAAAATTTCTACTTTGTGACCAAAAACGCAGCTTTTTGGTAGAAAATTCAACAATTTGATTGCAAATTCACCCTTCGATTAAAAATTCATATTTTTTGTTGAAAATTTAACTATTTGATTAAAAATTAAACTACTTTTTTGAAAATTTAACTGTTTAGCAGAAAATTAATTTAGTTAAACAAATAATATTTTAGGGTTGTAAATGTACAATGTAAAAAATCTAATTATTTCATTTTTTGTTGAAAATTGAACTTTTCTAATTGTTACTACAATTATTTGGTTGAAAATTCATGTGTTTTGTTGAAGATTTATCATTTTATTTTAAAAAATTAAAACTTTAACTGAAAATTTGACTATTCTGTTTTTTGTAAAAAATAAATTTCTTTGGTAGAAAATTGAACTATTTTGTTCATATTTATTTTTATTTTTAAAATTGAAAATTTAATGTATCGCTTAAAACTGCATTTTTTGTTTTAAGGCTTATCATTTTAACTAAAAATTTGTTTCTTCAACTAAAAATGGAACTATTCTATTTCTTGTGAAAAATTTTTTAATTTTTTTTCATAGAAATGTAATCTTATTGGTTGAAAACTCAGCTGTTATGTTGAAAATTCCACTCTTTTGTTGAAAATTTCTTATTTTCGTTTGAAAATTAGTCTGTTTTCGTTGAGGATTGAACTAATTTTGTAAAAATTTGTATTTTTTGGGTGAAATATTTTCTTGAAAATAATGAAAATTCCTTTTTCCTTGGTTAAAAATTAAATGTTTCAAATGAAAATTTCATTCTTTCAGTTTTTGTTGAAAATTGTTCAGGGAAAAGTCAGGGAATTTCGAAAATGGGATTTTGTAGCAATCCTGATGAAAAATCAGAACATCGCACGAAAAATGAGAAAATGAGGACCGCGATAGAAAAATTAGGAAATATCCTAATAAATAAGGAAGTTTGGTCAACCTAAGTATAAACAAATAAAATTGTTAAGGATAGAACATAACCTAAAAAAACTCACCTGAAAGCCGGTAATGCACTCAATTAAGAGTTTTAAGTCATTACGTATATCCTCTAATATTTTTGTACCCATATTTAATTATCTCCATATACGAATAATAACATTTCCACCCGATTTATTAAATAATAACACGATTAAAACACGGGAAACGCGACAGATAGACACGATTGACGTTTGTGCAACAAACATGAACTACCACAAGTTTCAAATCTTACCGGTAATTTTAACCGATGTCATTAAATGACCTATAAAATAAGAAATTTTCGGAAACTTTCTTCTTTTCACAATGATAAAAACACGTTGTTAGCTCTGGAAAGTAAGTAATTTAACATGAAAAGAAACCTTTTTATTTGTATTTTTCGTTTTTGTAATTGCAATCAATTGCAGTGTATTGCAGGTTATGGACGCGGTTGTGGAAATTAGAAATTAGGTTGTCGATATGGAATATAATTTGACAAACAGGTTTAATTGGGGTTTCTGCAAGAGTTTCTGATAGATTATAAACAGGATAGAAAGCGGTTGATATTTCTGTTTGTGGATTACGGTGGTTTTATTCATTCATGTGTTGATTTGAAGTTGAAAAATATGAAAAAAAGTTTGCGTAATGGCGATAACAGTTAACAGTATTACATATATACACAATTAATAGGTCCTAATAAAAAGAGAATCCAGAGATTTTCGGAGTTTTTGGACAATAAGAAGAAACAAAAGGAAGAGGCATGCCAAGGAATTTATGATACGATGGAGTTGAAGGTGTGGGTCGAGGGTATTCAACGCATTGTTTGTGGTGTCACAGAAACTACCACTTGTCAGGTGAATCATTTTTATTTATTTTATTCAATTATAGTATTTTTAGTCTAGAAGTAGGCGAAATGTATTTTTCTATTCAAATTGAGATCACATATCGTAAATGTTTTATATGGTACGATTTTTAGCAAGTTTTTTTGGGTTAAATTTGGTAGGTTCTAAATTTCGTTAGCATTATTCGCGGGCCTCAAATGATTTGGATGTTAATTGCCTTGAACACAATTTTCAAGCTTTGAAAACTTCCGATTTTATATTCAGAGTATCCACTAGTCAGGGAAAACCTGGAAGTCAGGGGAAATTCAAGGAAAAAGTTTGCGATTTTGAAAAAAGGCAAAAGCTTGTGAATTTCTGTGAGAAGTACTTTAAGGAATAGTGAAGGACAACCCGGGCTACACCACAATCACTTTGTTTTAAACCACTTTTGAGTCACTTTTTTAAGATAAAATAACTATAAACAGTTTTTTAAATAAAAAGGTCACCTATTTTTAAATTTTCTTGAATTCTTTTGAAATATTTTAGAGCATTTAAAATGATTCCTAGCATTTTGAACAAATTTAAATCATTTGAAGCCATTTCAAAGGATTTCGAAACATTTAGAGTATTTTTTTAAATGCCAAGTGAATGTTATGAGCTTTACAAAGTTTCAAGAGATTTCAAAGGATTTGAAATATTATAGAGTTTTTCAAAGGATCGCCAGAATTTTTGAATAGATTTAAATTATTTTGAAGGAATTCCAAAGGATTTTAACTTTTTTATATTATTTAAAAAAGTTCCCAGGAATTTTCAACAGCATTAAAAAAAATCTAATGAATTCAAAGCATTTATATGAAATTTTCAATTAATTTTAGTAATTTTATGTAATTTCAAAGGATTTGTAATATTTTATGATATCTTAAAAGATTCCCAGGGATTTTTGAAAGCTTTAAACAGTTTCAATTTGAAATATTTGAGGTTTTTCTAAAAATTTCCAAGACGTTTTTTAAGAGATTTACGAAGTTTTCAAGGGATTTTAAAAGATTTTTAATGATCTAAATGCTTTTGAAATATTGTAGGTGCTTTTGAAAACTTCAATAAATATTCAAGATCTTTACAAAATTGCAAGGGATTTCAAAGTATTTCAAAGGATTTGATATATTTTAAGGTATGTAGAAAGATTCCAATGCATTTTCAAGACATTTCCAAATTTTTAAGGGCTTTCAAAAGTTTCAAGAGATTTCATACGATTTTTAAAGGTCTTGAAATTCTTGTGGATATTTTTTAAGATGCCAAGAAATTTGGAATCAATTTCATAGATTTAATTAGGAGTTGAAAGGATTTGAAATATTTTAGGATATTTTAAAAGATTACAAAAAATTTTGAATAGAAAATTCAAGGGCAGTTTTAAAAGCTTTAAAAAGTTTCAAGGGCCTTCAAAATATTTGAAAGAATTGGACATATTTGAGGTTTTTCTAAAAATTTTCCAAGACGTTTTTAAGAGCTTTAAGAAGTTTTCAAGGGTTTTTAAAAGATTTTTCATGATTTAAACGAATTTGAAATATTGTAGGTCATTTTCAAAATTCAAAAAAATATTCAAGAGTTTTTAAAAATTGAAATGGTTTTCAAAATATTTCAAAGGATTTAAAAGTTTATAGAGTTTTTGGAAAAATTCCTAGGACTTCTCAAGAGCATTATAAAAATCAAGGGATTTCAAATGACTTGAAATGTTTGGGGATATTTTTAAAAAGTCCAACAAATTTTCAATAATTTTCAGTAATTTAATATGATTTCAAAGATTTTTTAATATCTTAGGGTATTTTAAAAGATTTCTAGGCTGGTGAAAGCTTTAAAAAGTTTCAGGTGATTTAAAACGATATTTGATGGATTTTCGAAAAATTACAAGGTATTTTTAAAAGCTTTACTAATTTTCACGAGCATTCAAAAGATTTCAAAGAATTTAAAACATTTGAGGTTTTTTTACATATTCCATGGCATTTTCAAGAGCTTTAAAAAGTTTCAAGGTATTGAAAAAGATTGGAAATTATTTTAAACGATTTGAAATTCTTGAATTATTTTAAAAATTCCAATAAATACTCAATAACTTTACAAAATTGCAAGGAATTTCAAAAGATTTCAAACAATTTAAAAGATTTTACAGTATTTAACAAATGATTTCAAAGGACTTCAGATATTTTATGGCATTATAAACGATTTCAAGGCAGTTTAAAAATATTTAAAAAGTTACAAAGGCTTTCAAAAGATTTACAATATTTTAGAATTTTTTAAGACTCCAAGGCATTTTAAAAAACTTCTAAAAGTTTTCAAGGAATTAAAAAAATTTTTAATGATGTAAAAGGACTTGAAGCATTGTAGGTGATTTTATAAATTTCAAGAAAAATTCAAGAACTTTAGGAAGTTTCAAGAAATTTAAAAATTTGCAAAGGATTTCATATATTTTAAGTTATTTTAAAAGGTTCCATTGCGTTTTCAAGATGTTTCAAACTTGTTGAGGGGTTTGGAACTATTGAAAAAGATTAAAAATATATCACGTGTTTTAAAATATTCCAAGAAATTTCCAATTGATTTAAATAATTGAAAGGGTTGTTAAAAAATTTGAAAGATTTTAGGGTATTTTAAAAAATTTCCAGGAATTTTGAAAAGTTTAAAATAATCACGAAAGATTTAAAAAGAATTTGAAATTTCCTATGGGGTTTTAATTAGATTTAATAATGAAAGTTATTCTAAAGAATGTTAGGGTATTTTAAAAATTCCAATAAAGATTTTAATAGTTTTAAAACATTTCAAGGAATTCAAAATTATTTCAAATTATTTGAAATGTTGTACAATATTTTTTAAAAATCCAAGAAGTTTCCAATTACTTTCAGTAATGCAATAGCATTTCAAAGCATTTAAAGTATCTTAGGGTATTTTAAAAGATTCCAAGGCAGTTGTAAAAGCTCTAAAAATTTTCAAGAGATTTTAAAAGATTTTAAAGGATTTTAAATATTTGAGTGTCTATAACAAAACTCGAAGCCATTTTAAGAACTCTAAAAAGTACCGAAATTTCATTTTATATATTTTCAACTATTTAAAAAGATTTTGATGCATTTTAAAGAGCTTTAAAAAGTTTCAAGGTATTTGAAAAGGTTTCAAAGGATTTAAAATATTTTAGGAGTTTTAAACCATTCAATTGAATTTTTAATTCATTTAAATAATATCAAAGGAATTTCAAAGAATTTTAAATATTCTAGAATATTTTCAAATACACTAAGCCACGTTTAAGAAATAAAAAAATTTCAAGAGATTTCCAAGGATTTTAATAATTTTAAGGGATTTGAAATATTTAATTTGAATGTAAAGAATTTTTTGAATCCTTTGAAATGCTCTTCAATTTTTTTAATTCATTTGAATTTCTCCAAATTCACTCAATTCAACTTAATTTATTTATTTTACTGAATTTGATTAATGTTTTCATACTTTTTAATTGTTTTAAATTCACTTGAATTTTGATTATATTCACCTTAGATTTTTCTGATTTTCATCGAGTTCTTCTTATTTCCCTTTGATTCCTATCAATTCAGTCCAATTTGACTTAAATCAATGACATTTCTTCCAATTAGTCTGAATTCTTTTGAATCTAACTTAAATTGTTTTAAATTCTTACAAATCGTATTTTTTTGAATACTTTTAAATTCAAAAGAACTTTAGTGACTTTTAGTCACTTTTTTTTGTTTAAATATGTCTTTTTTCACTGTCTTCAAGTAAATCAGGCTACGACAGCCCTGAGAATAACAAATAAAAAAAAATGAATGTATTTTAATTTAAAATTGTTTCATTGCCTTTATAAAAGATTCTATATTAAAAAATTTGCAAGGTTATAATTTTGGTCTTTAAATATTAATGATCAGGGAAATGAAAGATTTAAAAAAATATATGTCTTTCAGGATGTGGTTTATGCACTGGCACATGCCACGGCTCAAACCGGAAGATTCACCCTGATTGAACGCTGGCGAACTAGCGAGAGACTTCTCGCTCCTTATGAGAACCCTCTAAAGGTTTGTAAAAATAATTGAATATCATGGTGGCCGCTGGACCGGGAAACCTGGAAAACCAGGAATTTTATGAGACCGGGAAAAACCGGGAATTTAAAGTGAATTTATTTTTTGACCGGGAATTTTACAACATTTTTAGAATAAAAATGTTGTCTAGATTTGATTTCAAACGTTTTTTAAATAATTTGTTAAATTGTGATTTTTATAAATTTTTATATCATTCTATTTTATAT
>NC_046658.1:108464470-108473125 GCF_010883055.1 Belonocnema kinseyi | reverse complement strand
TTCTATTTTATATCATTCAGTTTAGAATGCTTAATTTCAAAAATCTTTCACTTTAAAAATTTTCCATTTTAATTTTTAAGCATATATTTATAAATTTATATTTTAATTCTTGAAAAACAAGGTGGCTGCCGGAAATTTTACGAATTTTCAGAAGAAAAATCTACCCAAGTTCTATTTTAATAGTTTTTTAAAATAATTAAAGTGCAGTAAATAAATGCAGTAAATATAAATAAATAAATCATTTTAAATTTCCTATAATTTTATTTTTAAATACAAATTTTCATGATTTATCAATAAATTTTTTTAATTCAGTGTCTCGGATCTTCCTTTATATTATTTTTTATAATAAATTTAATTAATAAATTTATTAATATATTATTTCTGTTAATTTTTTTTTAGTTATTAAAAAATGTAAACGTGGCTTTTACCTTTATCAACTTAAAAATAACTCCATATTAATATAGTAGTAATTAAAGGTTTTTATTAAATTTAAAATATTGTATGAATTTAAATTATTTAATTTTCAACCTATTTAATTTGAAATTTCTTAATGTAGAAACAGAGTAAGTATTTAATATTTAGCAATATTTCTCTGTTCATTTAAAACGAATATTGTAACCAAATATTTTAAGAAAACAATTTTAAACTGAATTGTTTAAGATAGAAAGCTTTGAATCTCTAGAATTTCGAAGAGCTTTCAAACTTTTAGCGTTAAAATTTTAATCTTTATATTTGAAAAGTGTATAATTTACAGTGAAATTGTTAAATTTTGACGCATAAATAACAATTGAATACTTAACATTTGTAAAAAAATGTAGTAATTTTAAGATATTTAGAAGTTTTGAAAAGATTCAAAATTAATTTTAAAATAGAAATGATTTCAAGTAATTTAAATGAAGTGTTTTAACATTTTTTTCAGAACTTCTAAATATATTTTAGAATTAATACAATTTTCCTACAATTATTGGAATGTCCTGCAAATTAAAAAAATCCTTAAAATATCTCTTAAAATTACTCTAATTTTTTTTTACAAATAATAAGTGTTCTATTGTTATTTATAAATTCAGATTTTAAGGATTTTTTTTAATTTGCAGGATTTTCTAAAAGTTATAGACAAAATTGAATTCATTTTAAAATATATTTAAAAGTTCCGGAAAAAAATTCAAAAATTATTTTGAATTTGTAAGAATTGTAAACCACCTCTAGATTTCTCAAGATTTTGAAATGAATTTTTAAGCCTGTGAAGGATACCTAAACTATTTAAAATTAAAATAATTTAAGTTCTAATTTAAAAACTGTTAAGTTAAAAAAAATTATTTTCAATTTTTAACGTGTCTAGCTTAAAATTACTTAAAATAATATAATTTTGAAATTTCTTAAAGTTCATTGCTTGATTCTTTAATTTAGAGTATTGAAAATATTAACGTGGATTTATATTTTAGGAACTTAATCTGAATCTTTGAACTCTATAATTGATAAAAGTTCTAAATTTTGCAGTTTATTTGAATTTCATTTAACATTGTTTAATTGAAAAGTAATAGTACCTTCCATTCTGTACTTGTACATTTTTGAGCATTTGAATACACAATTTTTGAATTAAAAAACTTTTAAACTTCAATGTTTAGAGTTTGAAATCGGGAAATGACCGGGAATTTTTTTCTTCGATTAAAACAGCCACATTGGATATTACAATTCATTATAGTAACATTATTGTCGAAATGTATTGTTGAAAATTGTTCTTTTTTAATAAAAAGATCCTGATGAAGTGGGGAGAATATGCCTCGGAAGTGCAATTAATTCTAAGGCGATCTACACCAGAGACGAGCAAAGCACCAGGTCCTTCGGGTACGAGATTAGTTCATGGAAGTCGACAAAGCGGGTTACCTAGTAGTTCAATAGGAAATCAGTCAGTAAGCAATACCCTCAACGAAGATGCTAAATATAGTCCAACTATTCCAGTGCAAGAATTTGACGATGTACAAGACGGCCTAGAAAGAAATCGAGACATTAGAAAGTCATTAACCTTCAGTGGCCTTCATGGAAACACATCAGAAACTACCTCTGAGGTAAAGTTTTTGCTTGGTTTATTATTATCTAATTTCAGTTTGATTTTAAATATTTTTGTTTAAAATAAAACCTTTTTTTGTAGGCGCCAATGGAGAACGTTGCCATAGTTCAACCAACACCACAACTGAAGTCCAAGGACTTGAATGCGCGGAAAATGTCGCAGAAAACTGCTCAATCTCCAACGAAAACAACAGCTGCAGAATGTGAGACGCTTTATATATTACAGCGTGTCTATCCTACCTGAAAACCCGGGAATTACCTTAATAGGAGCATGAAGTTCAATTATTTCGATCTTACGATCAAATTAAATAAATAAAAATACAGGGATTGATCCGAGTCATATTTCTTTAATTGTTTAATTAAAACAAACATTTTGCAATATTCAATGTTTCGATCAATCTTACGGTCATCGTCAGACATATACATTAAAAAAGACAAATTTCGAAGTAAAAAATTGTGATTTTGATGAAGAAAATTGAAATAACTTTGATAAATAAGTGGATACATAATTAATTAGGAAACCTAAACAAAGGTGTTCTTAATCATTGAAAATTACATTTAATATATTTTTTTGGTTTGAAACATTGGTCGAAACGTTGCATATTGTAATATTTTTGTTTTAATTGAAAAATTAAAGAAATTTTAATCGGATTATTCCCTGTCTTTTTATTTGTTTAATTTGATCGTCAAACCGAAATAATTGAACTTCATGTTTTTATTAAGGTAGCTATTTTAAAATCGATCGAAAAAGGGTTTTACTTCTAAAAATTTGAGAAGTTTTTATTACCAAGCCTGGAATTGTCTGGGAATTGTTATATGCCTGGAAATGGCAGGGCATTTTTTTAAAGTCAGGGAACTCTTTTCGCGAGTTTCGCGATTATTAAAATTAAACTTTTTTTGCTTGAAATATCAACTACTACATTTGGCATTCAGAATTCATCGTTTTTGAAACCAAAATTGTATTACTTGGTTAAAAGTTAAACCATTTTGTTAAAAATTAATTTTTTGTGTTCAAGATTGATCATTTTAATTGAAAATGCATGTTTTTGTTTGAAAATTCAGCTGTTTTTTTTTTAAACTTGTTTTTCCTCGGCTCAACATTTTTTTGCTGATGATTTAAATACTATTACAGTTGAAACTATATTTTGATGAAAATTGTTTTTTTTTAATTATATATTTTTTTAACTGAAAATGTAATTATTCCATTTGAATATTCCATCACTTTGGTTAAAAATTTATCTCTTTAGTTCAACATTACTTTTTTTTTACCAAAACTTTAACAATTTAATTTTTTGTTGAAAAATGATCTTTTTTACTTCAAAAATCTTCTTTTTCGCAGAAATTAATTTTCATGGTTAAAAATTCGTCTTTTTTATTTAAAATTCAACTATTTTATTGGAAGATTCATATTTTCAGTTGAAAATGTATCTTTTTGGTTTAATATTTAACGATTCCAGTTGAAGATTCATAATTTTAGTTAAAAATTCATCAGTTTGGTTAAAAATGAATTTTTTAAACTGAAAATGTGACTATTCCATTTTTAGTTGAAAATGGTTTTTTTAGTTTAAAAATCAACTTTTTGCTTGGAAATTTGTGTTTTTTCAGTACAAAATTGAAATATTTCGTTGAAAATTCATGTATTATGTTGAAAAATTGTCTTTTCTGGTTAAAAATTCATCTTTTTGGTTGAAAATTCAATAATTCCAGTTACATATTTATCATTTCATTTAAAACATTGTCTTTTTGGTAGAAACTTCCACTATTTCAGTTGAAAATTCATCAGTTTGGTTAAGAATGAATGTTTTTAAACTGAAAATGTGTTTACTCCATTTTTGTTTGCAACTTGATATTTATAAATTCAAAATCGAACTATTTGGCTGAAAATTGGTCTTTTTTAGTTCATAATTCAACTATTTTGTTGAAAAATCGTCTGTTTTGGTATAAAATTAATTTTCTTGTTTGCAAATTAACCTTCTTTCAAAATTCATCTTTTTTGTTAAAAATTCAAGTATTTCAATTAAATATTCATAATTGTATTTGTGAATTCATCTATTTGGTTGAAAATGAAACAACTTGGTTGGAAGTTAAACTTTTTTATTAAAAATATATATTTTTGGTTTTTTGAAGAAAATTAATTATTTTAACTAAAAATATTTTTTATTTAAAATTTAACTATTTAGTACTTCAGAGACTAATGCAAGAATGAAATTGTTATGTTTTTAGTATTATTTACATATTTAATTAATCGATGGTGCATTGGTGAATTGAATCCTTAGAAATCGAAAAAATACGTTATTCATAATAAATTCTCGAAACTGTCCTGGGATTGTTAGGGATTTTTTTTCATGATTTGATTAGACATCCTGTGTAAAATTAAATATTTTTTCCATTCGAAGGTTAAAAATTAACTTATATATTGTATATTTTTCAGCGATATACATGTCTCAGAAAAAGATGCGGGAAGTTCCGCCTTATAGAGATCCACCAGGACCTGTTTCTCCACCTTTGAGAACATTACCTCCTTATAGAGATCCACCACCTCCTAATTTAAACAGTCCTGGAAGGTCACAATTTTTACCCAGTGCAATGAGCAGCAGTCCGTGTTTGCAAAAAGAAGACCAGCCATCTTCAAATAATCCTGCAAAGCCTAAAAGGAATCTTAATCAGGTATATTGATACCTGAAAAACATGAAATTATCTGGGAATTTTTTTTGTTTAAGGCAGGAAATTTTTTTGAGAGCGTACCTCATTTTTTTTCAATTGAATAAAAATGATTCTTCATTCGCAAAGTAGCTTTATATTACTGTATTTAAATATTTAGTTGAAAATCCGTTTTTTGTTGGAAATTAATTTTTTTTAACTGAAAATTTAACGATTCTATTTTTTTTTAAATTGATCGCATTTAGTTGAAAATTTAAATATCTCGTTGAAATTGCATGTATTTTGTTGAAAATTCGTTCTTTTTGGTTGAAATCCATTATTTTTAATTGAAAATTTTAATCTTATTTGATTAAAATATTAACTAATACATTTTTGTTCCGAATTCATCGTTTTTGAATTAAAATTTAATAACTTGGTTGAGAGTCACTCCTTTTTAAAAATTGATTTGTTCAAGATTCATCATTTTAATTGAAAATTCATCTCCTTGGTTTAAAAATGAACTATTTTGTTGAAAATTTGTTTTTTTCTTTAGCTGAAAATTAATTTTTTTACTGAAAATGTAACTATATTCTTGTGAAAATTATTTCTTTTTATTGAAAATAAAACTATTCAATATTTGGTTGAAAAATTATATTTTTTAGTGGAAAATTTTGACTTTTTTTGGTAGAAAATAATCTTCTGGACTGAAAATTGATGTTTTTGTGGGAAATTTGATGATTCTAGTAAAAGATTAATCATTTTAGATGAAAAATTATGTTTTTGGTTTCAAATTAATTTTCAACTTGAAATTTAACTATTCAATTGTTGGTTGATAATTTATCTTTTTAATTTAAAATTCATATATTTTCTGTAGAATTTCTGTTCGGTAAGCATTAATCTTCGTTGTTGAAAATTCATCTTTTAGCTTGAAAATCAACTATTCCAGTTAAAGATTTATAATTTTAGTGCAAAATTCATCTTTTTTGTTTGAAATTCAACTATTCCATTTTTTCATGTCATGGTTTTGAATGGATAAAATGTATTATTAAATAATTTGGTTTTAATTGTTTTTTCTTTACTAATCTAAATTCAATTTTCTTTATGTTGATTTTTATTTCTAAACTCCTACAAGTTGAATTTGGACGTCATTTCTTATACTTATTAAATTAATTCTTCAAAAATGGGAATGTTTTTTTATATTCTTTGATGTTTTTGTTTTAGAGCAGCAGTAGACAAAAATATAAATATTCAATATTTTTGTTGAAAATTAATTTTTTTTGGTTTAAAATAAAATAAAATTGTTTAAAATTGAACTATTTTCTCAAAAATCCATTAATTTCGTTGAAAATTTAACTACTTGGTTAAAAATTGGCATGTTTTAGTTGAAAATTAATTTTTTTAAATGGCCTTTCTTGGTGGAAAAATAGTCTTCCTGTTTGAAAATTAATCCTCTTATTTCAAAGTTAATATTTTTGCTTAAAAATACATGTATTGCAATTAAAAATGGATCATTTTAGTAATTAATTTATCGTTTTGGTTAAAAATAAAACTACTTGGTTAAAAGTTAAATTAAAGTTGTTTTAAAACTATATCCGTTTTTTAAATGAAAAACTGATTTTTTTAGTTCAAAATCCAGCTTTTTGTTTAAAAATTGATCGTTTGTAGTTGAAAATTCAACTGTTTGTTTGATCATTAATATGTTCTTTTGAAAAATCTTCTTTTTGGTAAAAAAAATAATCTTTTTGGTAAAAAAAATAATCTTTTTGGTAAAAAAAAATAATCTTTTTGGTGGAAAATTCAACTATTTGGTTAAAAATTCATCTGCCATTTTTAAAATCCAGAGTTCTACTTGAAAAGTTGGGAATTTGAAGTGGCAATACAGTACCCACATTATTTTACCTAAATATGAACTGAATTTTAAGCATAAGTCGATCAAATTAAAATTTATTTGCATTATTATTCAAATTCATGTAATTTAGACACAAATTTAAGAAATGATTAATTATGTTTTCAGTATTATTAATTTATTTAATTAACGTATCGTGCTGAAATATTTAAGAATATCTTGTAACATTAATTAAATTCCTAGAAACTAAAAAAAACATTATTTATAATAAACTAGCGAAAAATTATACCTGGAAAAAAACCTGGAATTGTCAGGGAAATTTTTTCCACGATTTGAGTTGACACCCTGATTGAAAATTTGCTTTCGGTTAAAGATAATCACTGCTGTTTTATACTGAAATTTTCCATTATATACGATATTTGCAGGAATTTCAAGAGAATAGAAATCAAGGTCATGCCATGAATCAAGTACCTGGACAATCACAGAACGCGGTTAGTACCGCCTATACTCAAAGATACGTTGAGCTTATTAGGCTAGTCAATAGGCAAAGGGATACACTTAATGCCCAGCAAGCAGATCTTACTAAGGTGATTTAAATTAAACTGTCTTTTCTAAGTAATTGGAATATTGGATCATTTCATATTCAGTACTTTTCAATATTTATTGAATACTTTTAGTACGATGCGGAAATACTTTATTGGGAGAACAAAAATAGAGAACAGATGCATCAGATGGACTATATTGCTCAGGAAGTTAGTCGCCTCGAAACCACTGGTCGCAAAATCGAAGATCAAGTACGTAATCTTCCGAAAATTTTAAATTGCATTTTTTTTAGATTCAAGTGGCCGCCGAAGGCTTGATGACTCTTCTTTTGAGTATACACCAGATTTCAAGATTTTCAACAAAATTTAAAAGAATTCAAAGGTTTCAGAGAGATTTCACAAATTTCACAGAGATCTCAAAGATTTCACCAAGAATTGGAATATTTCAGAAAGATTTCAAAAGCTTCCACAAATAATTCTAAAGATTTAACATTTTTCACAACATTTGCAAAGGATCTGAAAAATTAAAGAATATCAATAAAATTTCAAATGTTTCACAAAAAATCTAAAGATTTTACAAGGATTTAAAAGATTTGAAATATTTCATCAAAATTTAAAAAGGTTTCAAAAATATTTCAAAAAGTTGAATTTAAAGATTTCATAAAGATTCCAAATGATTTCTGAAGATTCCGCAAATTTTTAAAATGATTTCAGAAGATTTCAAATGATTTCGAAAAAAATTCGAACATTCCAAAAAAAAATCAAGAATTTTCACAACAAACTCAAAGATTTCACAAATATTTCAAAAATTGAAGCAATTTGATCAAGATTCCAAAAAAATTCAAATGATTTCAGAAGATTTCAAAGATTTCACTAAGAATTGGAATATTTCAGAAAGATTTCAAAGAAAAAACAAAATTTTCAAAGTGTTCTAAAAGTTCAATGCTTTTACAAAGATTTCCAAAGGATCCGAAGATTTAAAAAATATTAATAATATTTCTAAGATTTCACAAAAACTTTAAAGATTTTCAAAGAATATTTCTTCTAAGCAAGATTTGAAATATTTCACAAAAAGTTCAACGATTTCACAGTGTTCCGAAAGATTCCAAAAAATTTCAAAAGTTTTTACAGATATCTCAAAGATTTCACTAATAATTGGAATATTTGAGAAAGATTTCAAAGATTTCAAAAGCCTCCACAAATATTTCACAAAAAAATCTAAAGATTTCACATTCTTCACAAAATTTTCAAAGGATGCGAAAAATTGAAATATATCAATAAGAGTTCACAACAAATCTAAAGATTTCAAAATTTTGAAGAAAGTTCACAAAAAATCCAAAGATTTTACGAGGATTTATAAAATTGGAAATATTTCATCAAAATTTCAAAAGTTCTCACAAATATTTCAAAAAGGTAAACAATTTCATAAAGATTTAAAATGATTAATGATTTTAAAACGCCACCGAACGCGTCCTCGGGTTGCGGATAGAGGTTCCCTGTACCAAGGGTTTCTGCTGAATATGGTTACAAAAATAAATAGGCAGTCGCGGACAATTGTCC